>NC_136517.1:93294998-93372498 GCF_053919585.1 Euprymna scolopes | reverse complement strand
AAATATATATGGCGATTAAGCCACACTGAATATTCCGCGTTTCATCCATTCTAGGACTCTTCAGGCTTATGCCTAAGAGTCCTAGAGTGGATGAAACGCGGAATATTTAGTGTAGCTTAATCGCCATATATATTTTATAACTTACTAACTATCCATACCTACGTATTGAGCACCTTTAAAGTAAATACTTAAAGTTTACGCATAAATTTATACTTTCGTATATTAATTTTATGTGAGTAAATTAAGTATATATATATATATATATATATATATATATATATATATATATATATATATATATATATATATATATTAGGTGTCTAAAATAATTCTCCAAACTTTTTTTTTGTAAAATCATCATGTATGTATGTACTTAAGAGCTGCCTTCAATAAGTTTGCAGAATTGTTGTACAGGCCTGTAAAATTGACATAGACTAATGAAAATCCAGTATGTTATTGCTATACATCTTATGAGATGACTGGCCAATTTTTATGATTGCTGGTTCAAAACCCTTATCCTCGAGTCGTATCTGGGCCTTGATAAGTGATGATGCCTATGTAATATATATATATATATATACATATATATATATATATATATATATATATATATATAGACTCCTTCAGTCTTTGACAGACTATGGAGACCCACTAATGGATGCCTGCGCGTGAAATTATTGTTGCAGAAGATGCGCAATCCCCAACCACACCTCTCCTGAGTCGACATTGTTTAAATACCAGTGGCAAGTGACGTGTATGTACAGGACGACTGGAAACAAATGCCGAGATAAGCAGAGAGCACATACAGTGCCTAAAATTCCCAAATGGTCATCCGTCTGGTACTAACCAGGATCAACGTTGCTTAACTTTGGTGATCTGACGAGAACCGGTATGTCAACTCGATTATGCCGTATGTTATACTGCATACGGCATATATATGTATAAACACACACACACACACACACACACACACACACACACACATATATATATATATATCACTTTCAGTACACTGAGGAAGACTGAAGGATCGGTCGAAAATTATGTACCTGTAAAAAATGTTTTTTTATTTTTTTTCATAATATTATTTTGTATTGCTGCACGTGACCAATTGAAAACGAATAAAGAAAAGTTATAAGATCTTATACTTTTCGTATTCTTCTTTTTATTATTATTGCTTTTCTACCCCAAACAAGGCACAATGTCACTTAGATGTAAGAGGCTACGATTTGGGACAAAATTTGCAGGGATACTATGTAGGGAGCCGAGCAGTTAGATGTCCGTTCATATTACACTTGGATTTCTGCATGTCAGTACAGTCAGGGAAGCAGATACTCGGAAGGGAATTCCAAAGTCTAGAAGGTCGAGAGAAAAAACTATTTAAGTAGAAGGCTTTCCGGCATATATGAATATCTACAATGTAGCATGGGATTTTGCCGCTTGTCGGGTACAGTTAGGCGTATTTATGACGAGGGGGTACAGGTGCTTGCAGTTTGTTTGAGCACATTCCATT
Organism: Euprymna scolopes; assembly: GCF_053919585.1. Classification (NCBI taxonomy): domain Eukaryota; kingdom Metazoa; phylum Mollusca; class Cephalopoda; order Sepiida; family Sepiolidae; genus Euprymna; species Euprymna scolopes. The sequence goes on along the minus strand of NC_136517.1, from coordinate 93,370,985 downwards.
AAAGTATTCGTAAAATAGGCATAGGAATGCAACATTTCGGCGATGGGACAGAGGTGGGGGCTTAGTTGACAGCGCTGGACCTAATGAATACTGTCTATGGGTAGAACGCCTAGTAGTAGATGCATGTGTGCAAATGCAGAAACTATACTTCATGCTTGTAGATGTAAAGTATACTCACAGGCGTTAATAACTTTCTAGCACGATAGAGAGAGCCCATGTTCTTCGCAGAGGGATCAGCCTTCGAGCCAAGATCACTCCATCCCTTCACCCACAATTTTATTTTCTCCATTTCGTCCCATCTATAGAGCATCCCCACTTAGAGACTGGCCTGTAGGAGCTCAGGTTCCTTTACAAAGCGAAGTGCTAGAGGCGGTCTATCAACTAGAAGGGGTTGGGAGGGTGCTACTAAACACTTTTGTATTTTGCCTTCCCCCGCCCTCGACTCAAATGAATTATTGCATCATCATCATTATCTTCTTTTTTTACACGTAAATAAAAAATGTTTTAAACAATGGGGTTCTAAGTAGGACGTCCCCCAGTACGAAAAGGTGAATGCGGTATTATGGTGAAAGAGAAATTTTTGTTTTGTTCCAGAGTGACAATGATGACCAACGACCCCCTTTTTCACCCGTTTAGAGTTGGCCTGGTGTCTAAGTTTTTTGTTCAGTTGAAACTTACATTGTAATTTTAGGTTGAATAAAGAATTTAATATCTCAAAGTGTAGTATCTGTTCCGTCAGATACTGCAAGCGAAGCCCATTGCCCTTGTGGCAATGAGTTTCTGGTCCATGTAGGGGCAACCAAGAGACTCTCACTATCCAGCTCCCATTTCCCACCTCTCGGGAGCTGCTCCCCTTTTCCCTTTCGCCCTCTCCAAATTAAAAAAACGGCCTCATGCCTAACTTGTTTCGTGGGGAAGCAAATAAATACAGTCCACCTTCTTCGCAGCAGCTTTGGCAATACCCTCGATATATTTGTTCCAATTCATTTTCCTTGTTAACGTAAAGTCGAGGAGTTTAACCGAAGAGTGAGGTAATGTATATTTGTGACTGAGAAGATTTCTTGTAATTATTAAAGGAAATAAGTTTAGTTATGGCAGCATTGAATGTTACCATCCAGGTATGTACCCCTTCTCCCTCAGACTAAAGGTCTCCCTCTAAGATTTCAACAATTTCCTTACATATGAGTTCAGTCTTTTCCCCTCTCGTGTCTGATATAAAGCGCAGTGTCATCAAGAAAAATACCCATCTCGGAGACAATTTTATCAAGGTCATTTATGAATAATCGGAATAATAAAGGTTCAAGGATAGAAGTTGTAGAATTTCTTCTGAAGACAAGCCTGGGTCTCTTTAGACTTGTCAGCCGGCGCCGAGTCCTGCTGCTACACCCAGGGTTTACCACCACCCACCTGATTACACCAGGGGATCACCACACTCTTCAGGTACACTTTGGTGTTGACTTTCAAGCTGACTTAGAAGATGTGTGTGTGTGTGTGTGTGCCGTTAGCACCCACTCTATTCAGGGTTTAACCGGCTTCCTCCAAAGGAGGAAGTTTCATGGGAGTATGAAATTCACAAGTGGTCCCCAGTCGCATGTATATCATCATTAGGGGAGATGACGACGTTAGGTTTTTGCAACTTTTTGCAGGGAGGTGTCGACGCCCTCCTACATACAGCACCTGGTCTTCCCAAATTGGTCACTCATTTTAGTAATGACCAGACTCAACGTTGCTTAACTTCGGTGATCTGACGGGAACCGGTGTGTCAACGTGATTATGCCGTATATACTTCGAAGATGTGAGGTGTCATAATGTGGCTCTCACTCGAAACCAAACCAAACCAATGGCCATAACCGTAACCGGAAACGGTACGACCCTGTTATTCCTGGCATTCAGCGATGCATTTTGAGGGTGCTGGCAATGGTCCTGTTGTTATAACTTGGATTGGTAAGGCGCATAAGTTGTACAGTGGCGCATCTGCAATCTCGCTTGTATTGCCAACTAGTAGATGGTCTGTAGCAACAAAAAAAGAAAACCGGTTTTCATTAAACGGAAATGGAATTATGTCGTCTTTTCTAGGGCGACAATTTTATAGTTCCACCCTATATTTACCAAAACAAAACAAAACATTATATCTATCCGGATTTGTACGCTTTCAGTGTCATAATTTCTCGCTTAAAAATTTTTTTTTTGGTTTTCTTTTATTTTATATAGTCACCACCAATTAAAGACCAGAGGCCACTCAAGGATACGTCTCTCTCTCTCTCTCTCTCTCTCTCTCTCTTGGGTAGGGTCAAAAGAAAGGTCTGCAATATAATAGATCCCACATTGTCAGCTAGGCTCCAACCTCTGTCCCATCGACAAATTATTGCTTCCCTATACCTGTTTTGCAAGTATTTTAGTGGAAGATTCTCAGACGAACAACACGCCCTTGTACCATTCTCGACATAAATACCCCCGACAAAACCGGCAAGCAGCAAAATCCCACCCCTACACAGCAGAAATTCCTAGATGCCAGAAAGCCTTCTACTCTAATAGCTTCTACCCTCGAACTGCTAAACTTTGGAATTCCATTTCGACTCCCTGTTTCCCTACCTATACTAACATGCAGAAGTTCAAGTGTAATGTAATGTAAACAGGCATCTTGCTGCTCAACTCCCTACATAGTATCCCTGCAAATTATGTCCCGGATAGTAGCCATCAAAGTAGCACTGCGCCTTATTTGGGGTGAAAACACAAGAAAACTATTATAGAGGACGGCTCGTCAAGAACCTGTTCACCTTAAATATAAAAACGATCATGTCATAGTCAACCGGGAAGCAGCTTCATAGTATTTTGGTCCACATGTTACATGATAAGGGCTGTCCCCTTTTCATGTAAGTATAAAAATGGAGAATTTAGTTTAAAATGAAAATGAAATACCAATAGACAAATTCAAACCTCGTAATCTAGTTTAGAAATAGATTACGTGTGAGAATTTAAAAATGTAAAACAAACGTTTGTTTAGAATATAGATAAATATTTCAAGGAAAGAATGTGAACTCTCAAGTTTGTTATGAAATTTTAAATTGAAAGAATGCAGCTTATAAGATAATGTTTTTAACATTGAATATAGGTTAAAATTCCTTTTGTAGAAATAGGAAAAGTTTTGGACACGTATGTCCAGGACACGTGAAAGAAGGCACATGTTTTAACATGTGTGTGACGTCACGGAAAATAGAGAGTTCTAGGAATAGAGAAAAAACTTGAGAGTTAGTCAGTCAGTGAGAAAACTCAGAGACAGTCAGACGTCTAGAAGCGAGACGTCACTTCAAGGAAAAATGTGAGACTTTGAATTCTTGGTGATGGAAACACGGTCGTGTGACGAAATAAACCATCAAGTGTTTTTTGTAAAGCTCGTCTTGTCTTATGATTCTTACAAAAAGGTAAAGTGAAATTGTATTATATATTTGTGTTATATGTCTTTACATACACGTCTCAACATCATCATGTCCGAACTGTTTGAACACTATATCCCTTCACTCAAAGAGCTTTCTTCTTCTTCTTCCATTCAACACATTAAGGAATGAACATTTAATATATAAGAATCTCTCATAACATGAACAATCTCTCTAAGTCTCTTACAACTTCTCTCTCTCTCTCTCTGAGTCTTACAATATCCTTCATTGTAATAAGACTCTTTCTAAGCATCTCTTCCTAAGACTCTCTTTTAACGAGACCCCCTATATAACACACAGACAAGCAGCTTTAGGGGGGGAAAATCTGCTTACGAAATTTTAGATTAAGGCGCAAATAGAGAATAAGGAAAATTGCTGATAGTTGCTATAGCTAGGTAGGTGTTTGCATGAAAAACCCTTACTGGGGAGGGTTAGGGTTAGGGTTAGAGTTAGGGTTAGGGGCTTAGAATGAAGGTCAGTCGAGCACCTGCCATGAAAATAACGGTAGAGAGGCTAGAATTTAAGTGTAAAATGCCAATGTCAAGGTTCATTGCGAAATTGTTCTTTAAACAGAAACATTCATGTCGAACGCGCCTCTGTCATATCAAAGAACTTACTGCTGATTTTATATGCCGGGCCTTTCGGCTTGTGTGGAAATAAAACTTCTTAAAGACCTTTCGGATGTTAGGCAGTGTAAGGTGTTAAGTTTGGTCAAAATCGTCTACTCCTTCTTTCATCGGATTATTTTGATAATCGATTATCGATACTTTTCGAAGACATTCCGATACAAAACCTATCTAAGAACGTTCTCAGGCACATGAAGTACCTCCGTGTGAATATTCATAAGAATTGGCGCACCGTTGTCGCGTCTATAGGAAACGAACTCATTCCCCTACACCAAACAAACAAAGTTATTTTATCATAGTAGAATATATTAGTTTAATTTATTTTAACTGGTATTGGACACGATCACACTGGATCTCTGACTGAAGATCGTTTTGTTTAAGATCGCCCTGACTTTAAATCTAATTATGAATTACTTTAGATTGGGGAAGCACTTTGCCAAAGTCAGGGGTTGATTAGCAATGTATATCGTGATGTAGCATTTGTGTATTAATTATAATCACTTCTAAAAGATGATAATATGTAATTGGACGGGAAAGGGAGGAAATCATTAGAAAAAACTGATCAAAAGAAGTTTAATTGTTTCAGATGGATCGATGGAGTCATAATCCCCAGGTATTTATTTGTTAATATTGTAATGTTTTATTTGAAATTCTTTTTTATGTGGGTAATTTATCAATTTCTTTGGCGGGAAGGCAATAGTTTATACATACATACATAGAGAAAGAGAGAGAGAGATGGGTAAGAGTGAGATAGGAGAGAGATGGGAGACAGAAAGAGACAAATTAAAAGAGAGAGAGGGAGACAGAAAGAGAGGCAGGAAGAGAGGAAGAGAAAAAAAGATGGAGAGGGAGAGATAGAAGGGAAGAGAAAGGGAGAGAGAGAGAGAGAGAAGGAAGAAAGGGATAGTGAGAGAGATATAGGGAGATCCAGACAGAGAGAGAAAGAGATCCGGAAAGGAGAGAGAAAGACGGAAACAGAGAGAAGGAGAAAAAAGAGAAGGAGAAAGAGAGAAAGAAAGAGATTAAGAGAAAGAAAGAGATAAAGAGAAAGAAAGAGAGAGAGAGACAGAGACAGAGACAGAGACAGAGAGAAGCAGATGGGTAAGAGTGAGACAGGAGAGAGAGGGGAGACAGAAAGAGACAAATTAAAAGAGAGAGAGGGAGACAGAAAGAGAGGCAGGAAGAGAGGAAGAGAAAAAAAGATGGAGAGGGAGAGATAGAAGGGAAGAGAAAGGGAGAGAGAGAGAAGGAAGAGAGGGATAGTGAGAGAGATATAGGGAGATCCAGACAGAGAGAGAAAGAGATCCGGAAAGGAGAGAGAAAGACGGAAACAGAGAGAAGGAGAAAAAAGAGAAGGAGAAAGAGAGAAAGAAAGAGATTAAGAGAAAGAAAGAGATAAAGAGAAAGAAAGAGAGAGAGAGAGAGAGAGACAGAGGCAGAGACAGAGACAGAGACAGAGAGAAGCAGATGGGTAAGAGTGAGACAGGAGAGAGAGGGGAGACAGAAAGAGACAAATTAAAAGAGAGAGAGAGAGGGAGACAGAAAGAGAGGCAGGAAGAGAGGAAGAGAAAAAAGATGGAGAGGGAGAGATAGAAGGGAAGAGAAAGGGAGAGAGAGAGAAGGAAGAGAGGGATAGTGAGAGAGATATAGGGAGATCCAGACAGAGAGAGAAAGAGATCCGGAAAGGAGAGAGAAAGACGGAAACAGAGAGAAGGAGAAAAAAGAGAAGGAGAAAGAGAGAAAGAAAGAGATTAAGAGAGAGAGAGAGAGAGAGAGAGAGAGAGAGAGAGAAATAGTAGTGAAAATGGGGTCAAAAATAATTGGTAACGTTCAATGCCTCCAAGACTAAGCTTCTTTCCTTTAATAATTACAAAAAATTTTATCGACCACCAATAGCTATGGCTAAAAATACATTACCTGAAAGTACTTCGTTCAAATTTCTCGGCTTAACGTTCACAGGGAACATGTGTTGAAACAGATACATCAATAGCATTGCCGCGTCTCTACTGCAAGGAAGGTAGGCTCTCTCTACCGTGCTAGAAAGTTACTTACGCCTGAAAGTATCCCGTATCTCTATAAAGGTCACCATTCTCCCATATATGGAGTATTGTTGTCACATTTGTGCTGGCACGTCTGCTACTAAGTTCTCACTGCTAGATAAGTTTCAAAAGAGAATCGCCAACCCAATAGGTCCCGAACTGTCATCTAAGCTTCAACCTCTGTCCCATCGATGAAATGTTGCATCTCTCTGCCAGTTTTACAAGTATTTTAATGGTGGATGCTCTGATGAACTACAAGCCCTTGTGTCCCCTCGACGTAAGTACCCTCGAAAAACCTGACAATCAGCAAAATCCCACCCCTAGATCTAGTAGAAAGCATAATAGTTTCTTTCCCAGAACTGCTAGACTTTGGAATTCCCTTCCGGGTTTCTGCTTTCCCAACTGTACTGACATGCAGAAGTTCAAGTGTAATGTGAACAGACATCCTGCTAAGGAAGATAATAATGATCACTAAAGAGATTATAAATTCTCATTAAAAATTTTTTTTTCTTAAAATAAATTCTTCCCAATAATGAAATAAAGAAAAACAAAACAACGCAGTTTTATTAGTTGTCTGCTTACGTTGGGCACAGGTCAACCAAAAGGAACGGGTTTGAACGCTACTCAGTCGCTTTTACACTTGCTTATTTCCGTGATTCTTAAAAGCATACAAATGTCAATATGTATCAAGTATCAATATTTTCAACTTTTACTCGTGCTTTGTACAACTCCGAGTGCTAGCCGTCGGCTAAGGAAGCTGACACTTTTAATACGTATGAAATATTTTTATGCGGTATCTATTCACTTCCTTCGTGTATGTGTATATATCTTTAAAAATTTTTTTTTTTTTTTCTGAAACAATCATACTGGATCCTTGACCGGGAATGGTTTTGCCTCGAGTCCCTTCGGGCTACAAACTAATTAGGAATTAATTTAGAAGGAAAAGCATCTTGCCAAAATTCGCATGCTGATTAACAATTGCTAATTCATACTTCAACGCGCTTTGCTTTAGTGGATTAATTATAATCTCTTCGAACGTGTAATTACAAGGAACTGGACGAAAAGAGATGAAATTACAAAGACGAATTTATCAAAAGAAGGTTAATTGTATTCGACAGATCGATAGACAGAATGAAACACGGGTATATCTAGATACACAGAAAGACATGTATGTATCGTGATAATCACGTTGACACAGCGGGTCTCGTTACATCAGCGAAGTTAAGCAACAGTGAACCTGGCCAGTACCAGATGGTGGACCGTGTGAGAATACGTTTGCATGGTGTGGTATGACGGGGATATCTTCATAGGGCCAATCCAAGTGATTAAACGCTTTGCGAATAGAGAGAGAGAGAGAGAGAGAGAGAGAGAGAGAGAGAGAGAGAGAGAGAGAGAGAGAGAAAAGAAAGTGGAAATCCTTTGTGAAAATTCAGAGACTTTTGAGGTTTGTGAAATAAATAGTAGACACACCACGAATACTTAAATCTTGAAAGCCTACTGGCGAGAACTTGAAGACCTACTAGAGAAAACTTGAAAGTCTAATTGGGAGAACTTGAAAGCCTACTAGATAGAACTTTTATGTTTATTGAAGAAAACTTGTATGCCTACTGGAGTGAACTTAAATACCTACTTGGTAGAACTTGAATTCCTACTGGAGAGAACTTGAATATCTACTAGATACTAGTGATGGGACGATTCCAATATTTTTTTCCGATTCCGATACACTTACCGATTCCGTGCTAAATTATCGATTCCGTGCTAAATTACCGATTCCGATTCTTTATAATTCTCTTAATTATTTTACTATAAGCTTGTTAGTTTCCCCGATCTCCGTAAAAAAAAAAAACACATATTTAATTTGCAGATATTTTCCTAAACGTAAAAATTCACTTATGGAGAGTGATCTATCGATTTTAGCTTTACTGATAATGTAAAATCAATAAATATTTATTATTTTATCATTATTACGAGCAATGGAAGATTTTACTTTAAACAAAATCAAATAATAAAAAAAAGACAATTAAAAGAATCGTTTTGGCATCGGAAAATAAGCATCAATTTTTCTGATTCCGATACCGATTCCGATACCGATTCCGATACCCCCAAATGTTCCGATTTTTCTGATTCCTGGTTCTGATTCCGATTTATCGTCCCAACATCACTAGATACTGTCTTCGAGTGTCTAAGAATTTTGATATAGAGGGTTGCCAGGAAAACCTGGCATGAGGTTGCTTTCCCTACAAGTCAACCCTGACTGAATATTTAAATATTTGGAATTTTTCTGTATGAATAAATGAGAAAGATATTGTTTTGCGTTTTCGATAATGTTCTGAATGAAATGTTTATTATCTGAAATCAATCTTTCAAGTATATCAAGTAATAGACTTGCGAAGAAGTAGCGAGCAGACAAAGCTAGTGTTATATGCATCCATGAAGATTAAGGTACGGAAAAATAGATTGAAAGAGATTGAGGGCGACTGATAAGGGATAAAAGAGTGATGTGTATTGATCGAGAAAGAAAGAAGAAAGTAAGAAGAGAGAGAGAGATTGGGAGAGAGAGAAAGAGAGAGTGGACGGTATTTAGAGAGAGTGAGGAATGGATTGAGAGCGAGAGATTCAGATATTTAGAGAGAGAGAGAGAGAGAGAGAGAGAGAGAGAGAGTGAGAAAAGTTTGAGAAAGAGAGAAAAATAGAGAGGTAAAATGGAAGAGGGCGGGAAAAATTATGGAGAGATAGATTTAGAATGAAGAAAGAAAGAGAAAGAGAGAGAGAGAGAAAGAGAAAAAGACAGATTGAAAAAGGAGACGTCTATATATATATATATATATATATATATATATATATATATATATATATATATATACTTGTTTATTGTTATATAAACATGCTCACATCCCGCTGCTACAAATAACCACTTGTTTCAATCAAACAACAGATATCATCAGGCAGCGACTTGACTATTCAAAAGTTCAATGAATAATAAGTTTATTGAAAAGTTCAATGAATAATTCATTATTATTCATTGAACTTTTGAATAGTCAAGTCGCTGCCTGATGATATCTGTTGTTTGATTGAAACAAGTGGCTATTTGTAGCAGCGGGATGTGAGCATGTTTATATAACAATAAACAAGTATTATCAGCTCTTTTTATTGAGCACTGTCTAACAACCTCGTTGAATACATTAGTCCATTACTTTTGAATATAAAAAACCCCGAGTATATATATATATATATATATATATATATATATATATATATATATATATATATATATATATATATATGAATAAAAAAGAATGCGAAAAGTATAAAAGCTTATAACTTTTCTTTATTCGTTTTCAATTGGTGACGTGCAGGAATACAAAATAATAATATGAAAAAAAATTAAAAAAACTTTTTTTATAAGTACATAATTTTCGACCGATCCTTCAGTCTTCATCAGTGTAGTGAAAGTATGAGCATGATATCGTTCATAGTATATATATATATATATTAGCAGTTCCGCCCGGCTTTGCTTTGACCCTATGTACTGTTCATAAGGTTATGATGCATATGTATATATTAAAAAGTGTGAATATGTGAAGTATTAGAATTGAACGCCTGTGGAACTCTCTACCGCTTGCCTGTTTCCCTCCTGACTTCAACTTGGATGTCTTCAAATCCAACATAAACAAATTCCTGATGAACCTCCCCCCTAAGTAATGACACTTTATCAAATCTCCAATACTAATGAATGCTGCAACACTATCCCATATATTACTGTACACAAAATAACCCTTATCTCCGAGTGGCTTCTGGGCCTTGATATGTGGTGACCTTCATGTAAAAAAGTAATGCCTTTCTGTATAATAGTCTTCCTTAACTACCATAGAGAAAAGACAGACAGACATTTTCACTTTTATAGATATAGAAATAGATAGATAGATAGATAGATTGGATGCAATATATATTAATGATTTAAAAAGTATATAAAAAAAGACTCATGCGCCAGCACCAAGAATCGAAACCAAAACGTTCAGCTCACGGTTTATTTTGCCTCTGCCGTCAATGAATGGGCCATGAAAACATGTTTACTGCGAGGCTAAAAATTAAAACATGAACCAATAGCTACTACGTTATGCATTCGTTATGCCGGCGTTCGACCTTCACCTGGCAAATTTCATTAAAAAAAATTTTTTTTACATTTTTGCACCGATTTTTCCGGGCTAAAACACAAATATATAAAGTTTCGCATGGATTTAGATACCTTATATATGAAGTTTCATGTCTGTAGGCCAAAAACTGTAGGAGGAGTTTGGTAGGCAAAATTTGTTAAACAAAAATATATACGTATACATAAATATATATGGAAAATTTTTTTGTGTTTACTATAAACTTTTTACGCAAATATTATGCAAGTATAAATACACGAGAATATCTGCATGAATATAATTACACGTAATAGTTGACTAAAGATGATCATTTCATATGAAAACCGAAAAAACTACTAGGGAATCAATTAAAATGAATGTTTCAAAGGATATGCAAATTAGCTAAATCTTTTGATAGTGAATGCAATCCCAAAATCCATATATAAGAAAATTGTATTTTCTTTTTAAATTAATTTTTTACACGGTGGTCACCACTTATCAAGGCCCGGAAGCCACTCAGGGATAAGGGTTATTGCAAGTACAGTACGTTAGTGTGGAGATTTGATGAAGTGTTTACTTAAGGGGGCGGTTCATTAGGAATTTGTTAACGTTGGACTTGAAGACATCCAAGTTGTAGTCAGGTGGGAAGCAGGCAGACGGAACAGAGTTCCACAGGCGTGCAGTTCTAAGAAAGAAACTTTGCTCATAGAATCTACGTTTTGATTTAGGCACAGATATAGAGTGGGGGAAATTTTTCACAGTGGATTCAGCTAGACGGGTGTTTTCGTGAAATATTGGCGAGGGGGGAGCAGAGATTGGAGTTCAGACGAGCACCTGCCATGGAAATAACGATAAAACAAGGATAGGCTCGCTACGTCTCTTCTGTGGGAGAAAGGTTGCAGGGTAGAGAAAAGGGCATCCCCCATTAAGCCACGAATTGTACTCTGTCAATGCAGAATAAGCTGTTTTTAGCAGCTTCTGCCCAGATATGGCAGCAGTATTCCATCCTTGGACGTATTTGGCTTTTATATAGATAGAGAATTGCATCAGTAGTGTGATATCTTCTGGAGCGGTAGAAGGATTCCACCATCTTTCCAGCGGCCTTGGCAACATACTTGATGTACGTGTTCCATTTCAGATCAGGAGTAAAGGACAAACCCAGAAGCTTGTCAAAACACGGGGCATCTCCTAGACGAGAACCATCCATTTCAATTGATGCCAGATGGGGATCAGAGCATTAATGATGTAAAGATAGTAATTTAGTTTTAGATGCATTAAAGGTAACCAGCCACGACTTTCCCCATTGAACCACGCGCTCGAGATCAGAGGAGAGAGAATCAGAGAGATTAAATAAATGCAAAAGAGGGTTTTTAATATGAATATCAATACACACAAAAGAAAAACGAATTCATAGGAGTATAGATAGATAGATAGATAGATATATAGAGGGAGAGAGAGAGAGAGAGAGAGATGGATGGAAAATAGTAACTACGTCATGATTCACGTTAAATCAAAGACCTTGAACGACACAAACATGAACGCAAATAAGGAAAACTTTCTGAGTAAGCATTAAAAACGTTTGCTTATTTTCGTATTTTTGTTTTTTGTCTAAACAAAAACATGAGAATACAAAGATATTTTCTTCTTTAGGTGCGTCCATTTAAATTGTGCGATTAGTGATGAAAATCTGGAGCATTTTATAACAATAGACAATAAAATAAAGTGAAAAAATAAATAATCAACAAAAATGTTACCAAAGGCAACGAATTACCTCGTCTATCTATATGGATAAGTGTTTTTATATTTCAACTTATTTTTAAATGTTTTTACCTATTATTGTCAAGCAAATACAAAAATTAGCTTCTCCTTAGAGTTATAGTTGAGCATCAGTAATCACCAAAAATCGAAAATAAGCCAAAATACATTAGATAGATATCAATAATCATGCGAAAATGTAATGTTCGACCAATATTGTGTCTAATTTTCGATTTCTGGGCGATTATAGATGATCGATTACGTCTTTAATAATACCACCATTTTTTTTAATTCTAATCTTTATTTTGTTACTTTAATTCAAATGATGTAACTTGTGAGGAGTAACTTATTTTGCCTTTGGTAACAGTTATTTGTGGCATATGTTTTTCTTCTTTCTTGCCTTTGGTAACAGTTATTTTTTCTATCACTCTTTTTAACTCGACATGTTTTACACTACTTTTATTTTAAAGTAAAGTGGAAAAAACTTTAAAATAAGTTAAAACACAAAAACACTTATTCGAGTAGGTAGACTACTAAGTTAGCTTGCCTTTGGTAACATTTATTTGTTCTATATTTTTTCACCCCGTTTTGGTTTTATTGGCTTAATAAGTGCCGAAAATTTCGTTTCAGATTTAAACATAATAGGCAGACGAAACTGTTGTTTAAAACTAAAATTTGACAGACAGACGAAACTGTTGTTTAAAACTAAAATTTGACAGACAGACGAAACTGCTGTTTCACACTTAAGTTTAACAGACAAACAAAAATGTTATAAAACTTAAGTTAAGCGTGACAGACCGACTAAAATACTTTTTCACTGTAAACCAAAGACAATACATTTTTAAATAAGTTTGATAAATCAATGCATAAAAATATCTAAGTTCAATTTTTATCGCACAAAAACAAGTGCATTTCCAACTAAAATCGATATATCGAAGGAAATGTAATTTTAAACCTAAGCCTGAAATACCAAAAAACAAAAACAAAAACAAAACCCTCAAAAAACAAAAACAAAACAATAAAACAAAAACCAACAACAAAAGATAAAACAAAACGTTATCTTAAATTTAAGATTCGCAGAGGGATCAAAATACTATTGTGAAATTAAGTTATGCCGAATAAAGACAATGCAACGTATTATTTGGTTGGTTAGTTGGTTGGTTGTTTTTGTTTTACAGCATATCAACCTTTTTTCGGGTTATTTAATGCCGAATCCAAAAATTTTGAAGAAAAATTTTCCAATAGAATATATTTGTTGTTTTCAAGTCGGTTTCTATTTAACCCATAGGTACAGGTACTACGACTCCCGGTCAGAGTGGTCCTGGGAGCAATGTTAATTAAATGATAGCTCCACACTCCCCAAAGCCCGCAAGCTGGGGCCTCACCACTGGATATAGTTTAAGGTCATATCCAGGACCCCCATTGAGGGACTTTTACCCTCTGCAGGGGGGGGCAGTCGGCGTATTCTAATGCCCCACTGACAGGGACACCCATAGTAGAATTTTCACGGTCAGTTGTTCTATCATTGTTGCTAAGCGACGAAATGGAAAAATGGCTATACCGATGATAGATAAATTAAAATAACGGTTTCGATTATCGATTATCGGTAATTATCCGGGTATTCTGAGACAAATTTAACTACGAACACTCCCAGACTTATACATTAAAGTTCTATAAATTTTAAAGAAAATCTGTTCAGCCGTTTCGGTTTTAGGATTTTCCGGACTACTGTTGTTATTTAAGTTAATTTTTTCATAAATTTTCGGCCGAATCCTCCTTTAGTTGTAACTTGACAATAACTCTTATTATGTGAACGGTGGAATGTATATTTTGGCCTCTTTTTCAACAAACTATAAAATTCTTTCTACCATCCACCAATAAGAACCATTGTTAAGGTACGCCCGAAGCAGGTCGGACGTTACATCGGCCGAAACGTTGTCAGAATAACAGTCGTGAATAAAGGTTGTCAGAATAACACTTAAAATAATCAAAATAACAAATATCAACCCTCAGCTCCAAAATTCAAAAATAGAGACAATTCTCTTTAAGACTTAAATGTGACAGACCAAAAAAAAAAAAAGGTTATTTCGAGGTGAAAGTTTTCAGAAAGACGAAAATACTATTTTGAAATGAAACCCGACTGACAAAATCCATGTTATTTCATACATAAATGTAACAGACGGACGGAAAGTGTGCTGCAAAACTAAATTCGCTAGAACAAACAATCCTACATTAAATATTTTCCCGCCAAACCGACGAAAATTAAATTTCAAACTTAAACTCTACGAACCACAGAAACGATTTCAAATTTTGGTCCTTCTACAGCCGGGGATCCATATCTTTTTTAAATGTTTCCATATATAGAATAACCCAGAAATGGACAAGACAATTTGAAAACCTCCAAAAATCTAAAACGGCAAACGGTTCTAACCCAACTTACAAAATTCCAACTACTTATACTACGCTATAATCACATTGACTAATGCATACTCATTAACCCTTATCCTTGGGTGGCCTTCGGGTCTTGATAAGTGGTGATTCCTGTGTAAAAAAATAGTTTGACTGCAAATCCCAAATTAATTTTGCTCTAATTGACGGCAGAAGTTTTCGCAAAGATTACTATTAAAACTATTCTTAACACGGAGAAGGAAGAGATAATTGACCCAAGCATTGAATCAAGGAAAAACCGAAACAATGTTTTATTTGATTTTCATAATAATCGAATGTTCCGCTATAGTTCAGATCTTTTTGTGATACATAATGAATGGTCATGATTGACTCCCTTTGCATATTGGAAGTTGCATAATGGATGACCCTATGGCGGATAGCGATTATATCAGCTGGTGTTAATCTTGACAAGGTTTGAACTAAGTACGGATCAAAGTGACACAAAGTTTGGGAAATAAACTAATTCTGAAGAAAAATAATAGGAAGAGAGTCCTGAAAATCTGATATAAGGGTTAACAGGTTAACAGCGTGGAATGAAAATAAAGAGACGTGAGCTGAAGTCACGCATGACGTCACGGAGGTTATTAAAAACTGAAAAGAAGAACTTTGATAATTGAAAAAAGATCGCCGTGTTCATCCTTATAGCATGTATAAGATTGCTAATAAATTAGTTGAGAAAATTAATTAGTTAAGAAAATTAATTATAATAGTTAAGAAAATTACTTAGGAAAGAAAATAAAGTATTGTAGTTAAGAAAATTAATTAGTTAAGAAAGTTAATTAGTTAAAAAATTAATTATAATAGTAATGACAATTAATTAGTTAAGACAATTAAATATAAAAGCAAAGAAAATTAATTAGGTAAGAAAACTAATTATTATAGTTAAGAAAATTAATTAGTTAAGACAATTAATTAGTTAAGAAAATTGATTATAATCGTTAAGAAAATAAATTAGGTTAGAAAATTAATTATTATAGTTAAGAAAATTAATTAGTTAAGACAGTGATTATAAATAAAACTAATTAGTAAAGAAAATTAAGTATAATAGTTAAGAAAATTAATTAGTTAGGAAAAGCAATAATAACAGTAAAGTACATTAATTACTTAAGAAAATTAGTTATAATAGTAAAGAATGTTAATTAATCAAGAAACTTATTAGTTAAGAAAATTAATTAGTTAAGAAAATCAATTATAATAGTTAAGAAAATTAATTAGTCAAGAAAATCAATTATAATAGTTAAGAAAATTAATTTGTTAAGAAGATTAATTATAATAGTTAAGAAAATTAATTAAATAAGAAAATCAATTATAATAGTTAAGAAAATTAATTAGATCAGAACATTAATTAGTTAAGAAAATTAATTAGTTAAGAAAATCAATTATAATAGTTCAGAAAATTAATTTGTTAAGAAAATCAATTATAATAGTTAAGAAAATTAATTAGTTTAGAAGATGAATTATAATAGCTAAGAAAATTAATTAGTCAAGAAAATAGATTATAATAGTTAAGAAAATTAATTAGTTAAGAAAATCAATTATAATAGTTAAGAAAATTAATTAGTTAAGAAAATCAATTATAATAGTTAAGAAAATTAATTAGTTAAGAAGATTAATTAGTTAAGAAGATTAATTAGTTTAAAAAATGCTCGTTTCTTTCTCCCAAGTATGAGAGTAATAGCACGTATCAAAGTGACTAAACATAAACAAGCAAAATAATTTTTAGAAACGTAAACATACGTTCAAAGAGGTGTACATCTATTTACCATGTATAAGTTTAATAATAAGTTAAGAAAATACTAACGTGTGAGTGTTAAAGGTGTGTAAAAGTATAACAACATAAAAAGAAATTTTAGAAACCTAAAACATATCACCGGTTTGTCTCGTGAATCATAATTAAAACATTCGGGTCGATAGGCATCCCCAGATGTAAGAAAACTAAAATTATAAACACATACCCAAAGCAATTTCATATTCGTACGTACGCTATCGCCCCCTTCCCTTTCAAAATATAAGATTGTCCGGTCACCAGAGAGGCAATGCAAAAAAGCAATAAGTACAATATTGTTGGATTATGGGCGGGCAATGCTGGATTTTGGGAATAGCAAACGTAAATAAAGAACCAACCTGGATGTCTCAGTTATTGGTCTGGAAATATCGCCAAGCATCAGCCCTAAAACAATGTAATTCGGTTAATATAAACGCACATACAGTAAAGAAGAAAAAAGAGAGACAAGTCGAGCGATTGAGTCAAGATACTTGATATTTGCATTTGAAACTTTAATTCATGCCATCATGTAAAATTAATATTTTCAAATCAATAGTAGGTTCTCTACAGTGCAATATAGACTACAATATATTGTGGTCTAAGTAACTTCGGGGAAGATTGAAAAATGGACGATTTTACTGATTTCGATGACAATAAAATATATGAGAGTGAACCATTTGTTGATCATTCCCGCACAATATCGTGTTTAATAACGAGAAAGTCTTGAAATATATGCATAAAAGGCAGTCTTGCGTTTTTTAGTGCGTACGAGTGTATAGTTGTTTTTATCAAATAAATGACAAAATTGGACAATGTTGAGCATAAAACAAATAATGGCATATACAATAAATAAGAAAAAAGAGAGGCAAATCAAGCAGATGCACGTGTGATCGCAATTCGTCGCAAATCCGCCACCCCATTATTTTTCTCCTTCGCTCTGTGTCACTTGTCACAAGCTACAAGTTGAAGTGTCATGATACGATGTCATTATAAACTGAATGAGCCGTTGAGTTATTAAATATATATCCGAGGTCACATGGAGAAAGTGCAGATAAAAATTACGCAGACTTTTCTTAACAACTGGTTCATAATATAACACCTGCTCTGTTCGAAATGTTGCAATAATACCGTAGTTTTGGATGGACCACTATAGGAGTATTCTTAAACTATATTAACCAAAGCATTTAGGTAAGTATTTTAAATTCGTAGAAAAGTGGGACAACGACGATAGAATGGGAATATTTAAAGCATAAGAGCAATCTCATTGACACATCGGTTCTCGCCAGATCAACGAAATTAAGCAACGCTGAGCCTAGCCAGTACCAGATGGGTGACCATTTGGGAAGGCAAGGCACTGTATGTACCGAAAGGTAAAATGTTGAGAAACTGGCGCGGTCTATCCTTCTCTCGAGGGTAGATGGGACTCTCTTAAGCCGAGGTAGGCAACCGATTTAGTGATGGCGCCGCGATGAAAAATACCATTGATAGCTCTGGCGAAGCATCAAGTATTCAGGTACCGACAACATTTGAATTACACTACAAACTCGTGTAGTGAGTTCAATCTCGGCTGCGCCCGTGCTGGATGAATGGATGGACGGAGAGCAATATACAAAAAAAATGAAAAGTAAGACTTAGAAAGTTTTACAGGTCCTGTAGTTTTCATATTGTAGTCACAATAAAACACACTGATTGTATTAAATTATTTTTATGTATATTCAACAATTGTGATTAAATATGAATACGCTCTGATCCCCATCTGGCATCAATTGAAATGGATGGCTCTCGTCTAGGAGAAGCCCCGTGTTTTGACAAGCTTCTGGGTTTGTCCTTTACTCCTGATCTGAAATGGAACACGTATAACCAGTCTGTTGCCAAGGCCGATGGTGGGATCCTTCTACCTCTCCAGAAGATATCTCACTACTGATGCAATTCTCTATCTATATAAAAGCCAAATACGTCCAAGGATGGAATACTGCTGCCACATCTGGGCAGGAGCTGCTAAAAACAGCCTATCCTGCCTTGGCAGAGTATAAAAGAGACTTCGTTGCTTAGTGGGAGATGCCCTTTTCTCTACCCTGCAAGCTCTCTCACACAGAAGAGACGTTGCCAGCCTATCCTTGTTTTATCGTTATTTCCATGGCATGTGCTCGTCTGAACTCCAATCTCTGGTCCCCCTCGCCAATCTTTCGCGAAAAACACCCGTCTAGCTGAATCCACTGTGAAAAATTTCCCCCACTCTTTATCTGTGCCTAAATCAAAACGTGGATTCCATGAACAAAGCTTCTTTCTTAGAGCTGCACGCCCGTGAAACTCTGTTCCGTCTGCCTGCTTCCCACTTGACTACAACTTGGATGTCTTCAAGTCCAACGTAAACAAATTCCTAATGAACCGCCCCCTTAAGTAAACACTTCATCAAATCTCCACACTAACGTACTGTACTTGCAATAACCCTTATCCCTGAGTGGCTTCCGGGCCTTGATAAGTGGTGATCATCGTGTAAAAAAAAATGCAGATCGGTAAACACTTCTCAGTTTAACTATATCGTCGACCTTCAAATAAAATTTGTTACATGTAATTTTTGTTCATAGAATATCCGTACATTTCAATACTGTAAAATTATTAGACTATCTGCCAGTTATTTTTCATTATATTTTTTCACCAAGTCGCGTTGCCTATGTTTAATGTGAAATAATGAATACATATTTTTATTTGAAATGAAGATTCTAGAAGTCGTTACAAAATTCGGACAACTATGGTAGTTATCTTTTATTAGTTGTTATTATCATGACGTTTTGGACCATTCAATTTCTGACCTTTTTCAGGTGGGTTCTTTTCTTAGTTGGGAATCTTTGTCAAATTTGGTCATCTATAAAGAACTTTGAACTATTTTGTCAAACTTGGTAATCTTTGTTGAACTCAAGAAAATTAGGGAATTTTGAAATTAAACCCTTTATCTATACATATAAAAGACAAAACGGCCGCGAGCGTTTTTGTATGTCCAGCAAAGGCTTTTTTCGGGGGGGGGGCTACAGATGGTTACTATTCCTTAGAACTTTTTATATACTCCTTAGATCATAATATCTACGATTTGCGAACGGACGTCGTATCTACATTTATTTTGATCGATTTTTATAAAATTCCCACTATTCCGCCCTCTGGCGTGTTTGTTTGGCTTTTTCATATAAAAGCGAAACTAATCAGAATAAAAGCGATTCGCTGATCTTTGTGGCCAGCATATCTTGAAAGGCAATCAGCTTTGATCACTGTGGGGAATACCCTTCATATCAGACAATTGCTATTCATTAAGACACTACCAGATCTCCCTCTTAGAGGAAAGCTGATTTTCCCCCCATGAAGTTAAAGCTTAACTGGCTTACAGCCAAACTTAAGTGTGTGATTTCATTTCTTCGCCTGTGTAAACTCCTTCACTTTAACTTTCTGCATTTTGATCGCTAAATTAGAACGCTTTTCAATTCTTCCCCCCCTTTTTTTCTTCTTACATGGAGGTCACCACTTATCAAGGCCCAGAAGCTAGTCGGGGATAAGGGTTATTGTGTGTACAGTAATCAATGGGATAGTATTTATTACAGTTAGCAGAATTAAAAGGAACGATTAAGCGAAAGAGGGAGGGACTGGTATACAAGTTAAAAAATATACGCGTTATACATACATGCCTCATAAATGCATGGATGACACCGTGTGTGTACATACGTAAATGTAAGTGTTTGCACCTATTTGTACTTTTTTTTCTTTGAAGATTGTAACGCTGAGTATGGTGCAGCCAAACCAACTGCCAATATTGCCCTGCTTTTTATTGAAACCAACCGAGAGCTCTTTTTAGTATCCTCGTTGTTCCTTTTAGTGCAATTGTCTGGATCTTGTTTGCACTTGGTTGGAATTTTGATTAGGTAGGACTTCAGGTTCTTCTTCGTATGTATGGGTATATGTGCTTGCTTTTTTTTTGTATATGGGTTGTTAGTGGTTCAGTTTTCAATAACAGTTTCAAACATACACGTCGTAATTTCATCCATTTCGATTATTTTTATTTTTATACATTTTAATGTACTTTGACGTTCTTTAAGGAAACTAATTTTTAGATGCTTTTTTTATTTTAAATGTTCTGTTATTTTTCTGAGTTATCCATGTTTACTTTTTTTCCGATTTTAAATATTCTGGTCGACATGTGTTTGTCTATGTAATTTTCCTTAATTTTTTGATGGAAGGACTTAGTCCGGTTCGCGAAACGTCATTATAACAAGATCCGGCTCGCGGGATCAAAAGCGTTCCTATTTACAATGGCTCCCCACGAGGACAGAGTTAGACACCAGAGTCGTTTTTTTTTAACGTGGAGAAAAGGAACAAAAATAAAAACTGTCTCAGTCGTGAAGGATTTCTCCTCCACTGAGAGAGAACAAGAAATTGATATGCAGCATCGGGAGAACAGATACTACACTTTGAGATATAAAATCTTTTATTCAGGCTAAAATAAATACAATGTAAATTAAATATGAACAAAAAATTTAGGCACAATACCAACTCAAAAAGGAGGAAGAATAGGAGTCGTTGGTCATCCTTGTCACTCTAGAAATAAACAAAAGATTCTCTTAGCTAGTATGCTCTTTCACCATAATACCGCATTCATCCTTTCGTACCGGAGGAACGTCCTACTTAGAACCCAATCGTTTAAAACATTTTTTTATTAACGTGTAAAAACAAACAAAAAAATAGATAACGATAACGGTTCTATACTTTAATCTTGTCCCGAAGGTCAAGAACGTTTGCTCTTCTGGGATAAAGAGTTTCTAATTACAATGGCTCCCCACAGGACAGAGTAAGGCACCCGAGTGTTTTTTTTTGTAACTTAGAGAAAAGGAACAACAATTAAAAGTTGTCTCCGTCGTGAAGGATTTCTCCTCAATTGACAGAAAAAAAAGAAATTGAACTTGAGTTAATTGTATTTATTGCGAACCATTATCCTAATTTTTTTCTTAGTTGTTTCACGACTCTTCGGCCAACTATTCCTTCGGCCTTCGTCAAGTGGTAACCGCGACGGATAGGAACTCTGAATCTCCTGAGTGCATCCACTGCAATTACTGCCTTCCGTAGTTGTTATTGTCTCACCTCTGGTCGGCTTTGGGTAGGATTGAAACCGCTATCTTCAGACAATTCTCACTTGGCACCGTAGAGATTCAACGTCTCAAAACGCGGTGAGACGATAAAAACTACGGAAGGCAGTAATTGATTAAATTAATAAATAATACTCATCTCAATGAATTCCAATTAAATAATATTTAACTGTAGTATCTGAAAAACAGATACTACACCTTTGAATTTCCGCTGTTCTATATGAATAAAACATTTTATAAATTATCATCAGTGTCTGAATACTGTAATATCCTAATACAACTTTGATTGTATGGTGGTATGCTTACTCGGAATTGAAACTATAACATGGTTTATACGAATGACCTTAACATTAATGTACAATCGTGTATTGGCAAGTGAAAATAGGAATGACGTTAACGTGACCGACCAATTGACAAACGAATCAAATCGATGGACATGGACGTATCTAAACTGACGGCGTGAAATTTATTAAATCAAATTTAAAAAAGCATATAAAATTGTTTGTTGATTATTTATTTAAAGTCTAATTTGACTGCCGCTGCGAATGTTGGCTTGACGTCGCGAAGCTTTTCCATTTTGAATTTGAAATATGCATTTTCATATGCAATTAAAATCAACAAATGCAAAAAAATCTTAAATTATATTAAATATTCCCTGGGCGAATTCCTTAACCCCCTCTCTCTCTCTCTCTCTCTCTCTCTCTCTCTCTCTCTCTGTATATAAATATATATATATATATATATATATATATATATATATATATATATATATTTGCTCAAGGTTAAAAATATTCCAAAATGAAAACAATTGAATTTCATGAGGTTTGTTGCGACTTTATGGTAATTTTGTTTACCTTAATTAAATAAGATAATATATATATATATATATATATATATATATATATATATATAGATATATATAGATATAGATATATATATGATGAAAATAATGGAAATAGTATTCCGACAAAATAACCTCTCACACCATTCAAACACCCCCTGTAATAATTAACACATAATCTCAATCAATAAATTACATAAAAAACACTCATTTCATTTCTGTTACCAACCTATATTTGAATTTCAACAGATATATCTTTTTTCCAGTAAGAATATTAACTGCGTTCATATTTTTACAGTTACATTAACGACTATATGACGTCACTGAAATTTCCCTCTTTTTAACAGCGCCAACCCCCCCATCCTTTTTTGAATTTCCAACGTCTTTTTCCGTTTTTCTGAAATAGACCTGCGTCACACTCTGCACGTGAAACATTTTCAAATATTTTGCACTGGTATTTTTTGTTTCTTAATCTCATTCATCCAGAGGAAGTCTCGAAATAAAGACGAAACATTGATGAACACATTATACGGTTTGTTTCCTTTTTATTTCTCTCTCTCTCTTCTCTCTCTCTCTCTCTCTCTATATATATATATATATATATATATATATTTATATATATATATATATATATATATATGCTTATCTCGGCATTGTTTCCAGTCGTCCTGAACCTCCATTGCCACTGGTATTCAACAATGTCGACTCAGTAAAAGTGTGGTTGGCGATTGCGCAAGAATTGCCACAAAAATTTCAAACGCAGGCACCCTTACAGTTGGTATCCATAGTCTGTCAAGACTGAAGGAAGCCATATATATATATATATAATTCCAGGTTAATATTATTTTCCAGAAGTGAATCAACCAATGGAGTTTTATCCACGAGGATAATACAAGAGTGCACAAAACCGAAGGCAAAATATCCGTTTTATTTGTTTTGCATAAGCGTGTCGCTACACATTCATGAGCATGTTTCGTTCAGCCAGTTAGAAGTAATTAAAGACCCTTCTAGGCGATATTACTGATACAAATACCACGTGGTGTGACCTCCCGACTAATTTTGTTCGTAAAATCCTGTAAAACTTTCATTACGGATATACTTTTGTAGAAGCAATATCGCCCGAAAAGGTCTCTAGCTACTTTTAACTGTCTGATCGAAACATGCTCATGAATGTGTAGCGACATATTAATGCTTATGTAATACAAATAAAAAGTATATATGTTTGTGTGTGTCTAAAAGTATATATATATATATATATATATTTATTATTTTTTAATTTGTAACCTTTATGGACCTGACCAAGGCATTTGATACAGTGATTCACGCAGTTACAATTTACTGTTTTAAAAAAATAATAAATAAATAAAAATTAAAAAGGGCGACTTTCTAAGTAAATAAAAAAATGAGCCACTATTAACTATATATATATATATATATATATATATATATATATAGCTGCCGAATAGCGCAACAGTTAGAAGATACGACTGTCATTTGGGCGGGGGGTTTCAATCCTGGCTTGAGGCAGCCGCACTGATGAGCTGTCAAACAGCGAAACTACTGTGGGTAACTATATATATATATATATATATATATATATATATATATATAGTCATCTATATAGAGTATATATATATATATGTTTCCGTCACCCCCAGTTGGCTTGCCGCGGTCAACGGGCATCTCCCAATGCGGTAGAATTACTATAAGGAAAGGAAGGTATACATCCACTTGTAAGGGTGCAAAAGCACTGAAGCTGGCATGTTGGAACATCAGAACTATACTAGACAAAGACTACAACAACACACCTGAGCGTCGCTATGTTTTGATTGCACTTGGGCTTGCAGTCCAAACTGAAAAACATCAACGGCCCAGAGGAAGTTCCCTCACCTTAGCGACTCTGGGATCAACTGAAAGCAGTCATCCTGCGGACATCTGAGAGGGTCCTTGGGTTTTTTTCTAAAAAGAACCGGGATAGGTTTGATGAAAACAATGAAGAAATACGAGAATTGTTAGAGAGAAAGAGATCAGCCCATCGGGCCTAATTGGCTCACCTGTCCTGTCTGCTGAGGGGAGCAGCCTTCCGTCACATCTGCAACAACCTCCAGCGCAAGCTTAGAATCTTAAAGAACGAGTGGTATGATGATGGTCCCCCACCTTGGAATGGTACACACCATTTCCAAGGTAAAGGTCAAACGTCAAGGTCATAGCCTATATATATATACTCGTACAGCGCACACTACAGTATGAACGCAGCACTAAGCAGACGCTGCTGATTACAGGAGCTTTTATGAAGCCCTCAAGACAGTGTATAACCCCACACACCGCGTCCAAGGTCCACTGCGTAGTTCGGACGGCCATAGGCTCCTCACTGATGGAGCATCTATCCTGAACCGTTGGTCTCAGCATTTACAAGCTCTCTTAAGAGCTGACCGGATCATTCAGGATTCAGCAATCATTCGCATACCTCAACTGCCAGCAAAAGTGGAATTGGATGAACATCCCTCCAGGGAAGAACTCAATGTGGCCATAAAACAGCTGAAGAGTGGAAAGGCAGCAGGAATCAACGGGATCCCACCAGAGATCTCGAAATATGGAGGCCCAGCATTGCATAGCGGACTCCATGAGCTCCTTGTCTGTTGTTAGGAGCAAGGAGAACTGCCACAGGACCTCCGTGATTCAGTCATTGTTCCCTTGTAAAAAAAACAAGGGTGAAATGCCAGTATGCTGTATGTTCTAACTACCGGGGGATCACTCTTCTCTCCATCGCAGGTAACATCCTTGCCCGTTTGCTTCTAAACAGACTAATACCTTCCATCGCAGAAGACCACCTCCCAGAAGCGCAATGTGGTTTTAGAGCAAACAGGGGTGCCACGGACATGGTCTCCGTCCTCAGACAACTGCAAGAGAAGTGTCGTGAACAAAACAGGGGGCTCTACGTAACATTTGTGGACCTGACAAAGGCATTTGATACAGTGATTCACGCAGTTACAATTTATTTTGGAAGATAAATAGGCTGGAGTTGTTTGATTGTCTTATTATTTCATGTTATAATAATTGTCTGTTCAAGTTAGGCATGGTTGAATAGGATATATTAATCGAATTTTTATATAGGAAAATGTTATACCTATGTGAATATATGAAAGCGTTTTCGGCGATCTTAAAGAATTCTTTCGGTATGCAAGTTTTAACAATATAACTAAAGGGGGGGATTAAACCAAATATATCTGTTTCGCCTAATCCGATTACTTAGTTTTGATTGATTCTGATTAGCCTAAGAGTTTGGATTATATTGTTTTAGTGCAGTAGAGAAATTTTTATATTGGATTTAGTTCGAGTTACATAGATATAAATGTACTGTCTTCTATTTCTGAATTCCTTAACGCAAGAAAGTTTTCATCAAATGTTTTTATTAGCTGAAATGCCAGAAATTTTTCTAGCGACAAACTGTACTTTAGATTTAATAATTGCACGTGGTTGATTAGAATATTTGTGTAGTCTCAGGTTAGCTTTGTGGTACGAGTTGTACGATCCGGAGTTTAAATAAATTACATTTTTACTCAAATAATTGTAGTAACAACAATAACTGTAATTGCCAAAGAGTGACTGGATGCCCACTAAATAATAATTGCTTTACATTTTCGATGGTACACCAAGCTAATTTATACATCGAAGAAAAAACGGAAATATTAAAATTCTATATATGACTTTTAAAAGCAGATTCTGTCTGGCACCTCGCTCATTACTGTTGTCGAATATAAAAAGGTAAAAATTTCTACCCTGTCTTCTATGCTTAATAGAAAAACATAAAATGATTAAATGTTAAAGTAAAATCGGCTACAAGAAGAAAGCGTGTATCTATTAAGTATTTTGAGAGAAACCATCTGAATAAGTATTTGGATATGTAAGAAAATATAAAACAAAGAAATGAAAGAAAAGGTGGGATTTGATTTACATACAGAGTTTACATACAACACGGACAAATAGATGTACTTAACTTCGTAGCCTTTCGAGCGACCCATGTCGGTCTTGCTAACAGATCAGTACCTCCACGCGGAATTAATTTGGGGTGCAAAGATTACCATCCATTTCAGAACAATAAGAGGGAGCGAGGGTCTACCTTAAGAGCCAAATGTGAGCTTTGAATAGTTTGCAGTTTGTCTGCGCGTATAAAGTCAAAGAATTTTATCTCTATAAGAGAATTTATGAATTTATCAAATGTATTATATACTCTAGGACTGAGGAAAAGGACGAATAAAATAGAACAAAATTAAAAACGTCTGGTTTATAAATCTATAGATTCCGAGAATAAATTACAGCCCCTTTTAAAAACAAATTCGGCTCAAAGGAAAGAATAATAACCGTTGCTTATAAGTCTATATAGATATAAGCACCTTTACGTCTATATGCTTAAATAGTTATATCTGTGTTTTAAGTTTTAATTGCTATATGCATGTAAATATACAGACTATCTAAGAACACTGCTAAGCACATAAACCAATTTCATGTGCAATTTCATAAAACTCGGCTCAGCCGTTTTCTGGTCCATAGGAAACGAACTAAATCATTTAAAAATAATTGTGTGTACTATACTTTTTTTAAAATTACAATTTCACCCCAAACAAAGTCCAGTGCCACTTTGATGTAGGGCGCTACTATCGGGGACATAAGTTGCAGGGGTACTATGTAGGAAGTTGAGCAACAAGATGTCTGTTCATTACAACTGAACTTCTGCATGTCAGTACAGTTGGGGAAGCAGGAACCCGGAAGGGAATTACAGACTCTAGTAGTTCTGGGGGGGAACTTATTAGAGTAGAGAGCTATCTTAAATCTAGGGATTTTTTACTGTGTAGGGGTGAGATTTTGCTGCTTGTTGAGTGTGTCAGGAATATATACGTCGAGGGATACAAGGGCCTGCAGTTTGTCGGAGCATCCAGCCGTAAAGTACTTGTAGAACAGGCAGAAGAGATACAATATTTCGTCGATGGGACAGAGGCTGAAGCTTAGACGACAGTTCAAAACCTATCAGGTTGACAACTCTTATTTGAACCCTGTCCAAGAGCAAGAGACTAGTAGCAGATGCGCCAACCCAAATGTGACAACAATACTCCATACATGGGCGAATGGTGGCCTTATAGAGATACAGGATACTTTCAAGCGTAAGTAACTTTCTTGCACGATAAAGAGAGCCCACGTTTGTGTCCTTCGGGCCGAGATCAAGGCGTGGTATCTGTTCCAGCAGATGCTGAATTTTTAGACCATTGCCCTTGTGGCAGTCTTCTGGTCCATGTAGGGGCAACCGTACATGGGCCAGCTGGCAAATCACTATCCAGCTCCCATTTCCCACCTCTCGGGAGCTGGTCCCATTTTCCCTTCCCCTCCTCCTCTCTCTTCACACTAAAAACGGCCTTGTGCCTAATTTGCTCAGTGGGAAAGCAAATAAATACATCCCACCTTCCTCGCACCCTCCCTTCGGGGAGGCACGTTTGTGGCCTTCGGCCGAGATCAAAGTGTAGTATCTGTTCCAGCAGATGCTGCAATCAAAGACTATATGTGGGGGGGGGCAACATGACATATAAGACCATTGCTCTTGTAGCAATCAATTATTTGTCAATATAGGGGAAACCCTTCATACCAATTGTCACTATCCAGCTCTCCTACTCCACAGGGAGCTGGTCTCCATTTCCCTAATCTCTACACATATCTTTTTATATCCTTTTATACAGAAAATGAATGAATCTTAATTTTGGCTTTTGTGTTGCTCCTTTTCTTTTGTCTGATGAGGTGGGTCTGTCTGACTTAGGCTCCAACTGAAACATATATGCAAATCTGTAACCAACAATATTAGTATAATAAACATACTATATATATATATATATATATATATATATATATATATACATATAACTACTTAATTTACTCACATAAAATTAATATACGAAAGTATAGATTTATGACTAAACTTTAAGTATTTACTTCAAAAGTTCTCTATACGTAGGTAGAGCTAGTTAGTAAGTTATAAAATATATACGCCATATATATTTTATAACTTACCATACATATATATATGTATATATATATATATATATATATATATATATATTAGCAAAAGTACTCGTCGTTGACTGAGTTCAAAAACAGCCTACAGAAAATGGACTCTGATTTATGAAAGTATGATAGGTTATGAAAAGGAAGGGTTGTAAAGAGATAGCTTCGAATTTGGGGGTATCAAAACCAAAGCAAAATATGATGAAAGTAAAAATAAAATAGATAAACCCCATTACTTATTATACCATACCTGTTCACACTGCAACACTTATCACAATAATCTGTGGATTTATATTAAAAACCTTGTTAACCTTTTTGACATATTTCCATTCTATGGAGGTCAGGCGCGAACGAACACCCCATAATTTTATTATACCATATTTCTTCAAACTGAAACATAATTATGAAAGTATACTTACGCAAATAGATATGAAAAGTCTTTATTAAAGTTTGTGCCTATTTCCATTCTATAGAGTCCAAGCGCGAACGCAGACACCACAATTTTATTATACCATCCCTATTTAAGTTAAAACATACTTATCAGAGTATTATTATGTACATCTATATCAAAAACACTTGTAAACGTTTTTTTAATTTTTAAATTTTTTATTTCCATACTTTGTGGACCAGGCGCGTACGAAGACCCCACAATTTTAATGAATCATCATTATGCTAGATCAAACATACCCATTCCTGTGTTTCGATACATCTTCTATCATTATATGTGATCAGTTTTCTATAATAGTCAACCATATAGGAGTCTATTCGTGACCAGACACACACACAGACGTTCAGCTTATATATATATATATATATATATATATATATATAATGTGTGTGTGTGTGTGTGTGTAATTATTTATATATTTTTTTGGAAAAAAAGGATTTCAGCAAAGTGCTCTATTATAACGAAAAATCCGAAAATAGGAGCGTATTATTTATGTTTTATTTACAGAAAGTTTAGTTTAGATAAGTCATCGGTACCGTCGGTTTCAAGCTTGATAATTTGGGACCGTTTCAGATACCCATATCAAGCTCTCTTCAGCCGATACTCATGTTTTATAACCGGAAGTAGAATCATATAGATACGTTACGAGTTCACGTTTAATTCTCGTTTTGTAAACAACCCAAAATGCAAATAATAAAATTAATTTTTTTAAACAGTTCGTGTGTCACGTGACCACCTCAGGGAGCGATACAGCTCCCCATTTGGGGAGATTGAGACACCATAAACACTGAGTAAGGCCGGGTAATTATGCTGATATTGTCTGTTAAGCATTATTGGGTGCCCGGACAGCGGCGGGTAACCTACCTTAAGGGATGAATTTATTGTATTTTTGTAAAACAGACATAATTTTATGCCTGGCTTTTGAGGTAAGGTCAGACGGGGTCGACCGGTTGACTCCTGTGAGCGTCTGAATGAGATTGAACTGTGATCACAGATTCTCAGACCGTGCAAGGTATCGGGACGTCCCCGAAATAACGTATTGATCGATGATTGGTCTAGCGGTTTACCTCAACCAACCGTTTTCCACAATATATAAGGAAATTCTCCCGCAAAAAGGAGCAGATTAGTGCAGAATCTTGAGACAGGAACACTAACCCAAGAGAGACGCCACACCCTTTTCCGTCCACCGTCGCCATCGCAGAGAACGAGGATAAAAATTCCGGACTGTTTTATCATATTCCGGAGAGAAGGACGATCACGACTATTGCAGTTTCGACGGGGTAAGGGGCTACATTTGGCGACCTGCGACCGGGGCACCTTCTTACACGATGCTAAAGCACATAAACCCCTAAGAAAAAGAAAAGAAAAGGATAATGGAAAAAAAGAAAGAGGAAGAAAGAAGAATAGGAAGAAAAACAGGAAAGGAATAAGAAAATGCAGGGTGAGGGGAGGGGGAAAAAGTAAAAAAGGAAAAAAGGAAAAAAAAGGGGGAAAAAAGGGGATAAAAGGAAAAAGGGGGGACAAACACTAGCATTCGCGTACATATAAACATATATATGTATGTATGTATGTGTGTGTATGTATGTATGTATGTATGTATGTGTGTATGGTGTATGTATGTGTGAATGTATGTATGTATGTATGTGTGTATGTATGTATGTGTGTATGTATGTATGCATGTGTGTATGTATGTATGTATGTATGTATGTGTATGTATGTATGTGTGTATGTGTGTATGGTGTACGTATGTGTGAATGTATGTATGTATGTGTGTATATATGTATGTGTGTATGTATGCATGTGTGTATGTATGTATGTATGTATGTGTGTATGTATGTGTGTATGTATGCATGTATGTATGTATGTGTATGGTGTATGTATGTGTTAATGTATGTACGTATGTGTGTATGTATGTATGTGTGTATGTATGTATGCATGTGTGTATGTATGTATGTATGTATGTATGTATGTATGTATGTGTGCTTCTGGAAAAACGTGGAGCCGAATCACGTGTTCGGTAAATTATTGTTGTTCGACTTAAGTGCAATCAATTGAAAAAATATAACAATGTCGTGCAGAGGCCACTCTTGGAATCTTCGTCGTCATGATGAACGAAACGAGGAGAAAAACTAATGAAACCGTTCGAAGAGGGCAATCAAGTGAACACACCATCCACTGCGAGAGCGGAATGTCTTCGTCGGCAGCTTTCAATTCCGACGAGCAAAAATGTAATCCAAGATGGCATGGAGATGCTTCGTGACGGTCCTGACGCATTATAGCCGTTAGCGGAATGAATAAAGAAACTTTGCAACTGTACAACCACTTCCGGTAAAGTTGAAACATTGGCAAATAATGGCTGCCAGAGATCTTTATTCTAATCCACAAAAAAAAAAAAAAAAAAAAGAACAGGAGAAGTAATTATTTCAATTTCATTCACTAATGTAGAAGTTTTGCTGCGTTTAATGAGGAGACCAGCTTATTTCCAAAAACTTACATCAGATGAGTTATTTATGATTATGTATAATTATAGTTTCCACGGTTTATCATGGGTCTATCCTTGGGCCTGTATTATTCCTACTATTCATAAATGACCTCCCTGACAAAATTGTCTGAGAGATGAGTATATATGCTGATGACACCACGCTCTATAACAGACACGACAGGAAAACAAATGAACACATATCTAAAGAAATGGCAGAAACACCAGAGGATGACCCCCGATCTGTAGTGGAATGGGGACAAAAATGGATGGTCACATTCAATGCTGCCAAGACCAAGCTTGTTTCCTTCAAACTTCTCTACCACCAATAGCAATGGTCAAAGACTCTTTATCCAAAAGTACATATTTTAAACTACTCGGCCTAACGTTCACAGGAAACACGAGTTAGAACAAATACATTGAAAGCATTGCCAGGACCGCTGCGAAAAAAGGTAGGTTCTTTCTACCGTGCTAGAAAGCTACTAACGCCCGAAAGTATCCTGTACCTCTATAAGGCCACCATTCGCCCATGTATGGAGTATTGTTGTACTATTTGCGCTGGTGCATCTGCTATTAGTCTCTCACTCCTAGACAAGGTTCAAAAGAGAATCGCCAACCTGATAGGTCCTGAACTGTCATCTAAGCTTCAGCCTCTGTTCCATCCACGAAATGTAGCATCCCTCTGCCTGTTCTACAAGTACTTTAACGGTGATTGCTCCGACGAACTGCAAGCACTTGTACCACCTCGATGTAAATATCCCCGACAAACCTGACAAGCAACTAAATCCCACCCCTTCACAGTTGAGATCCCTAGATGTAAGAGAGCCTTCTACTCCAGTAGTTTCTGTCCCCAAACCGCTAGATTTTAGAATTCCCTTCCGGGTTCATTCTTCCCCAACTGTACTGACATGCAGAAGTTCAGGTGCAACGTGATCCAACAACTTGCTGCCCAACTCCCCACATAGTACCCCTGTAGTTTATGTCCCGGATAGTAGCCCCCTACAGAAAAGTGGCAATGTGCCTTGTTTGGGATGAAAATGTAATAAAAAAAAACAATATGACTGCCTTGAGACATTCACCTGCTAGGTTGATGATTACACCCCTGGTTGAGAATCGCAGGTACCTTACCAGAATGCGCCACTCCCCGTGGTTCGCATACGCCGTCGATTAAAAACAATAAAACAGTTCATAAGTGTAGCACGTATGCAAATTCTTACGAAATGCGAAATGACGTCACTGTAAGGAAAAATATTATAGAAGGGAGAAAAATAGAGAGCAGGTTAGAGAGACGTCACAGCCGTAACAAGAAGTCACGCATGGCAGGAGAATGAGGAAATGAATGTGGTTGTTGAAAACAAAAAAGAGGAGCTCCTTTACAACTTGCCTTCTGTTCCTTGCGACGTATTCTGCTACAACAATATTTATAGATGAAATGAATGTAAGGTTAGCAAAGAAAGAAATAACACGTACACCATTATGAATTTTACGTACGGGGTTTGAACCTGTAGTCCACGTCATGCAAAAAAACAAAAAAGAAAGAAAGAAAGAAAGAAAGAACACGCAAATTTTCAAGTCTCATAAAATTTTTTGCAGTTAATGAAAAAAAAAACTAAGAAATTTATGTGCAGAGTTCAAACCTACAGACCACGTCATGCAAAAAAAAAACAACCAGAAAAAAAAGAACAAACAACAACAAAAAAATGCTATCACCTTACCCATAGTAGAATTTTCACGGTCAGTTGTTCTATCATTGTTGCTAAGCGACGAAATAGAAAAATGGTTATACCGATGATAGATAAATTAAAATAACGGTAATTATCGGGGGTATTCTGAGACAAATTTAACTACGAACACTCCCAGTCTTATACATTAAAGTTCTGTAAATTTTAAAGAAAATCTGTTCAGCCGTTTCGGAGTCTATAAGGAACGAACTCACACATTGCTGTTTGGTTTTCGATAAACAAATAAAAAGATGAATAGGACTAAAAAACATTATTTTTCTGCCTGTGATTTTGATTTACTTTCTGCTTCTTTATTGCTAGGGAAACCATTATGTCAGTATTTCAAGAAAAAGGTGGTAAATTTTATGACTTGGTAATATGCCAGAAACAAAACAGCCAAACCTTCCCTTGGATAAGTTTTGTTGGATGAAACCACAAAAGAAATACTTACAGTCTCCCCCCCAGTAGCTTTTCATCTATTTTTATGGGAGGTGACGGTAGTCTAATGGGTAATGACACAAACTGACAACCTGGGTGTTCCAAGTTCTTTTTTTTTACGTGGAGGTCACCATTTATGAAGGCCCAGAAGCCACTCGGGGATAAGGGTTATTGTGTGTTCAGTAATCAATTCGTTAGTATTAAAGATTTGATAAAGTGTCATTACTTAAGGGGGCGGTTCATCAGGAATTTGTTTATGTTGGACTTGAAGACATCCAAGTTGAAGTCAGGAGGGAAACAGGCAAGCGGCAAAGAGTTCTACAGGCATGCAGTTCTAAGAAAGACGCATTGTTCATGGAATCCGCGTTTTGATTTAGGCACAGATAAAGAGTGGGGAAAATTATTGACAGTGGTTTCAGCTAGACGGGTGTTTTTCGCGAAAGATTGGCGAGGCGGGACCATAGATTGGAGCTCTGACGAGCACTTGCCATGGAAATAACGATAAAACAAAGATAGGCTCGCAACATATCTTCTTTGGGAGAGAGGCTGCAGGGAAGAGAAAAGGGCATCCCCCACTAAGTCACGAAGTCTATTTTGTACTCTGTCAAGGCAGGATAGGCTGTTTCTAGCAGCTCCTGCCCAGATGTGGCAGCAGTGCTCCATCCTTGGACGTATTTGGCTTTTATATAGATAGAGGATTGCATCATTAGTGAGATACCTTCTGGAGCGGTAGAAGGATCCCACCATTTTCCCAGCGACCTTGGCAACAGTTCAAATGCAGTTCGTT
Source organism: Euprymna scolopes (assembly GCF_053919585.1). Lineage (NCBI taxonomy): Eukaryota > Metazoa > Mollusca > Cephalopoda > Sepiida > Sepiolidae > Euprymna > Euprymna scolopes. The sequence continues at coordinate 93,336,900 of NC_136517.1, read as the reverse complement.
CCATAAAAGCCACTTTCACTTAGAATGTTGGCAACTTTAATGCAGTCCTTCCCGTAATCCCCAATGTCTTTCTAGAAAGAACAAAGCGAGTGAAAAAGCTGATGACTTGAATGAAAACCGAAGATGTATGTCCCAATAAGAAACAATTTGCATTTGTAAGTGTCAGAAATGTACGGCACAATAACGCTGACACATTCGTTCTCGTCAGATTACCGAAGTTAAGCAACGTTGAACCTGGCCAGTACCAGATGAGTGAGCATGAGCGGCAATCTTTCACGAAAAACACACGTCTGATTGAAACCACAGTCAATAATTTTTCCGATCCGTTTTCTGCGTCTAAATGAAAACGTAGATTTCATAAACAAAGCTTCTTTCTTAGTACTGCACACCTGCGGAACTCTCTTCCATTTGCCTGCTTCCCAACTGACTACAACTTGGTTATCTTCAAGTCCAACATAAATAAATTCTTGATGAGTCGCCCCTTTAAGTAATCCAATTTCCATTACTAACAATTACTAACAATTACTAACATAATAATCCTTTTGACTACTGTATACGCTTTAACCATTATCCTTGAGTGGCCTCCGAGGTAAAATACCAGGTTTGGAAACTGTCACGGTCTATCCTTCTCTCTAAGGTAGATGGGTCTCTCTTAAGCCGTAGTAGGTAACCCATCTAATGATGGCGTCACGATAAAAAATACCCTGGATAGCCCTGGCGAAGCATCAAGTATTCAGCTACGGACAAGATTTGAATGACACTATAAACTCGTGTAGTGAGTTCAATTTCAGCTACAGCTGGATGGATGGATGGAACATATACACACAGATACATTTATAATATTTCGTATTTTAATGTTCGTTTACAATTAAAGCGCATTTTTAAATACATTTACTTCCAACGTATTTTATACACTCAAAGGTACACTGGCTGCGGCCGCATGTTATGTTTTAGATGAGAGAGACGTTTTTATTATTCAAACAAAGTGGATAAAAATTGCATTATGGAAAACCGTGCAAGTAAAGAATACAGATGAAACTGAAAACAGACAAACAGACAGACAGACAGGAAGTGTCTCTTATTTTATGACTGAACATAGCGTATGCACACAGATGTAGATGTGCAGTAGAACCCCGGGATACGGCGGCCGTAGAATACAGTTTTTTTTCATGTTACGATGTGGAATACGATGTTTTTCCTGCCCTTGGTTACGGTATTTGCCCCTCCTTACGGTGTTATTTATAATGTTATTTGATTATATACATGTGTATTATATTTTATACTGTATTTTGTTACTAATTTTTAATTCTGGATCCCGAGGTTCTATTGCGTGTATATATATATATATATATATATATATATATATATATATATATATATAAGAACAAGTAGTTAAAACATGTTAAAACACTTTGAAAAAGAGTTAAAAACATATTTAATTTGAAAAGGAAACGCTAAATAAGCGGATAGTTCTTAAGCCGCAGAGTTTTGAAGAAATACTTTCCTTCGCATTAGAGGGTAGGATTTACCAAAATGCGGGATCGGATTTTGTTTGCAAAAGTATTTAATGAAACTACAAGTACGTCATAGATCTTACTTGATAACAAAAAAGTGAAGCAGAGGGAATAGAGAGAAGAAAAAAGTGATTACACGTGAATGGATAGTCTGGTGAAAGGTAAAGTATCCAATGACGGTAAAATCCAAAAATGCAGAATCCAAGAAAGTTGGTTAAATTTTCATTCGCACAAATAAATTCCAAGGGAATCACGTTATATATATATATATATATATATATATATATATATATATATATATATATATATATATATATAACGCACAAGTAAAATCAAATAGCAAACATATAGCAAAAATGGTAATTAGTAAAAACCTGATGAAAGTGCTCAATTCTATTGCAAAGCAAATATATACTTTTTATTACCGTTTTATCTGCTTAGTTACCGAAACATGTGTAACTAATCAGATAAAAGGGCAATATATATATATATATGTTTTTTTTTTAGTGTATTGATATTCATATTTAAAACTGTTTTTTCTATTTATTTAAGTATTTATTTGCTCCCCCACGTAAGCAAATGTGACACAAGTTCGTTTTTAGTGTGTGTGTGTGTGGTTGGGGGGGGGCTAGCTCCCCTAAAACAAGGGCGAAAAAGGAAAAGGGGCACTCTTGCAGTGTCCAAATAAATAGTAATTGTCTCAGTATGAAGGGTTTCCCTTACATCAACCAGGGACCAATCACCTTGAGTGAAGCATCAGAACAGATACTACACTCTGATCCCGGTCCGAACGCAGAGAACAATAGAAAAAAAGCAAACGTTTTTCTATTTATTGTATTTATTTGCTTCCCCACGAAAGCAAAATGTGACACAAGGTCACTTTAATATGGGAGAAGACCAGCTACCCAACAGAAGCATGGGAGAATATTTGTTTTTTAGCCCGAGAAAATCGGTACGAACGTATGAAAATTAGTAAAAATAAAAATAAAATGCATGATGAAGGTCGAAGGACGGCATTACGAATATGCATGCATAACGTAGTAGCTATTAGTTGAGGTTTTAATTTTTAGCCTTACAGTAAACGCGGCTTTATAGCTTAGTCATTAACGGAAGAAGAAAAAATAAATCGTAAGCTGTACGTTTTGGTTTCGATTCTCGGTGATGGCGCACGAGTAATTTTTTGCAAATTTTAAAATCATTACTATATATTGGGTCCAATATAATCTATATATCTATAAAAAAATGTCCGTGTGTGTGTCTGTGTATATTTCCCTACTAAATAACTCGGTCACTTTTCACTCTACAGACTCGAAATGTGACATACTGTTATGATTTGACCTTTGAAAACTCTACCAAACTCCTCCGCTAATTTTGGGTCTAAACACTTGAAATTTTAGATATAGGTTCCTTGGACATGGATCTAACTTTATAATAATTACTCAGCCAATTTTTAGTCTATACATTTGAAATTTTACATAAGGTGTATTCAGACCTAGGGCAAGCTTTTAAATCGTTTTTTGGGGTGAGAAGTTGCCAAGAGGTCAAAGTTCAAAAGATTTGACCATTGCGATCTCTAGCAAACTCTTAAAATTTGAAATTTTACATAAAGGGTATTCAGACATGCAGCAAGCTTTTTAATCAGTTTTGGGGCAAATATTTCACTGCCAAGAGGTCAGAGTTCAAAGAGTTGACCTTTGCCGGCTATACCAAATTCCTCCGCCAATTTTAGGTCTAAACACTTGAAATTTTAGATGTAGGTTACTTGGACATGGGTCAAACATTTTAATTTGATTGGAGCCCAAAACAATAAAGGTTAATAGGTCAAAATTTGGGTCAAAGTTAAAACAAAAATTGACCACTGCTGTCTCTACCAAATTTTCACTATGGTAGTAAAGAAAGCCTATTATATAGAAAGGCATTGCGGTACATATGCAGACTTTTAAATATATACATATGTATAAAAAGTTATGAACAGTACATAGGCAAAACCGGGCTGAACTGCTAATATATTAATAATACGAAAATTGCATTAATCAAAATGTCATATTTAAGCGTATTTTACGACCGGGCAATGCCGCGCGATCTGCTAGTATATTTGTTGTATATTAGTTTATATTGGAGGAGATGATATATAAAAACGTGTCATGTGTTATCTAGTGGATGTGAGATATTGTTCTTTTAACGGACAGATAATATACGTATAAATCGTATGTATGTTGTTTAGCCAGGGAACATGATATTGACGTGTAAACTGAATCATGTTGTATCAGACTTATCACACGGGATATTTTTACAGTTCATATATAAGAAGAATAATATATGCTTCATAGCTTTTTTCTCGAAGAGTTCTTCTGTATCTTCCGGCTGCTCCGTGACAACCATGAAGCGATCAGCACCATATAATTGAGACAACTGTTCTTATTTGTGAAACCATTAAAACAACTCTTTATATTTTTGTAATATAAATTTATTTCAGTTGTCTCAATTGATTTTCACAGGATCTGCAGTTAGTCTACATTTTATATTCTAACAGCCCGCTCCTAGCTGTCTGTCCACCCTTGTCTAGACGTCTGTCTGCGCTGGTGGCCAATCATCAACTCTCTGAATCTCTCCAAAACTAACTACATTGTGTTCTCTTACGTCACCTAATTACGTGTCTCATACCAATCTAATCAACCTAGTTATTTGTTTATTCAAAACCCCCAAATAATGTTTACATATATTTTCTATTTTCACATTCTTTTTCCGATTCACACGTCAATCATTTCTTTCGCAATTTAATTGTTTATTCTTCTAATCATAATAACTGACCCAGCGACCATCCGTCGCTCAAATCAATTAACAAGAATACAATGACAATAATAATGTTTTGACCATTGCTCTCGCTTGCCACAGTTAACAGATACTACGCTATGATCACAGCCTAAAGGGTCATAACATTACATATTTATTATATACTAGACTACCCGTGACCTGTTGGGTCAGTATGTTATATTAGCTATGGAATTAATATTTGAGCGTGACACTTGTGACGTAAAACGATAGTGTTTTGTTACACAACAGAAACATTTCTATGAAAGTATATTAAAATGAAAAATAACATAGTTAGATTTTTATGAGTCGTTCTGTTTATTATAATTGTTTATTTTTGAAAAAAAAAACTTACAGCCATTGAATTATAAGTGGTTTGCCATACTTGTAGGTAAATAAATGTTTACTAGACAGATACCATAATGCTTGAAGGTACATTCAAATTTTGATATATCTTTTAATTTAAACGCGAAAAAAAAACGAAACAAAAAACAATTGGGACACTGAAAACGTGCACAGTAAAACAATAAGGTTTAATGTCGCGTTGATTATTTATTTGTAACGTAATTAAAAAGTTTTCTGGGTTATTTATTTATGTTCTTAGTGTAGAAGAAAATGTATGAATGTTTAAGAATGGTGTATTAAAAAATAGAGAATAAATTAAAAAAAAGAAGGCGTTGTAAAATGCTCTTATGGTTGTCAACGGGTTAAAGTAGTTTTATTTGTAAGAAAATTGCGTTAAAATAACTTAAACGTAATACGGAAATGAACGATGTTTAAAAAAATGCAGAAATTGGACAATTTAAATGCGAAAACAACCCCCCCCAAAAAAGACAATTGGGACGCTGAAAACGTACACAGTAAAACAATACATTTTATTGTAGCGTTGTTATATTTCATGTACGCATGCGCAACTGAAAGTCGTAAACGGAATGTTGGTTTACAACATCCGTTACAAGGTCATTTGAGTTTTATAATTCTATAGATAATACATATTATATTACGACCTGTACCAAAACTCAATAGACTGAAACTGGAATGGTTGAAATATATATCTATAACACTAAACTCGTCTCTGCGTGTGTATGTGTGTGTATCTTTGCGTATACATTTCCTTACAAAACTATTCTATCAATTTTCATTCTACAGACTCTAGACTTGATATAAGGGGTATTAAGATTTGGGAAAAACATTTTTAATCGAAATTTTGGATCTAAACACTTGAAATTTTAAGTGTAGGTGTCTTGGTCATGGATCAGACTCTTTAATTTGATTTGAGCCCAAAACAATAACTGTTAAGATTAAAATTGGGATCAAAGTTAAAAAAAATTTACTACTGCGGTCTCTACCAAATTACACATTTCCAAAGATTTTAGCTTTGCGGTCTCTAGCAAAATATTCAGCCAATTTTTGGTCTAATCATTTGAAATTTTATATAAAGGGTGTTTAGACATGTGGCAAGCTTTTTAATCAGTTTTTTTATCTAAAATTTGGCTGCCAAGAGGTCAAAGTTGAAAGAGTTGACCTTTGCAGGCTCTATCAAACTCCTCCACCAATTCGAGGGTCTAAATACTTGAAATATATATATGAACATGAAAGTCATTACTGCACATATGTACACTTTTGTATATATATATATATATATATATATATATATATATATATATATATATATATATATATATATATTCATCCAGAGGAAGTCTTGAAATAAAGAGGAAACGTTGATGAACACATAATACGGTTTGTTCCTTTTTATTTTCTCTATTTTGTCGGAATACTATTTCCATCATTTTCATCATATATACATATGCACATAAAGTTATGAATAGTACACAGGATCCGAGCCGTGCTGAACTGCGAGTTTATCATAAACAAGATAATTGCCACCTAAAGGACGGACGTCATGCAAAGGGCAGTTTATAAAAGACTCGATTCTAACAAATACAAAGAGAAAGTTTACTTGGGATTAGCGGAAGTACAGGAAAGGAAGAGCAGGTGCTACAAAGAAAAATGAGTTTTAATGACGTTGTGTGTGTTATGTATGTGATGACATTGTCGATTTCTGCGGCTATCATTTCCAAGTTTTGCGGAACTGGTTTTAGCGTTTCTCTATAATATACAATGGCGTCCAAGATTCTTGTATTTGTTGATGATGCATCGTTATATTCATGACATTTGGGCACATCGTTATATTCGCGATATTTGGACAGAACGAACATCTGTATTGAAGGCACCGGATGCATCCTCAGAAATAACCTTTAATCTTATGTTACATCTATAAATCTCACTTGTCTGTTTAAATGTATGTATGTATATATGTATGTATGTATGTTTGCCTAAAACTTTCGACAAATGCGACGGATTTTCAATCGGTATCCTTTTAAATCTCGACTCTTCGGACGGCAAATATCGAAAAATTGGCCAAAAACATTAATTTTTCACCCTCAACTGGGCACTTTTCTACAAGGAGGGGTCACTTTTATTCGCCGACTAGCCTTAATTTAAACCTTCGCCACTTCCGGTTTTACGATGGACGCAACGTGACGTTTGTTTTTTTAATGTTCTTTTCCCTCTGTGTGGTACGGGTTCGAGCCTGCCTGCCTACTACCACTTTTTTTTCTTTTGCTCAACATACACACATCCAAATACACGGGCAACACCGGGCATCCAGGCCAGTCTATACTATAAATCTTATCTGTCTGTTTAATGTATGTATGTATGTATGTATGTATGTATGTATGTATGTATGTATGTCTAAAACTATCAACAGAAATTACGGATTTTCGCGAGATCGGTGTCCTGTTAAAGCTACAAGACATTAATTCCTTCACGCTCAATTGGGCACTTTTCTACAGGGAATGGTCACTTTCTGCCGATATTTTCGAAAGTCATCCCTTTTTTTCTATTGTCAAAGCTTAATTAAAACCTACATCACTTCCGGTTTGGCGATGGGCGCAACAGCAAAGACGTAACGTTTTTTTTTATTTTCCTTTCCTCCTTCGCGGTACGAGTTCGAGCTTTCCTGCTTAATACCACTTCCAAACACCCGGGAACGCCGGCTAGTATTTTATATATATATATATGTTTCATATCTCTACTATTGTATAAAAGTAACTTTGTGTGTGTGTGTGTGTGTGTGTGAGAGAGTTCCTAATAGGTTCCAAAACGGCTGAGCCTATCTTTTGCAAATTTCACACAAAGGTAATTTATATGTCTGGCTGTGTTCTTAGATATATTTTGTACAGAAATTCATTGGATAAGTATCGAAAATCGAAAAAATCCGATCTAAAAAAAAAATCTCTCTTTTTTTTTAGAGATAAAAAAATTATTTTTACAGGGGAATATTTTGCCTTACACCGTTGTAAACGGGCGGTGTAACGTAAAATATTCCCCTGTAAAATTCTCCTTTTCAATCTATAAGAGTAGAAAGACTATTTTTAAGATCGTCAAACCCAAATATCAGCTGACGTGATATTATAAACAAACAAAGATGGAATTTGATGGACGACATTATATTTATTATTATTTTATTTATCTTTTATCTTTTGCAAATTAATTCACCGGAAAAATTATTCCTCGTAATACCTAATATCTAACAAAGAATTGACTCCATAATAATATACAATCTGCATAAATTAAAATATAATGTTTACGTGTATTATATTATTGTTATTGTTATTGTTATTGTTGTTATTATTATTATTATTATTTTTATTGCTATTATTTTTATTATTATTATTATAATTATTATTATTATTATTGCTATTATTTTTATTATTATTATTATTATTATTATTGCTATTATTTTTATTATTATTGCTATTATTTTTATTATTATTATTATCATTATTATTATTTTACTATTATTATCATTATTATTTTTATTATTATTATTATCATTTTATCATCATTATTATTATTAGTATCATCATCATCATTATGATTATTTATTGTTATTATTTTTATTATTATCATCATTATTACCATTATTACTATTATTTTTATTATTATCATTATTATTATATTTATTATTATTATCATTATTATTATTTTTTTAATATTATTATCATTATTATTATTATTATCATTATTATTATTATTTTTATTATTATTATCAGTACTATTATCATTATTATTATCGTTATTATTATCATTATTATTATCATTATTATTATTTTTATTATTATGATATTATTATTAATATTATTACTATTGTCATTATTATTATTGGCTCATAATGAGCTTTCACACAAGTCAGCAAACGATCAGTTTAGAGTCCTGTGGTGTTCTCTGGAAGCTGAGCGACAACAAGTCTCCCCAGACGTCCAGCTCTCTCCACCTCTTTCGATAGCATTTGCAAATAAATTTGCGTCATCGCAACAGCCTCTTACCATTGATTTCTCGGTGGTAGTGGCCATTGGTTTATACTCGAATTTGAGTGGCACTAAGCCTCCCCACGATCCCAGTTCTCTTCGCGCTTCTCCAGCGGAGGTCTGGCCAGTGCTCTCTCCTCAGTCTTTCCATCCTCCTTGACCCTTCTCGGCTCTTTGGTATCACTTTTTCGCTTTCATTCTTTTTTCGAAGTTTTTCGGAATTGTTCCTAGTGCTCCTACCATTACCGGTACTATTTTGATTTTCTTCATCATCCAAATCCCTTTTAACTCTCTGGCTAACTCTGTGTATTTTCTTCGTTTCTTCTTTTCGTTCATACTCACCCTGTGGTAAGCTGGGACAGCAAAGTCTACGATTTGACAGGATTTTTCTTTCTGGTCAATTATTACGACATCTGGTCTTCTTGCTTAGATAGGTTTGCCCGTCTGTATGTCCATGTCCCATAGGATTTTGTGGTTCTCGTTTTCGAGTGCTGTTGCAGGTTTATGCTTGTACCATTTGTCTGTACGCTCAAAATGCAGTCGTTTGCACAATTCCCAGTGCACCGCCCTCCCCACTTGGTCATGCCTGTTTTTGTATTCCTTTTGGGTTAGTTTGCTGCATTCACTTACTATATGGTTTATCGTTTCGTCTCTCTGTCCACATAGTCTGCATTTGCTGTTTTCTTGCGCTTTATCGATCCTTGCTTTGATATGGTTGGTTCTTATCGAGTTATCTTGTGCTGCAGTTATTAGAGATTTAGTTTCTCGGTTTATATGTCTTTTTCGCATCCATGTCCAGGTGTTTACGTTATTCTCATCTTTTGCCATTCCGTGGAGTTGTTGTTGTTGTTATTATTATTATTATTATTATTATTATTATTATTATTATTATTATTATTATTATTATTAATGTTGTTGTTATTATTATTATTATTATTATTATTACAGATAATTATTGACATCATTATTATTATTGTTGTTATTATTGTTATTATTATTATCACATATAATTATTGACATTATTATTATTATTGTTGTTATTATTGTTATTATTATTATTATTATTATTACATATAATTATTGACATTATTATTATTATTAATGTTGTTATTATTATTATTATTATTACAGATAATTATTGACATTATTATTATTATTGTTGTTATTATTGTTATTATTATTATTATCACATATAATTATTGACATTATTATTATTGTTGTTATTATTGTTATTATTATTATTATTATTATTATTACAGATAATTATTGACATTATTATTATTAATGTTGTTGTTATTATTATTATTATTATTACAGATAATTATTGACTTTATTATTATTATTATTGTTGTTGTTATTATTATTATTATTACAGATAATTATTGACATTATTATTTATGTTGTTGTTATTATAATAATAATAATGATTATTATTATTACAGATAATTATTGACATTATTATTATTATTGTTGTTATTATTATTATTATTACAGATAATTATTGACATTATTATTATTATTATTGTTATTATTATTATTATTATTATTATTATTATTATTATTATTATTACAGATAATTATTGACATTATTATTATTATTATTATTATTATTATTATTATTATTATTATTATTATTATTATTATTATTATTATTATTGTTGTTATTATTGGTCCATATATGCTTCTTCAACATTACCATTCCGCATATCATCTTCATCAGTATATTTGACTGAAATAAGGGTCCACTACAGCTGAGAGGCAAAGCTTATTCGTTTAATCCTGACATAAAGAGATTAGGTGAAGTAGTAAAGATGAATCTGATAATTATTAATCAGCGGGGAGGGGGCAGATAATTCTAGAATTATGTCGATGTCATAATATGATTAATAATAACACTGATGCAACTTTAGTTTTGAAACCGTAAGAATATTAAGATTTATGGTTTAATTTCGATTACTGTATATATATATATATATATATATATATATATATATATATATATATATATATATATATATATATATATATACATTGTAATAACTTACTACCTAGCTCTACCTAATATTTACGCATAAAATTATACCTTCGTATATGAATTTGTGATTAAATGAAGTAATCATATATATATATATATATATATATATATATATATATATATATATATATATATATATATATATATATATATATACCTATTTACTATGCCTCCCCACGGGACAGAGTTAGACACCAGGGTCGTTTGTTAACGTGGAGAAACGGTACAAAAATAAAAATTGTCTCAGTCGTGAAGGACTAATGCTCCACCGAAAGAGAACAAGAAATGGAAGTGCAGCATCTGAAGAACAGATACTACACTTTGATCTTGACCAAAATGTTCTCCCTAATGAAACAGATTTTTAATTTTTAATTTTAATTATAAATTATCAATCATCTTACCCTATATACACATTATTTTTACAATTATTATCATTGTCATTATCATCATTATTATTATTATTATCATTATTATTATTATCATAATTATCATTATTATTATAATAATTATCATTAATATCATTATTATTATCATTATTATTAATATTATCATTATTATTATCATTGTTATTATTATTGTTATTATTATTATTATTATTGTTATTATAATTGTTATTATTGTAATTATTATTATTATTATTATTGTTATTGTTATTATTGTTATTATTATTATTGTTATTATTATTGTTGTTATTATTATTATTATTGTTATTATTATTATTGTTATTATTACTATTGTTATAATTGTTATTATTATTGTTATTATTATCATTATTATTATGCTTATTGTTATTATTATTATAATTTTTATTATTATTACTATTTTTACTATTATTATTTTTACTGTCACTATCATTGTAATTATCATCATTATTATTATCATTATCATTAATATTATCATTATTATTATTATTATTATTTTATTATTATTATTATTATTATTATTATTATTTTACTATGTTTATTATTATTATCATATATATATGTATATATATATATTTGTTGCCTTGTTTGGCGCTCTTTTTAACCTAGCCCTAACTAGTAATTCCTGGTCCTCCCTGTTATCCAAGGAGTTCAGTTCAGCCTTAACTATAGTATAGCTAGCACTATCCCCCTCCTCCACCGCCATTTCTAATCTATCTTCTAGTGCCGCTTTCGCTGCTCTAGAACTAAGGTTGGCTGGCGACTAAAATCAGCAGCGAAGGACCTAATGACTTTTTTAAGTTACCCCATCCCTTATTCCCGATGATAGACCCCGTCAATTCCCTCTGTATTGTTAGTAAAAGCTGTTCCATGAAGTCCTTCACATCGAACAACGACGTGTTGAACTTCCAGTAACTAGCCATCCTAGGTTTAACACTATCTAAGTTTACTCGTACCCGGACAAGCCTATGGTCCGAATAAAGTATATTATGAAAACTTGGACAGTCTAAAAGCCCTAAGTCGACTCTTCTAACTAAGAACCGATCGATGTAACTCGAAAATTGCACCGGATCGGAGCCGCGTCTACCTGTCCAAGTCCATGCTAAATCCCCGGGTTTTTATTTTCGAAACTTATCGACAAGATCAAACTTGTCGATAAAGTCTCGAAACGCCTTAGCATCCCGGTTCTGGTTAGTAACCTTTGTGGTATTAACCCCGCGATTTAATTCGGGATCCAGGACCGTGTTCCAGTCTCCCGCTAAAAATTCGCCGAAAAAAGGAAACTAGCTCAGTACGGTTATTGGGCGCATAAACCCCAATAAAACGAAATTCCACATCCTTTACAGTAACATACAGAACGACTAATCTTCCCTCTGGATCTGCATAAATAGGGTCACATGACGCATCAAGAGTGCGCTTAACTAGCCAGTTAACCCCCTTGCGTGGGTATCATAATGTGCTGAGTAGAGCTGAAAGTATCTAAGGAGCACATCCTGATAGTCACTTAGAATAAAGTGAGTCTCCTGTAAGCAACATATATCCACACCGAGGCGTTGAAGGTCGCGTGCAACCCGAAGTTTACGAGAGGCGTCCCGCAACCCTCGGATATTCAACGTAGCTAATCTTAAGGCCATCTTGGTTTACTTAGGGTTGGGAATCCTGACCAAACATAGACGGTGTCAAGACACCGACAGCTGTCCCCATGGATCCAGTGGTCATCTCAGTAGTGATTGACCCGCCAGGGGACAGACCGCCGATGTCAAGAGCGAATGTTAATTTAATTGCCCTATATAAAGATGGATGCATCTTGATAGGGACCTGACCAACACAAGATTTTTTAATTTCTGCTATTTCTTTGTCGTTGAAAAAAGCGACAGGGGGATAGATGTTGAAGGCATTATTCGCCTCTTCCATCATTTTCAAAACCCCGTTTGCTTCCCCTCTAGGTCTAACTACTCATAAAATCCTATTGGCTTTGGGGAAGTTTTCGGGGTTTGGGGTATCTTTCTTTTGAACTAATTTAAAAGCCAATAGGTTTTTGTAGTCTTTAGTTTTGTGACACTTCATTATTAGTTCTCTCTCTGGGGTCATTTGGCATACGGCGTTGCCAGAAAAAAGTGGGGTATTTTTTTCCCTTGATTCGGAGTCGGTGGATGGGCTTCTTTGCCTCTTTTTTCAGAGGTGAGAGGGAATTTCAGTTTTCATGGGTGAAGGGGGGAGTGTTCTAGGTTGTGTTGGCAGGGGTGGAAAAAGGGGAGGGTCTTCGGTTTCTTTTTTTCTTGGAGGGGGCGCTTAATGAAGTCATTTTTTCCCCTGGTAGAGAGTGAGGTGTTAACTGAAGCTAGGACATTTTTAGGGGAACGTTTTTCCTTAGGACTGGCGTTTGGTTTCTCTGGGAACAGGGACTCGGGGAAGGGGACAGATTTTTTTTCCTCGCGTTTTTCATCTACGCTTTCTTTTAATTTAAGGAGTTCCTTAAACTTATTCCCTCCAGGATCCTTGTGTGAATTTCAAGTTTTTGTTCTTTAATTAATGATTTTGCGTATGTTCTAGGAGGTGATTTTTGGTAGGCACGATCTTCCATCCATCCTTCTTTACTGGTGAGGCTGCTTCTGTGTTAAAGACTGATTCAATCTCGTCAGGTGACATTTGGGATGGGTTGGCTTTCTCTAACTTCTCAGGCATTTTAGATCCAGGCTGTGCGTCCGGCTCTAAGTGCGGTAGTACCCGATTTTTTGGGTTTCTTGTTGTTGTCTGCTTCTTGGGGCACGTATATGTTAAGTGCCCTACTTCTCCACATATCCAGCATGCCGGACGCCTTTCTGCCACCACTATTGGTAATTTCCCTTCTTGCGTTTCTATGTAGCAGGATATTTTATAGTAGGTCTCATTGTTTAAAAGAATGTCAGAAGACTAGACACCATTATGCTGGTCGACGTTTACTCCTGTGATGTCTCCAAATTGTAGAAGGTAGGCCGCTAAGTATTCCCCTGGTATTACACCTGGGACTTCGTAAATGGAAATGGTTGTACATCTTCGTCCCAGGTATTCCATCCTCAGAATGTAATCATGCATTATGATTTCGTTCTTGGAAAGTTTGATGCAGTCCTCTTCAGACTTAAAAAGGGCTGCCCGGGTGTTATAACCTTTCATCTTTGTAATCCTTTCTGCCCCCATCCCTACGGTTGCAATCAACTTTGTTACAGTCTCTTTCGTCGATCGAATTAGTTTTTTGGTCTTTCTATCAATTACAAAAAGTAAAATGGTCTTCTAAGCGAATTCTTCTTGTCTTGTGTGTTCCACTGTAATCCTGTTCGTGGTAACATGTTCTACACACTTCTTGGCTTCCTCAAGAAAAGATTCCAAATCGATCTTAACAGCTGGCGGCTTCTTCCAAACAACATTCTCCACCTCAAACTTTTTCTTCGCCGGCTCCGACGGCTCACAGCTGGCAGTTGCCATGGCCGACGGATAACAAGAAAAATAAAACGGATCCATCCGGCACTTAAGTAAGTAGCGACAGGGGGGGGGGAGGAAAAACAATAACAAGTTTAACAAGAAGAGATAATAATAATAACAAGAAGAGATAACAATAATAACAATAACAATAACAATGATAACAATAGCAAGCGCAACAAATAACGTATACGACTAAAAGAATCCTAATGGGGGTAGTTACTTATTTGCCGCCCACCTCGGCAAAATGTAGCACAAGGCCGGAAAGTGGGGATCCAGCACGCTCCCCTAAAGGAGGGGCACTCCTGCAATTGTAAAAATTGCCTGAGTAACCCCGTCGGCATTCCCCGGTAGGGGCGCCTCAGGCAGTAAGCTATAAACTTACTCCACCGGAAAGCCAAGTGGCAAGGCCTGGGAGGGTAGGCCTCCTAGGTATTACCCAGGCGGCGTACCTCAGTCCATCAGATGAATAATGGGGGGATTCGCCAATCATTTTTATAACCAACGGTTGTGCTAAACAACCAATGAAAACGTTTCAAAATTATTATAAAAATTGTCGAATTTTGGATTCAATCAGTTCGCCGTTAACTACGTCACGGACCGCATTTGATTCTTGGCCGCCATCTTGGTTACTGATCTGAACTACGCCGCCATCTTTGTTCAACACAATATCTCAGAACTTAACAGGTTAACTACGCTGCGGACCGCATTTGATTCTTGGCCGCCATCTTGGTTACTGATCTGAACTACGCCGCCATCTTTGTTCAACACAATATCTCAGAACTTAACAGGTTAACTACGCTGCGGACCGCATTTGATTCTTGGCCGCCATCTTGGTTACTGATCTGAACTACGCCGCCATCTTTGTTCAACACAATATCTCAGAACTTAACAGGTTAACTACGCTGCGGACCGCATTTGATTCTTGGCCGCCATCTTGGTTACTGATCTGAACTACGCCGCCATCTTTGTTCAACCCAATATCTCAGAACTTAACAGGTTAACTACGCTGCGGACCGCATTTGATTCTTGGCCGCCATCTTGGTTACTGATCTGAACTACGCCGCCATCTTTGTTCAACACAATATCTCAGAACTTAACAGGTTAACTACGCTGCGGACCGCATTTGATTCTTGGCCGCCATCTTGGTTACTGATCTGAACTACGCCGCCATCTTTGTTCAACACAATATCTCAGAACTTAACAGGTTAACTACGCTGCGGACCGCATTTGATTCTTGGCCGCCATCTTGGTTACTGATCTGAACTACGCCGCCATCTTTGTTCAACCCAATATCTCAGAACTTAACAGGTTAACTACGCTGCGGACCGCATTTGATTCTTGGCCGCCATCTTGGTTACTGATCTGAACTACGCCGCCATCTTTGTTCAACACAATATCTCAGAACTTAACAGGTTAACTACGCTGCGGACCGCATTTGATTCTTGGCCGCCATCTTGGTTACTGATCTGAACTACGCCGCCATCTTTGTTCAACCCAATATCTCAGAACTTAACAGGTTAACTACGCTGCGGACCGCATTTGATTCTTGGCCGCCATCTTGGTTACTGATCTGAACTACGTCGCCATCTTTGTTCAACACAATATCTCAGAACTTAACAGGTTAACTACGCTGCGGACCGCATTTGATTCTTGGCCGCCATCTTGGTTACTGATCTGAACTACGCCGCCATCTTTGTTCAACACAATATCTCAGAACTTAACAGGTTAACTACGCTGCGGACCGCATTTGATTCTTGGCCGCCATCTTGGTTACTGATCTGAACTACGCCGCCATCTTTGTTCAACACAATATCTCAGAACTTAACAGGTTAACTACGCTGCGGACCGCATTTGATTCTTGGCCGCCATCTTGGTTACTGATCTGAACTACGCCGCCATCTTTGTTCAACACAATATCTCAGAACTTAACAGGTTAACTACGCTGCGGACCGCATTTGATTCTTGGCCGCCATCTTGGTTACTGATCTGAACTACGTCGCCATCTTTGTTCAACACAATGTCTCAGAACTTAACAGTTACCAAGTAAGATCTATGACTTACTTGTAGTTTTATCAAATACTTTTGCAAGCAAAATCCGATCCCGCATTTTGCTAAATCCTTCCCTCTGATGAGAAGGAAAGTATTTTTTCGAAACTCCGCGGATTAAGGACTATCCACTTATTTTGTGCTCCCTTTTTAAAATTAAATATGTTTTTAACTCTATTTCAAAGTGTTTTTTTATTAACTACTTGTTCTTATATATATATATATATATATATATATATATATATATATATATATATATATATATATATATACAAGTTTACCCCTTACAAAGCATATCGCCACCTGGATGTAAGGGGCTACTATTTGGGGCCATGTCGAGGAAAGATTAACAAGATATTCATTTATGTTACATTTACACTTCTGCATATCGGTACAGCCAGGGAAGCAGGCAGCAGGAAGGGAATTCCAAAGTCTAGCTGTACGAGGGAAGAATCTATTAGAATAAAAAGCTTTCTGGCACTTAGGAAAAACAATAATGAAGGGGTGAGATATTATTGCTAAGCGGGTTTGTTGGGGATATGTACGTCGAGGGGGTACAAGTGAAACGACTTCATCAGAACACATTCCATTAAAATATTTGTAAAACAGACACAGTGATGCAACATTGCGGTGATGGGACAGGGGCTGGAGCTTAGTTGATAAAGTGGAACCGATTAGATTGACAACTCTTTTTTTGGACTTTATCTAAGGAGAGACTAGTGGTAGATGCGCCATCCCAGATGTGGCAACAATACTCCATGCATGGACGATTGATGGCCTTGTAAAGGTACAGGATACTCTCAGGCAGGAATAGTTTTCTAGCTTGATAACGGGAAACCACCTTCTTTGCAGCAGCCTTTCCAATGTCCTCTATGTATTTGTCCCAGTTTATATTGCCTGCAGGAGTTTGAAGGTAGAATTCTGAGGGAGGGTGCTATTTGTCATGGATTTATCTGTGCCTAAACCTAAACGTAGATTCCATGAACAAAGCTTCTTTCTTAGAACTGCACGCCTGTGGAATTGTCTTCCGTTTTCCTGCTTTCCGGCTGACTACAATATGGTTGTGTTCAAGTCTAACGTAAACAAGTTCTTGATGAGTCGTTCCATATAAGTTATCAAATTTACCGAATTTTCATTACTAATGATTACTATGATGTCTGATTTCTACTGTGCACGCTTTAACCCTTATCCTTGAGTGGCCTCTTGGCCTTGATAAAGTGGTGATTCCTATGTAAATATATATATATAATTATATATATATATATAAAGTAGTAGCGTTCGTGTGTGTGTGTGTGTGTGTGTGTGTCTGTGTGTGTGTGTGTGTGTGTGTGTGTCTGTCTGTCTGTCTGTCTGACACGTTGATGGTCTCTGACCAAGGGATAGTGCCCTACATTTTCAAGGTCAAATTCAAAGTTTAAGGTTATATTTGGTGCGGCTGGTCAACTTACTGTAAGCGTGCCTGGGCGTACAGCAAATCATTTTTACTAGTATATATTTATAAATTTACCTGCCATCCCTTTTTTAAAAGATGGAATCGCCCTATCTGCGAAAACAAGCAGTGTCCACAGCGTTGTGTGCTGTGTGTATATATATATATATATATATATATATATATATATATATATATATATATATATATATATATATATATATAAATATATATATATATATATATTTATATTTATGGCAATTGAAGTACACAGAATATTCCCCGTTTCATTCTCGTGAGAATTCGTCAGGCTTATGCCCTGTGTAGCTTAATTGCTCTATATATTTGCATAACAGTACCTACCTCTACGTATGTAGTGAACACTAGCGAAGTAAATACTGTAAATTTATGTATTTTCGTATTTTAATTTATGTGATTAAATCAAGTAGTCATATATATATATGTGTGTGTGTGTTTGTGTGTGTGTGTGTTTGTGTGTGTGTGTGTGTTTGTGTGTGTGGGTGTGTTTGTGTGTGTGGATGTGTGTGTTTATATTAACATGGAAAAACTCAGGGAGGTACAATATTTGAACAAGGCTTACAGATCTGTTTTCATTAATCTTGAATTTCTTGTTTCTGGATTTTTGAGACGAGCATTGATATCTAATCCCACTTGTCGCACTTGTTGTCAACTAAGCTCCAACCCCTGTCCCATCACTGCAGTGTTGCATCACTATGCCTGTTTTACAAATATGTTCATAGAATGTGGTCTGATGAACTCGTTGCACTTGTGCCCCCTCGACGTACATATACCCAACAAACCCGTTTAGCAACAAAATCACACCTCTTCACTGTCGCTAAATGCCATCAAGCCTTCTACTCTAATGGTTTCTACCGTCGAACAGGTAGACTTTGGAATTCTCTGCGACTTGCTTCCCCGGCTGTACTGATATGCAGAAGTTTAAATGTAACGTAAACAAACATCTTGTTAATCTTTCCTACACATGGTCCCAAATAGTAAACCGTTACGTTCAAGTGACGATATGCCTTGTTAGGGGGTGAACGTAAGTAAAAAAAAAAATTGTATTATTTGAACTACTGTTCTTATCTTGAATATTATTTTCACAGCGTTTCGGTCGACATAACCTCCGACCATCTTCAGGTGTAACTTGCCTGACTCGGGAATTTTTCTATCGAATTTGGGAATTTGCATTTAACTTCGAACGGAACTCTTTTTTTATCTATGGGGTAGCATTCTCTCGCTCATTAGCCATGAAGTAAATAATTCGCAATGGCATTTTGAATGTCGCCCGCACTGCCGATTGAACCTTCAACCCCCAGAAGCGTATGACTTACACCTGATGGTTGCGAGGTAAAGACACCACTCGTCCTTGAAAAAATATCATATAGCATGGCTGCCTTTTTACAAAGAAACAAAAAAGGTATTTTAGTGAATTTTATTTTGTATTAAATTATTTTGGAGAAACACTGCATAAACATCAAAAAGATATACAGCAAATTCCTTTTGATAATATATATAAAAAAAACAATTTACTACCGCCTTTTATAGTTTTGATTTTAATCGACTCTGGAACGTCAAAATCTGTAGTTTCGCCGATATTATTATTTTGTAATCTTATCCATTTTCTCATAACGAGTTGGAAGATCTCTTGAGAGATTTTTGCCGATCACGTCCAAATGTGTATATATATATATATATATATATATATATATATATATATATATATATATATATATATATATATATATACATTTTATACCTCTAAACATTCACTCAAAAAATATTGCAAATTTTATTTCTTTACTTTTAATTGTAGATAAACAGAAATTCTAACCTTGCTCTTTTCTTAATATTTAAATCACAGCTATTTTTATGGGTGAAAAATATGGATTAATCTTACTACAATATTTATTTAATCATTAAATATTCAAACAAAACTTACACATCTTTTTTCATTAATCCTGAATTTGAATAAACAAGCTATTTCGTCATGAAGGGATTAATATCAATAAAATATGTATCACTTGTTCGAATAAATTTGAAAATATATATTAAAAAAATGTTTTAATGAGCGAAAAGGCATCTTGAATGGAATAGAACTGTGATGTGTAAAAATAAACATCCATTATATATATATATATATATATATATAATATTATATATGCATATATATATACACATATATATACATATAAAATATTATATAGGAGATGTCCTTTTCTCTTCCTTACAACCTTTATCTCACAGAAGAGATGTTGCGAGTTTGTCTCTGATGTATCGTTATTTTCATGGAAAGTGTTCGAATGAGCTTCAATCTATCGCCCCCCCCTCGCCAAACTTTCACAAGAAACACTCGTCTAGCTGTAAACACTATCAATAATTCCCCCCACTCTTTATCTGTGCCTAAACCTAAACGTAGATTCCATGAACAAAGCTTTTTTCTTAGAACTGCACGCCTGTGGAATTGTCTTCCGTTTTCCTGCTTTCCGGCTGACTACAATATGGTTGTGTTCAAGTCTAACGTAAATAAGTTCTTGATGAGCCGTTCCATATAAGTTATCAACTTTACCAAATTTTCATTACTAATGATTACTATAATGTCCAATTTCTACTGTACACTCTTTAACCCTTATCCTTGAGTGGCCTCTTGGCCTTGATAATGTGGTGATGCCTATGTAAAAAGAAAAAAAAATATATATTCTTAATAAGGTTTGGTTTCGGCTTCGATTGTAGCTGAAGGAAGTCAATTTATGTATATAAATATAAATATATATATATATATATATATATATATATATATATATATATATCAAGTAAGATGATAGATAATTTATAATTAAAATTAAAAATTAAAAATCGGTTTCACAAGGAAGAAAAAACAAAAAAATAAATTGTACGATCGTTTCGGAAACGATGTTTTTATTGAGATAGACAATAAGTCAAGGACAATAATTTTATCATTTAGTTTTTTGAAACAAACTCTTCTCATCAGCAAAAATATTGGGTGTTTTTTTTTAAGACACCAAAAATAAAACTTGCATTTTTTTTAAGTAAGACAGATGTATCTGGAAAATATTTAAAATATAAAGGGAAATAGTTACTCTGCTCTTTAGACTCTTGTTTTAATCCCCTAAGTATATATATATATATATATATATATATATATATATATATATATATTGGATATATTACATTTTTCGTCATAACTTTAATTAGGGTTAAAGATTTCACCTAAAATTTTGTCAGTATATTCTTATTCTAAATTATATTTGGAGTAATAATTACAAAATCAAAGTTTAGAAAGTTTATATTTAAGGAAAAATATTAATTAACAAACGAAAAAGTATTGGATACACTTTAAAAAATTCTTTTTCTGAAATTTTAATTATATTTGCTTAACGTGTTGCAATAATGCAAACGAGTTATCACTGACCAATCAGAGAGCTTTATAGTAAAATAATTTTATAAAAATCTTCCAGTTTAGGCTCATTCCTTCAAAGTCAACCAGTTCATTTATAAAAATGCCTAAAACTAAAGAGTTGTCCATAGACAATCGTCAAAAAACTCATTGATAAGTACAAAGAAGGAAAAGGGTATTGAATAATATCAAGGGAACTTAATCTACCATTTAGTACAGTTGGAAACGTTATTAGAAAGTTTTAAAACCCCGGTTGCAAATATTCCAAGATGTGGTCAGCCAAGGAAATTAAACAAACAAAAAAAAATCAAGGTGGGTAAGCAGAAAGGTATAAAAAAAAACCTTTTCTTACTCGTGGTGAAATTCAAACCGACCTCAGAGAAGCTGGGATTAATGTGAGCAACGATACAATCAGTAGAGTTCTAAATCGTGCAGGTTTTGTATGAAGTTTCCCAAGAAAAGTTCCATTATTAAAGCTTAAACATGTCAGATGACGTTTGAATTATTTTAAAACATATAGGGAATAACCCCAAGAATTTTGGAACAAGGTAATCTGGTCAAACGAAACGAAAATCTTTGGAAGAAACTCAGCAACACATGTATGGCGTAAAAATGGCACCGCCTATAACAAAAAGAATACCATTCCTACGGTAAAGTTTGGAAGTGGTTCGATTATAGTGTGGGGGTGTTTTTCATCCAAAGGTGAACTAGAAATCATCAATGGTAGAATGAATGGACGTATGTGCAGGGAGATTTTGGAGAAAAAACTCCAGAAATCTGCTGATCTGTTAGGACATGATAACAATTTCGTGTTTCAGCAGGACAATCATCCGAAGCATACTGCCAAACTAACCAAAAAATGGCTTAGAAATAACGGTGTTGACGTCCTCATTTGGCCCAGTCAGTCTCCAGACCTCAACCCAATTGAAAATTTGTGGAAAATATTGAAGATCAATGTTCACAAGAGAAATCCACAAAATATTCACCAACTAGAACAGTTCTGAAAAGAAGAATGGCGCAAAATACCTGCATATCTTTGCAAAAAACATGTGTGCAACTATAGAAAAGCGATTGGAAGCTGTTGAACGCAATAAAGTCTATGCAAACAAATATTAAATCAATGTATCCAATACTTTTGCGTTAGTTGATTTATATTTTTCCTTTAATATAAACTTTCTAAACTTTAATGTTGTAATTACTACCCCAAATATTAGTTAGAATAGTAATAGGAATATACTGACAAAATTTTAGGTAAAATCTTGAACCCTAATTAAAGTTATGAAGAAAAATGTAATGTATCCAATACTTTTGCGTGGCACTGTATATATAATTTTTTCTTCATATCGTTTGGTTTTGGTTTCGATTCAAGCTGATGCACCCTAGTCGTATGGATATATATATATATATATATATATATATATATATTTGTTTTTGAAATCGCAACTTTATAATATATATAAGAATTTAATTGACTCTATAATATCTACAAACATATTTAAGCGTATTTTATTGCCGGGCTATGCCGGACGTTCCTGCTAGTTTGAATAAATACTTTTGCAGTTTTAACAAAAGAGCTACAATAATATCAGGGCGTCTCCATTTACGCTGAACATCAGCAGAATGCCAATATCAATATATTGTGGCATTCCCACAGGTCCTCCAAGTTATAATTAATTGTTTTACTAAAGGACATTTATACTTTTGATATCATTTAATCTGACGCGTTCTTCAATAAGCTTATCGGTCTACTTGAAAGTTTGCAACAGCCACTTCTGTAAATTAATGAAGGCTGTAAAAGTTATCAAAAGATCTTTTCCATCGGTTTTCAAGTGTGTGTGGCTTTTCTTCCTTGTGTCAGAATCCGATAAAATCGAAGAAATGTAAGATACTATATTTTAACGATGCTAGTCGACGTGGGATGCAGAGATGCAGGGGAACACTCCTTCTTCATCTCTCTCTCTCTCTCTCTCTCTCTCTCTCTCTCTCTCACAATAATTCTTCTCTTTCTTTCTCTCTATATCTATCTTGTTTACACGTCCTGTTTTTTATTTTTTTCGTTCTAACTTTAACGAGAATTTATCTTCGCATGATTTTGCGATAAACAAACAAACTTTCTTATAGAATTGTCCGCAAGTGCTGATCTCTGTAGCAAATTTCGATGAAACGTTGGAGTAAGAATACTCCAACGAAACAACCAAACAATATACTAATCTGACTGAATACATAAATACGAAAACTCTTTTCTAAAATTTTTACCACTTCTATATTAGCAAAATAAGTTATTTAAATCTAATATATAAAAAAAACTATGTCTGTCTGTCTGTCTCTATATGCTCAAACTCTGTCTCCTCTGAAATTAAAAGTCGCAGAGCGGCGCTAGGAACCTCAAATGATTGAATAGGCCTAAATTGAAATAATTGTTGTACAGTTTGTATATTTATCCTAGTTTATTTTTAATTTTTAATCAATTTATATGTCTGTCTCATTGGTACAGTGGTAACGTCACCAGCTTTGAATGCTAAAGGTTTGCTTTCGATCCTAGCTGATAGCATCCGAATACTTTTTTTAAATCACGACTCTATAATAATAATATTTATTGAATTATAATACATATTATTTTTTATTATTAATGCATGAAATCTGAATGATAATAATAATATTAATTACGATAATAATAATAATATATATGAAATATATTGAATTATAATACATATTATTTTTTATTATTAATGCATAAAATCTGAATGATAATAATAATATTAATTACGATAATAATAATAATAATATATATGAAATATATTGAATTATAATACATATTATTTTTTATTATTAATGCATAAAATCTGAATGATAATAATAATATTAATTACGATAATAATAATAATATATATGAAATATATTGAATTATAATACATATTATTTTTTATTATTAATGCATAAAATCTGAATGATAATAATAATATTAATTACGATAATAATAATAATATATATGAAATATATTGAATTATAATACATATTATTTTTTATTATTAATGCATAAAATCTGAATGATAATAATAATATTAATTACGATAATAATAATAATAATATATATGAAATATATTGAATTATAATACATATTATTTTTTATTATTAATGCATAAAATCTGAATGATAATAATAATATTAATTACGATAATAATAATAATAATAATATATATGAAATATATTGAATTATAATACATATTATTTTTTATTATTAATGCATAAAATCTGAATGATAATAATAATATTAATTACGATAATAATAATAATATATATGAAATATATTGAATTATAATACATATTATTTTTTATTATTAATGCATAACATCTGAATGATAATGATAATATTAATTACGATAATAATAATAATAATATATATGAAATATATTGAATTATAATACATATTATTTTTTATTATTAATGCATAAAATCTGAATGATAATAATAATATTAATTACGATAATAATAATAATATATATGAAATATATTGAATTATAATACATATTATTTTTTATTATTAATGCATAAAATCTGAATGATAATGATAATATTAATTACGATAATAATAATAATCATAATGGTAATAGGAATAATAATACCATTGATAATAGTATTACTATGAATAATAATAATATTAATAATATCAATTATAATAAAATAAATAATAATAATATATATTATATTTCAATAAATTTATATATATACTAGCATTTCAGCCCGGCTTTGCCCGGGTGTTTTGAGGTGTACGCGTAGAAAAACAAAAAAAATGCAATTTTTTTTTAATTTGACCCCTATTATGACCCCTTAAAATTTATAGTTTCGGGCTCAAATCACTTTATTAAGTTAGATCCAGGTTCAAGGAACCTATATCTAAAATTTCAAGTGTCTAGACCCAAAATTGTTGGAGGAGTTTGGTAGAGTTCTTAAAGGTCAAATCGTTGAAATTTGACCCCTTAACAGCAAAATTTCTGGCTGACACCCGTCACATCGATTTTCCCAAATCTCAGTACCCGGTATTTCAAATTTCGAGTCTATAGACTAAAAATTGACAGAGTTATTGCGTAGGGAAATGTACACAGACAGACAGACAGACAGACAGACACGTTCACTTTTATATATATATATATATATATATATATATATATATATATATATATATATATGTGTGTGTGTGTGTGTGTGTGTGTGTGTGTGTTTATATTATAAATATATCAAATCTGTACAAATTAAAATATCACATTTAAGCGCATTTTACCGCCGGGCAAAGCCCCCCCCCCTATCCCGCTAGTCAATTATATTTAAAATAGTCTCTCTAACGATCAAAATACAACCAATTTGCCTATGCTAAATAGCATGTGGGTCTGGATATGACCTTAAACTATATACCATGGTGAGGCCCCAACTTGCGGGCTTTGGGGAGTGTGGAGCTACCCCTTAATTGCCATTGCTGCCAGGTCCACCCTGACCCGGAGTGGTAGTATCTGTTAGGGTCCCAACTATGGATTAAATAGAAACCGGCTTGGAGAAAAACAAATATATTCTATAAAAAAAAAATTTCTTTCGAATCACTGGATTCGGCATTAAATAACCTTAAAAGGGTTGATATGTTTGGTGTTGTACATTTGTAACTTCATTGTGTTATTTTGTCTATCCATATGGAACAATTTAGTTCATATTAACATTGATTTAATAAAAAGTGTATATCTTACTAAGCATCTTTTATTCTAAAGATCCCCCATAAAATTATTACCAACAAGCAAAGGTGCGAAAAGAGAATGACGTCGTATTTTTATCAAGCGAAACGATTCCTTCTTTCTAAATAAAGAAATATTGTTCAAACACGCACAAATACACAGGCATATATATATCATTTGCTAAATTGAAGACAAAATGGGTTTACAAGAAAAAACAACACGGGTATTCGATGTAAAGTAATATTGTTGTACGACAGAAGAAATTGCTTGACAAATCTTTCACTAATATTACCTAGCCAAGGTAGGCGTAGGTAGATAGGGCAGTTGTCGACAGATGCCTGTTTAATTTTATTGAAATTAGAAATTTTATTTTTAATAGTAGATTCCACGATTTGCAATGGAAAACCATTATTGCAAAGAGTCTTGGTAATAAATTTGACTTCATCATTTAATTTGTTCTCTGAACATATCATACAAGCTCTATGGATGAGGGTGTTGATAAGATTATATTTTTGTTTGGTGGGGCAAAAAGAGTCCCAACGTGTGTAAAGACCAGTGAATGTAGGTTTACGGTAGGTGGAAGTCAAGAAAACGCAAGGGGTTTTACACACCAGTACATCTAGAAAAGGAAGGGAAGAAATACTTTCCTTTTCTATAGTAAATTTTAGAACTGGATGAATATTATTAAGGGATGCTAAAAAGGTATCTGCTTCCGTTTCATTGTTGAACAGACAAAAAGTGTCGTCAACATAACGAAAATAAATATCTGGTTTTTGAAAGCCAGATAAAAGACCCTTTTCGTGGAATCCTACGAAAATATTTGCCAGAGCTGGTCCCAGGGGAGAACCCATCGAAACACCATCTATCTGCCTGTACATAATATTATTAAAACTAAATTCGACCGACATGGTGGCGAATTCCATAAGTTCCACAAAAATATTCTCAGGAATAGGGGGAGTTGGGAGTTGACTGCGATAAAGGGCATCTGCACATATATCAATAGTCTCTGAGAGTGGAACGCAGGTAAATAGGCTTTCAATGTCAAAAGAACACATAAATTTGTCAGTCTGAGTATAATTCTGCATAAATTTAGCAAATGGAAAAGAATCTTTAATACAGAAAGAACTATATTCTTCCAAAACTGGTTCTAAAATATTAGTAAGCCAAATATCTTATATATATATATATATATATATATATATATATATATATATATATATAAGGACTACCACGGATTCACCTATAAAGATACAGCCCCAATTATGGAAAATCCAAAACTAAAACATTACTGACATACCAAGCACCCCCTCACACCTTTCGCCCTTGTTCCCTTCCTCTTTTTTTCCCGCTCTTTTCGCACCCCTTCCTTGTTCACTCTTTCACTCTTTCATCCCAGAACAACGAACATTTCTGTAAAAGTCTAAGGAAGCTACAGACGGCCAAAAAACGGCCGGGTAGCTGAAACAATAATTTAACTTTACAGAAAGATACGGTAATAAAAATAAAACGTATATATATATATATATATATATATATATATATATATATATATATATATATATATATATACATACACTCATGAGCAAAAAAAAAAAAAGAAAATGGTCCCAGCGTGAAAGAAAGAAATCGATTTTTCAATATACTACTATGAACTTTTTGTTAATTTTAATTGTAATATATATATATATATATATATATATATATATATATATATATATATATATATATATATATATATTACATAACACCAAAAGATGGAGGAAGAGAGGAAGCATGGCTGTGGAAATTCTTTTACCCAAATACGATGTTCAGCATGTTAAAAGCATATCTTTTGTTGTAAAAATCTAATGGATAAACATCTAAAGAAGTTGGTGGGACACGATATTTTTATGGAAACATAAACCGTAAAATTGCCACTCATCAATGAAACAGCTGTAATGGAAAAAATCCAGGAAATAAACGAAAGTTATAAAAAAAAGAAAACGTGAGTTTGTGAATTTTCAACAAAATTTTGCACTTAATATATATATATATATATATATATATATATATATATATTAAGTGCTGCAAAATTTTTCACTTAATATATATATATATATATATATATAATCACCCTTATTTTTATAGGACGTATTTATTTATTTATTTTATTATTAAATCTGTTTTTACGTTCCTAAAATGATATTCTATAATAAAAATAAATAAATACGCCCCATAAAAAGGACGAGCTATTCATAAATCTATAATTAACAATAAGCGCTTATAGCTCTTTAAAAAATCCGCTAAGGTAGCGAAAAAAAAATAACAACGTTTCGAAGCTGTTAAAAACTGACAACAGCAAGGCTCAGAAACCACTCGAGGATAAGGGTTAAGAGTGTACAGTAGTCAATTGGATAATATAGTAACCGTTAGTAATGGAAATTCGGTAAATTTTTTAAATTAAGTGGAACGGCTCACCAAGAACTTGTTTACTTTGGACTTGAAGACAATCAGATTATAGTCAGCTGGAAAGCAAGAAAACAGAAGGCAATTCCACAGGCGTGCATTTCTAAGAAAGAATCTTTGTTCATGGAATCTACGTTTAGGTTTAGGCACAGATAAAGAGTGGGGGGAATTATTGATGGTGTTTTCAGCTAGACGAGTGTTTCTTGTGAAAGTTTGGCGAGGGGGGACCATAGATTCAAGCTCAGTCGAGCACTTGCCATGAAAATAAAGATAAACATAGAAAAGTAAAGGATCAGTTGTTAAATCTGGAAAAGAAAAGACAAGATATTCTAGTAAAAAATATAACAAATTTATAACTTGAAATGTTGCAGTATTAAGAGTTAATTATATAATGTTATAAATTGGTTTAAAAAAATTCTTAATGCTGCAATGTTTTAAGTCATAAATTTATTATTTTTTTTTCCTAGAATATCTTGTCCGTTCTTTACTTTTCATGGTCGCATTTTTATTTATTATAATCCATAATTTTTCCAGGCTTCCAATAAATTCACTTGTTCTTTGTCTAATTTCAGTCTTATTTTTTTTGCCCCATTACATTTGCACCTTTAATAAAAATGTACGGCACTCGTCCCTTCCATACTTTCATGCTCTTTGTGGCACTTGTTACTTCTCTTTTCGAATTGGTAGCAATAGTAGTCGTTGAAGCGACGTGGTTGCTATAGAAATCTGTCATAAAAAAACGTCCCTCCCTCCTTACATATTTTCACGATTTTGAACACTAGAAAATTCATCATAACTTTTGTTTTTACTGAAGGAAAATTGAATTTTTTTTCACAAGAAAAGGTAATCTATGAACTTTTTTTTTACATAGGGATCACCACTTATCAAGGCCAAGAGGTCACTCGAGGATAAGGGTTAAAGAGTGTACAGTAGAAATTGGACAATATAGTAACCGTTAGTAATGGAGATTCGGTAAATTTGTTAACTTATATGGAACGGCTCATCAAAAACTTGTTTACGTTAGACTTGAAGACAACCATATTGTAGTCAGCTGGAAAGCAGAAAAACATAAGACAATTCCATAGGTGTGCAGTTCTAAGAAAGAAGCTTTTTTCATGGAATCTACGTTTAGGTTTAGGCACAGATAAAGAGTGGGGGAAATTAGTGACAGTGTTTTCTGCTAGATGATAGATAGGTGTTTCTTGTGAAAGTTTGGTGAGAGGGGAGACCATAGATTGGAGTTCAGCTGAGCACTTGCCATGAAAATAACGATAAAGCAGAGACAAACTCGCAAGATCTCTTCTATGAGAAAGAGGTTGCAGGGAAAGAAAGGACATCTCCTACGAGGCCACGAAGTCTATTTTGAACTCTATCAAGGCAGGACAAGTCCTTTCTAGCAGCTCCTGCCCAGATGTGGCAACAGTACTCCATCCTTGGACGTACCTGGCTCTTATATAGATAGAGAATTGCTTCAGCAGTGAGATATCTACTGGATCGATAGAAGGATCCCACCATTTTCCAGCGGCTTTGGCAACGGATTTAATGTATGTGTTCCATTTCAGATCGGGAGTAAGGGTGAAACCCAGAAGCTTGTCAAAACTTGAGGCCTCCCCAAGATGAGAGCCATTCATTTCAATTGATGTCAGATCGGGATCAGAGCGTTGGTGATGTAAAGATAAAAGTACTTGTAGAACAGGCAGAGCGATAGGACAGAGGCTGAAGCCTAGATGACAGTTCAGGTTGGCGACTCTCTTTTGAACCCTGTCCAAGAATGAGAGACAAGCAGAAAATGTGACAACAATACTCCATACATGGGCAAATGGTGGCCTTATAGAGGTACAGGATACTTTGAGGCGTAAGTAGTTTTCTAGCACGGTAGAGAGAGCCCACCTTCTTTGCAGTAGCCTTGGCAATTCTCTCAATATCTATTCCATTCATGTTCCCTGTAAACGTTGGGCCTAGGAGTTTAAAGGAAGTACTTTCAGGTAATGTGTTCTTGGCCATTGGTATCGGTGGTAGTGAAGTTTTCTTGAGGCTATTGAAGGAAACAAGCTTAGTCTTAGCAGCATTGAATGTGATCATCCATTTTTTGTCCCCATTCCACTACAGATTGGAAGTCATCCTCTAGTGTTTCTACCATTTCCTTAGATACGTGTTCATTTGCTTTCCCCTCGTGCCTGTTATAGAGTGGTGTCATCAGCAAATATACCCATCTCCGAAACAATCTTATCAGAGAGGTTATTTATGAATATGAAGAATAATAAAGGTAAGTGAAACGATCCATTTTTGGCTCTATTTTTCTACAGACAAACGGTTATTCACTGCTCTGCGGGTGTATATGTTCTATTTGCACGTCGAGAATAAGCTTCTTTATTTTTTTTACTTGTTAAGCCTATTATTAATGTCGAGCTTTCCAGTTATATTATTATCAAGGTTATTTTTCCACTACGTCAACATTTGATTTTTTGTAATAGCTTGTAATATTTTGTTCCGATAGTTTAAAACATTCCGACTTAGTTAATTTATTAAAGTTTGGCGTTTTATCTGCCTTCACAAAAATATCTTTTGTTTTGTTTTGTTTTGTTTTTTACCCTCTTTGCCTTTTGCAAAAAATGACTTGATTCTTTACGTGTTTGCTAAGCACAAATGATGTACACACGGTCTGTCTCTTTTTCTCATATTTTTTTTTTCAAATCCCAGATGTTATCGAAATAATGATAAGCTTACGTGGTATTTGCTAGTTGGTTTTGGACATTTAACTTTGCAGAAGAAAATTCTTACCGTAGGAAAAATGGCTTCTGGTGAAGAAAAAATGAACCCTTTTTCCCTTTCTAAAACACTCGGTAAGTGTGTTCAATTATTAAATAATTGACAACATTCGCGTTTTTCGTTGTAGATTTTGGTAGCAAGTTTTTTCCCGTCGGCAAATTACTATTGTAGTCATTAATTCGCTGTTAATCCTTGTTTGTCTAATCCTTTTTAGAAATTATTTTTTTCATGGACGGTAATATCCCTGACCATCTTCTTCAAATCCATTTCGAAATAATCTAAATGTTCGAAACGTGGTGCAGATTATTGGCTTTTAATACAGTAGTCATCCTTATGGCCTTCATTATTGAGTGATCCAAGAACAACAATGTTCCTTCTATTTCATTCTCTTGAGAAAATCTTCCATTTCCATTGTGAGAACGAGGAGATAAATCCATTTGCTTGTAATGAGAATGTTCTTTTATTAATCTTTAGCCGATTAAAATAGTTCTAAGGGGTCAAAAATGGGTCAAAATGAAAAAAAAAAAATTCGTACAGTGGTAACGTCACAAGCTTTTAATGCTAATGTTTAGGTTTCGATTCTAACTGATGTTATTCAAACTTTTTTTTTTTTACTTTTGAACTCTCAACTCTTTAATAATGTATACGAAATCTGAAGAAATTAAAATATCATATTTAAGCGTATTTTATGATCGAGCAAAGCACCTCCCACGTACTAGTATGGTAAGAATAGGTAAGTTTCAACGGATCTTCTGCCGACTTGACAGGGGTAGAACAGCAAAAATGGAACTAAGCTCATCTTTTGTTTATTCTACTGTTCTTTTCTTTTTTTTTTTTTTTTTTTTTTTTTTTTTTACAAAGGCATCACCACATTATCAAGGCCCAGAGGCCACTCAAGGATAAGGGTTAAAGAGTGTACAGTAGAAGTTGGTCAATATAGTAATCATTAGTAATGAAAATTTGTTAAATTTGATAACTTATATGGAACGGCTCATCAAGAACTTATTTACTTTAGACTTGAACAAAACCATATTGTAGTCAGCCGGAAAGCAGGAAAACGGAAGACAATTCCACAGGCGTGCAGTTCTAAGAAAGAAGCTTTGTTCATGGAATCTACGTTTAGGTTTAGGCACAGATAAAGAGTGGGGGAAATTATTGATAGTGTTTACAGCTAGACGAGTGTTTCTTGTGAAAGTTTGACGAGGGGGAACCATAGATTGAAGCTCAGTTGAACACTTTCCATGAAAATAACGATACATCAGAGACAAACTCGCAACATCTCTTCTGTGAGATAGAGGTTGCAAGGAGGAGAAAAGGAATCTCCTACGAGGCTACGAAGTCTATTTTGAACTCTATCAAGGCAGGCCAAGTCCTTTCTAGCAGCTCCTGCCCAGATGTGGCAACAGTATTCCATCCTTGGACGTACCTGGCTCTTATATAGATAGAGAATAGCATCAGCAGTGAGATATCTACTGGATCGATAGAAAGATCCCACCATTTTTCCAGCGGCCTTGGCAACAGATTTGATATAGTGTTCCATTTAAGATCAGGAGTAATGGTCAAGCCCAGAAGCTTGTCAAAACTTGAGGCCTCCTGAAGACGAGAGCCATTCATTTCAATTGATGACAAATGTGGATTAGAATGTTGATGATGTAAAGAGAGAAGCTTGGTTTTAGATGCATTAAAAGTAACCAGCCACTCCTTTCCCCATTGTACTACGTGCTCAAGATCAGAGGAGAGAGAATTGTTCTATAAAATCAAACAAAATCTGGGACTCCATCTGAGGAGACTAGACTGGCAGTTTGGGACAAAGTTTTGATCCAAAAAATCAAACATATGCACCTGAACCCCTCAGCAATCATCACTCTTCAGAAGTTATGACGGTCTAGTGGTTAAGGACACGGTCCTAAGTTCAAATGTAACATAGCATGTATAAGTGTCAAAAAATCAGCAGCAGACATAGGATAGCTGGCCAATGAAAACATTAGCAGCAGCAGTAGTCGTCTTAGCACATATGCAAATTAAACCAATGTGCATGCACTGACGTCATGAGAAGGAGAGAAAAAGAAAATACAGCACGATGTCGAGCAAAGGAAGTGATCAGACATTTGTGTGCAGCAAGAGAACAAAAATGCACCAAATGGCGAGGACAAGAAAGAAAAATGTGTGATGTCTAGATGCACTTTTAAGCTGGTGTCGAGATGGCAGGGTTTTGTTAATCTCATGGCAGACGAAATGAACAGAAAAAAAGCAAGAAGCAGGTATTGTTAGGAAAGTAACGATCATAAATGCCTTTTTCTAAAACAACAGCAACAAAAAATGCTGAGTCTTCAGAAGTGATAGCGGTCTAGTAGTTAAGGACACCATCCTAAATTAAAATGTAATATAGCATGTATAAGTGTGCAAAAATCAGCAGCAGTCAAAGGATAGCTGGCCAGTGAAAACATTAACAGCAGCAGTCATCTTTGCACATATTTAAGCCCCCACCAGTCTAATATGTAAACATCAATATGTCAGTCTGCATCCATATTTTCAAACTCTATCTCCTCCGAAACTAAAAGTTGCAGAGGGGAGCTAGGGGCCTCAAATGATTGGATATCTGATGGACCGTTTTTTTATGGGTTTTTTAGCCCTGTAAAATAGTTTTTAAAGGATTCAGAATTGGTAAAAATTGAAAAAAATCGTTATACATTTTGAACATTCATCTTAGGTTATTTTTAATTTTCATTTTAATCAGTTCATATGCATGTCACATTGGTACAGTGGTAACGTCACCAGTTTTGAATGCTACAGTTTTGATTTCGGTTTCGATTCTAGCTGATGGCACCTAAATATTTTTTTTTACTTTTGAAATCACGACTCTAAAATGATATACACGAAATCTGGACAAATTAAAATATCATACTTAAGCGTATTTTACGCCTTTTCAAAGCCTCCCCCCACTATTTTACTTTAAAGCAAATATAATTTCTTGTGTATCTATGACGCTTCGGCCGATATAGCGTTCAACCTTCTTCAGGTGTATCTTTTCGAACTCGGGACGTTTTAGCTGGTTAAAATAGTTTTAAAGGGGTCAAAAATGAAAACAAATCGTTATACATTTTGTACATTCATCTTAGTTTATTTTTAATCAGTTCGTACGCGTGTCACGTTGGTACAGTGGTAACGTCACCAGCTTTGAATGCTACAGTTTTGCTTTCGGTTTCGATTCTAGCTGATGGCACCCAAATACTTGTTTTTTTTTTACTTTTGAAATCACAACTCTATAATAATATATACGAAATCTGGATAAATTAAAATATCATACGTTACGGCAGAGTGGGAGATATCCAGGCATGTTAAAGTGGTTAGAGGGAATGGAGGAGTGTAGGTTAGTCTCACTTAGTGCTAAGATATCCGGGGTATTTGTTAAGAGAAATGCTTCAACATCAGCTAAGTTAGTTCTAAGCCCACGGATATTTGTGAATGAGAGCCTCAAGGGAGGAGGCAAGTTGAATTTGTTTGTCCCTAATCCTGGTTTAAGCTTATTTTTAGATTGTACTGTCGTCATATTTTTTTTAAGAGTTTCGGTAAGGGGGAGCTAAACAAGAGGTTATGCGGAGCTTCAGACATGCATCACAAGTAGACCATCAGCTGACCTTTCTCCAATTAGGATTGTGGCCTCAGGAAAGCCCACCGGGGATGAGTGCAGGGTCCCTTTCCATGCGCGTCATGGCACTGCAAACAACCCGATAATATTCAACTGTTGATGGAGCAGCCGCTCTAAGCGCTACCAAAGAGTTAGGGCTCCTGTACTACCAGTCGGGAACAGCAGCCAGGAACTGTCAATCCGGTACCCTCAACCCTTTAGAAGAAGGTCAACCCAATCTAACCGCTCAGGCATATCTTATACTCAAGCACTCCCAAATGTTCAGTTTTAGGGGTGGGGCATGCTGGGAATGGGGAAGAACGGCGTTCATTGCCCTAGCCAGGAAACAAGATCTACCGCTGGGTGTTTCTGTCGAATCACTGAGATAGTGTCTCTGCGCTTGACTAATAGGCAAAGAAGGAGTATGGAAGCGGGGCGATAGACAGAGCCTATCTACTCCTTAAGCAATTTAGGTTTGCAAACCGGTGAATTTGTTTGAGTCACCAGCTCTAGGAAGGTTGTCATCCAAGACTGAAGAGGCCTCTCTCCCCTTTGGTTTAGTTTCAGAGTTTTCCTTCTCCTAGACGGATGATCTGGGAAGACCTCAAACTCCACACTGGACCCTTCCAACCACCCCCTACCTGACTTTCCTATGCGGACAGACGCCACACTAGACGTTCTGAAAACCACCCCTGCTCAGGTGCATGCTATCATAAAAAACCTTGACACCTCAAAAGCATGTGGACCCGATCTTATCCCAGCTGTGCTATTAAAAAAGTGCTCAGCCGAAGTAGCTCCAGTTCTCTCCAAACTCTACAACAA
Organism: Euprymna scolopes; assembly: GCF_053919585.1. Lineage (NCBI taxonomy): Eukaryota > Metazoa > Mollusca > Cephalopoda > Sepiida > Sepiolidae > Euprymna > Euprymna scolopes. The sequence goes on along the minus strand of NC_136517.1, from coordinate 93,300,987 downwards.
ATGTCTTAATGAAGCTTGCTTTCCGGGCTGTTGGAAAACTGCTTCTGTTGTACCAGTATTCAAGAATTCTGGCGAAAGGACAGACCCATCAAATTATCGCCCCATTAGCCTCCTCCCACTTTTTGCCAAAATATTTGAGACCATAATTAACCATGCTCTAGTCCATCATCTTACAGATGCTAAACTACTGACTGACAAACAATATGGATTTAGACAAGCCCGTTCCACAGCAGACATCCTCACCGTGATCTCTGAACGTATATACCAATCACTGGACAAAGCGGGGGAAGGCAGAGCGGTAGCTCTAGATATATCTAAGGCTTTTGACAGGGTATGGCATGAGGGTCTCCTCAGTAAAATCAGATCATACGGTATCACTGGTAGAATACTTAACATAATTAAATCCTTCTTAGATAAGAGAAAAATCCAGGTAGTCCTCGACGGTCGCACATCTAAACAATATGATATAAATGCGGGAGTGCCCCAGGGTTCTATCCTTGGACCTCTATTGTTCCTGATATTCATAAATGACCTCCCCGACAACATTGCCTCTGAGATGGGTATATATGCTGATGACACTACACTCTATGGCAGACACGACAGGAAGACGAATGAACACATTTCTAAAGAAATGGCAGAAACACTAGAGGATGACCTCCAATCAGTAGTGGAATGGGGACAAAAGTGGTTGGTCGCGTTCAATGTTGCCAAGACTAAACTAGTTTCATTCAATAATTACAAGAAACCCTCTCTACCACCAATAGCAATGGCCAACGACTCTTTATCTGAGAGTCCATCTTTCAAGCTCCTTGGCCTAACGTTCACAGGAAACATGAGTTGGAACAATTACATTGAAGGCATTGCCAGGGCCGCTGCAAGAAAGGTAGGCTCTCTCTACCGTGCTAGAAAACTACTAACACCCGAAAGTATCCTGTACCTCTATAAGGCCACCATTCGCCCATGTATGGAGTATTGCTGCCACATCTGGGCTGGTGCATCTGCTACTAGTCTCTCGCTCCTAGACAAGGTTCAAAAGAGAGTCGCAAATCTGATAGGCCCTGAACTGGCATCTAAGCTTCAGCCTCTGTCCCATCGACGAAATGTTGCATCCCTCTGCCTGTTCTACAAGTATTTTAGTGGTGAATGCTCTGATGAACTGCAATCACTTGTGCCCCCACGACGCGAGCACCCTCGACAAACCCGACAGGCTACTAGATCCCACCCCCACACTGTAGAGGTCCCTAGATGTAAAAGATCCTTTTACTCCAATAGTTTCTTCCCCAGAACCGCAAGACTCTGGAATTCCATTCCAGGTCCCTGCTTCCCCAACAGTACTGACGTGCAGAAGTTCAAGTGTAACGTGAACCGACACCTTGCTGCCCAAATCCCTACATAGTACCCCAGTAGTTGTTGCCCCTGATAGTAGCCCTCTACACCAAAGTGGCAATTTGCCTTGTTTGGGGTGAAAATGTAATAAAAAAAAAAAAAAAAAAAAAATCATATTCGAGCGTATTTTACGACCGGGCAAAACCGGCGTCCCCTCCTGCTAGTATATATCAATATAAAGATGTAATATTTGTTTAGAAAAGTTTTTAAAACAAGTCTTGTGTAATTACGACGTTCTACCTGAGTTGGTTTTAGTAGTTTCTCCTTCTATTCGATAAAAATTTATTCCTCACTAATCAACGATGATCGATGCTTCGATAACATATGCGCCGGGAAAAATTTTGACTTCCCTCTCGAAGTTTAAATTGCTTTTTCAAATGAAGATTAATGAGTTAGAAGAATTATTTTTTTCTAAAGCCAACATATTTTCCGCTTGTATAATACTAACAAGGTGACCCGACGTTGTCCCGGATTGTCTGATGGTCAACGAATGTTTTACACTCCTATATTTTTCATAGTCATCCCTGCAACTATCCCACAGAAGAGACGTTGTGAGCCTGTCTTTGTTTTATCGTTACTTCCATGGCAAGTGCTCATCTGAACTTCAATCACTGGTGCCCCCTCGCCAATCTTTCACGACAAACACCCGTCTAGCTGAAACCACTATCAAAAATTTTCCCCACTCTTTAACTGTGCCAAAACCAAAACGTAGATTCCATGAACAAAGCTTCTTTCTTAGAACTGCACGCCAGTGGAACTCTGTTCCGCATGCCTGTTTCCCACCTGACTACAACTTGCATGTCTTCAAGTCCAACATAAACAAATTCCTGATGAACAGCGCCCTTAAGTAGAACACTTTATCAAATCTCCAATACTAACGATTACTACGATACTATCCCATTGATTACTGCACACGTAATAACCCTTATCCCCGAGTGGCTTCCGGGCCCTGATAAGTGGTGACTTCCATGTAAAAAAAAATCGGTAAAATCGCCCATTTTCAATCAAATCGATTAATTGCACCTGAAGTGACTTAGTTCACAATACATTGCCGTCTACATTGCACTAGAGAACTTACTGGTTATTTTATAAACTTATTTTTATATGTACTGGTTTGAATTAAAGTTTAAAATTCAGAAGTCAAGTATCATGGGTCAATTGTGATCGAAACAGAAACATTCATTTCGAACACGCCCCTGTCATATCAAAGAACCTACTGTTGATTTTATATGCCTGACCTGAAGTTTGTGCGAAGATAATGGCTTGAATTTCTGTTTAAAATGAAAATAGTATCATGGTTTAACTATGCTTTAAACGGAAACATTTATTTCGAACGCGCCTATGTTATATCAAAGAACCTAGTCGATTGCCAAATAAAAAAGTGAGTATATATATATATATATATATATATATATATATATATATATATATATATAAAACTGAATGTGTGTGTATGTATGTGTGTGTGTCTGGTCACGAATAGGCTCCTATATGGTTGACTATTTAAAAAAAAAAACTGATTACATATAATGATAGAAGATCTATCGAGACACAGGAATGGGTATGTTTGATCTGACAGAACGTTGGTTCATTAAAATTGTGGGGTCTGCGTTCGCGCCTGGTCCACAAAGTATGGAAATAAAACACTTAAAAATAAAAAAAATAAAAACGTTTACAAGTGTTTTTGATGTAGATGTGCCTAAGAATACTTTGATAAGTATGTTTTAACTAAAATAACTGGTATAATAAAATTGTGGCGTCTACGTTCGCGCCTGGCCTCCATATAAATGGAAATAGGCACAAACTTTAATAAAAACTTTTCATATTTATCTGCGTAAGTATACTTTGATAATTATGTTTCAGTTTGAAGAAATATGGTATGATAAAATTATGGGGTGTTCGTTTGCACCTGGCCTCCATAGAATGGAAATATGTCACAAAGTTTAACAAGGTTTTTTTAATATAGATCCACAGAATATTGTGATAAGTGTTTCAGTGTTTCAGTCTGAACAGGTATGGTATAATAAATTATGGGGTTTATCTATTTTATTTTTACTTTCATCATATTTTGCTTTGGTTTTGAAACCCCCAAATTCGAAGCTATCTCTTTACAACCCTTCCTTTTCATAACCTATCATACTTTCATAAATCAGAGTCCATTTTCTGTAGGCTGTTTTTGAACCCAGTCAACGACTGGTATTTTTGTCAGTACATATATATATATATATATATATATATATATATATATATATATATATATATATATATATATATAGTTTTCGGATTATTTCATACCAAATCCAGTTATTTTGGAAATAGTGTTCATATTGCATCCAGTTATTTTGTAAGAAATTTTTATTTTTCAAGCTTTTTGTATGTTCAAACGCTAGTTTGGTTGTTATTTTATTGTTTTTGTTCATTGTCCTGCAGAACATGAATGAGTTTTGCAATGGGTTGGTTGGTTGTTTTCATTTTACGGCATATCAACCCTTTTCGGGTTATTTAATGCTGAATCCAAAGATTTTGAAGAAAATTTTTTTAATAGAATATATTTGTTGTTTTCAAGTCGGTTTCTATTCAACCCATAGTTGGGACCCTAACAGGTACTACCACTCCGGGTCAGAGTGGACCTGGGAGCAATGGTAATTAAAGGATGGCTCCACACTTCCCAAAGCCCACAAGCTGGGCCCTCACCACTGGATATAGTTTAAGGTCATATCCAGGACCCCCATTGAGGGACTTTTACCCTCTGCGGGGTGGGGGGGGCAGTCGGCGTATTTTAATGCCCCACCGACAGGGCCGTGCATTTATATAATTGTAGAGAAAGAGATATAGTTTTTCAGAGTTAAAATATTTCAAAGACTATATAAGTAAGTACAAATCGATTTAGAAAATAAGACGAAAACTAATATATTTTCACCACTGGATATAGTTTAAGGTCATATCCAGGACCCAAGTTTTGCAATGGGAGATGGAAAATGGTTACAGTATTAATGTTTGGTACATTTTAAGTTAGAAAACCAGTCTGGAATTGAGAGAGATAGAAAGAAAAAGGGGGTGGGTAAAGGTTGGTTGTTGTTTGTTTTGGGTTTTGTAGAACATAATTAAGTTTTCCAAAAGGAAACAGATAAAACAAGAAAGCATCAATGTTAGGTGCATTTCATCTCAGGAAGCCAATATCTTCAGATAGCCTCATCTGGTAGCACCAAAGCACAGTTAGGAGATGGGTTCGTCGAATTCGAACTAATTGTGCTCGATTTTCTTGTGTAATTGTGTAATGCGATTCTAGGTGTCTAGCGTATCAAATGAGAATACATTCGTGACATCCGGACGAACGTATGCAAATGCATGTGAAATGAAGTCACCATGAAAAAGGAGAAAGAGCACGTTAGAGAAGACGATCGCATGACGCTCGAGAGCACGTTCGAGAAGACGATCACATGAGGGACATCAAAGCGACTTTGGAAATAAATGTCGCTGTACAACAAAAAATGAGTTCAAGTTATTTCATATTCTTTGTCTGCTTTGCGACTGAGGCTACAACGTGTTGGTTACCGTTACACTTACTTCATATAACTTCATATAACTTCTTATAACTTCATATAACTTCATATAATTTAATATAACTTCATATAACTGCATATAACTTCTTATAACTTTATATAACTTCATATAATTTAATATAACTTCATATAACTTCATATAACTTCATATAACTTCATATAATTTAATATCACTTCATATAACTTCATATAACTTCTTATAACTTTATATAACTTCATATAATTTAATTTAACTTCATATAACTTTATATAACTTCTTATAACTTTATATAACTTCATATAATTTAATATAACTTCATATAACTTCATATAACTTCTTATACCTTCATATAACTTCATATAATTTAATATCACTTCATATAACTTCATATAACTACTTATAACTTCATATAACTTCATATAACACCTTATAACTTCATATAACTTCTTATAACTTCATATAACTTCTTATAACTTCATATAACTTCTTATAACTTCATATAACTTCTTAGATTTGTCGGAGAATGCAACGACACCATGACAGGATCTAAATTTATTTATGTCGTCAATAAGTATCTTTTGAATAGGATCATATAGCTTGCGAACATTAACACTTCAAATTAGGTTCAAAAGATTTGTTTCCAATTCAACTTATTTTTATGTGAGTACTTACATCTAGGTGAGTACTCACTATTTTTAACGTTGATTTTTTTCATGATTAAGAGTATCTATTCCTCCACCAAATCATGAGAAACACACGTATTTGGAAATATTACCTTTCCTTGTAACTGTAATATTACCGACGACAACGTTCCCCCTTCTCTCCCGTACTCAAATCCCTAACAATATGAGGAAATAAGGGTATTTTTAAAATCCACAGAGATTAAAAAAAGTGGTAAGAATTCAAAAATACAAAACATAAATGTTACCAAAGGCAAGATAAGTGACTCTTCTACCTACATGGGTAGGTTTTTAGTGTTTTTACTTAATTTTTATCCGGTTCGAAAAACAACTTATGTCAACCGGTACACGAGCACGAGGAAAATGTATGCCTAACAAAT
>NC_136517.1:93259998-93289998 GCF_053919585.1 Euprymna scolopes | reverse complement strand
GTTTTGAAAATGGCACGGAGATTATAATTTTGTTCCAATTTAATCTTTCTGGTCGAGCCTATTTCGAAAGCCTGTCTTATCATAGATTTGAACTACAAATAATTTATTACATTTTGATTATTACTATCTTAAGACTTAAAGCTTATATTTATTTCATTTTTCTATTTATATATTGAATTAGTTATTTCCAGTCTTCTTTAAACTTAGTGCTTTCTTTAAACCGGATGAACCTTTTATAAAAATATGAGTTTAACGTAAAGAACACGAACAAGGTTTTATTCAACTGAATTTCTTCCAGTTTACTAACAAAATATATAAATTTAAAAGAGATATAAATAATAAAATAAAAAGGTTATGTAATTTAAAAGAAATATACGTACTCACAAAAGCAGAACTTTTTTTACACATTTTTTTCTTTAAAACCATAACAATGAGACTAACAATTACCTAGATCTTAGTAATTATTTGTTTTAATAGAACTGTTTTAATTGTATTGTTTACTTAGTTAACCTAAGTTGGTATTACATTTATTTTACATTTACTTTTTTTTTTTAATTATTACTTTTAGACTGTGACGTTTACACCCGGAAGTAATGAGTCACACGTAGGTCGCTTTTATTCATTCCTTTTGGTCAAGATCAAAGTGTAGTATCTGTTCTTCAGATGCTGCACTTCATTTTCTTGTTCTCTTTCGGTGGAGGAGAAATCCTTCACGACTGAGACAATTTTTATTTTTGTACCTTTTCTCCACGTTAAAAAACGACCCTGGTGTCTAACTCTGTCGCGTGGGGAGGCATAGTAAATAGGTACAATATAATTGTTTATAATTGTACTATTCAGAAATATTATTTATAGTTCGTCCACTTCAGTTAGTATACATTTCCTTTACGCTTAATTAATTTACAATCATTAATATCGTTAAACAATTCCGTTTAAAACCGAAATTGTGCCACCCAAACGAAGTAGAAACGAAAGTGAGGAAGAAAGAATGGAAAGATTGGAAGCTAATAGACTAAGAGTTGCTGCAATTCGCTCCAATGAAAACAATTCAGATAGAGAAAGACGTCTAGAACTTAACAGGATACGTCAAAGAGAAAGGAGAGCAAGACTGTCAGATTTGGAAAGAGAAACCCAACGTGAAGCTGACAGAACTAGACATGCTGTAAGGCGGTTAAATTCATCACAAGATGACATTCAAGAAAGGCAAAGATATGCACTGGAAAGAGAAGCAATATTACGATCGAATGAATTATATGAGGTAAGTAGACGTACACAAGGTCAGTTGAGAGTGGCTCAACGACATCAGAATGAATCGGAAACCCAACGAAGCTTTCGCCTATACCAAGGGCAACAACGAGAGGCTGCATGGAGAGAGAGAGTATGACTTTGCCCCAGCAATTGACAGAAAACGAGGCAGCTAGACAACGAATGACTGCTTTGAGACACCATGAAATAGAACACTGCAATAGAAAAGGATTGCTCTACAACAAAAATGACTCTCTCACTACAGCTGATATAGGAAAAATGGACAAAGTATGTCAACATTGCTCAGCTGTAAAATTTAAAGGAGAAACCCCTGGTTGTTGTTGTTCTTCTGGCAAAGTTGTGCTTGATAGCTTTCCACCACTGCCTCAGTTGCTTCAAGATTTGCTCTCCGGCAATGGTCCCATCTCTAAAGATTTTCTGCAAAATCTACGCAGTTATAACAATTGTTTTGCAATGACATCATTTGGTCACAAAATTGCGGCAGTACATGGGTGGAATCCTTCTTTTAGAATTCGAGGCCAGGTTTGCCACCAGATTGGGAGTCTTTTACCACCTGAAGATGAAACAGCAAAGTTTATTCAAGTCTACTTCTTGGATAGTCTGGAAGAGGAACTACATAATCGGGGACGTGACAGTAGACTCAATAGAGACATTCTCCAAAGTGTGACTGAATTTTTACATGAGAACAACAGCTTCATTTGTCAGCTGAAAACAACAAAGGAGAGGATTGAAGAAGAACACTTGGTAGAACATAAAGTTGTCATAAGGGAAGACCGAAGGCCGCAAGAAGAGCATCCACGGCGATTCAATGCTCCAACAACAACGTATGAGATTGGAATATTAATGGAGAATGAACCAACAGCTAACCGGGATATTGTCTTGCGTTTTAGAAATGATACATTAAAATGGATCTCCGAACTACATCCCCTCTACGATACTTTAATGTACCCGTTAATGTACCCCTATGGTTCTCCATCTTACAACATCTACATGAAGGCATCCAATGGGCGAAAAGTTACCCAACAGCAATTTTATTCGTACCATTTAATGACTCGGCCTGGAAACTATTTTCTCTGGTACCGAAGGCTATTTCAACAATGGCTGGTGGATGTGTACTGCAAGATTGAAACAGAACGTTTACAGTTCCTGAGGCGTGAGCAACAGACCCTGAGAGCTGACAATTATAGCAACTTGAGAGATTCAATTCTTAGGGAGGATGGGAATCCAGAACAGTTTGGTCAACGAGTTGTACTTCCGGCAACTTATACAGGAGGCCCTCGATACATGTTTGAGCGTCAAAGTGATGCCATGGCATATGTTCGGCGAATGGGCCGAGCCGACCTCTTCATCACGTTCACAACAAATCCAAAGTGGACAGAAATTACAGAAAATTGTCTTCAAGGGCAAGACCCTCAGGATCGTCCAGATATTGTTGCCAGGGTTTTCAGGCAGAAGCTAAAAAAGTTACTTGAATTTATTAAAAAGGGAGGATTTGGCAGGTTGAGGGCTTTCCTGTACAGTATTGAATATCAAAAAAGAGGACTGCCGCATGCACACATCCTCACCTGGCAGGCCCCAGAGGACAAACTTCTACCAGAAAAAATGGATCTCTGCATATCTGCAGAGATCCCTGACGAAGAGGAAGATCCTGATCTTCATGCTAAAGTGATGGCACATATGGTGCATGGACCTTGTGGACCATTTAATCCAAATTGTCCATGTATGATTGACAACAAATGTTCCAAAAAATACCCAAAAGAATTTCTTCAGTGTACCGAGCAAGGCCAAGACTCTTACCCCAAGTACAGGCGAAGAAAACCAGAAGATGGAGGCCAGACTGGTACAATAAGGATGAAGAGAAATGGTCGGTATGTTAATCAAGAAATAACAAACCAGTGGATTGTTCCGTACAACAAGGACCTCCTTCAGCAGTTCAACGCTCACATTAACGTAGAAATTTGCAGCTCGATCCAAAGCATCAAATATGTCCTCAAATACGCGAATAAAGGATGTGATCAAGCAGTGTTTGAACTACAAAGAACTGATGGAGCAGCTAACTAACAAGGCCAAGTACAAAGTCACATTGTGGATGAGATCCAGCAGTTCCAGAATGCAAGGTATGTCGGCAGTTCAGAGGCGGCCTGAAGGATATGTGAACATCCCATCCATGAACATTTCCCCCCAATTGTACAACTTTCTGTTCATCTTGAAAATGGGCAGCGTGTCATGTTCTCAGCTGATACTGCTCTGGAACGAGCCCAAGGTCCACCGCCTGCCACAACTTTGACAGCATTTTTTCAACTCTGCCATGAGGATGACTTTGCAAGGGGTCTCAAATACGTAGAAGTCCCTGAGTTTTACACTTGGAACAAATCGACAAAGAAATGGATGAGAAGAATGCGTGGGGTAACAGTTGAAGGTACTGAAAATGATGATGTATGGAAGGCACCATGCATTGGGAGAATCTACACGATTAGTCCAAAAGCAGGGGAGTGTTATTTCTTACGCCTGTTGCTCAATGAGGTTGCTGGTCCAACTTCATTTCAAAATTTGCGAGCATACAATGGTCAGGTGTTTGAAACATACAGAGCAGCGTGCCTTGCTCGAGGCCTTCTAGAAAATGACCATCACTTGCATCAAGCAGTAGGAGAGGCAAGTGCCACTCAATCACCTTCAAATTTGCGAAGCCTATTTGTGATAATTTTAACAGCCTGTGAGCCAAGAAATCCTCTTGAGATCTGGATGGCTTTTCGTGATGTAATATCTGAAGACATTCTTCACAGATACATGCAAGAAGTTAACAATCCAGAAGCAGATTTTAATGAGGACATCTACAATAAAACTCTTTGTCTAATTGAAGAAAAAGTTCTCCTTATGTGCGGTCAACCATTGGCAAGCTATGGATTACCTGCACCAACGCAAGGGAGAGATGAAAGACTCGCGAGAGAGTATCAACGTGAAGTTACTTATAATCTTGAAGAACTTTCCCTACAAACAGAAAATATGCAAGAAAAACTGACCGATTCTCAAAGAGAAGTTTACAATTCATTCATGGCAATGTTGGAAGCACAAGGTGAAATGAACAAAAACATGATGTTTCTTGATGCTCCAGGTGGTACGGGCAAGACTTTTGTAATCAATTTGATCCTTGCAAAGATTAGATCCATGAGAAAGATTGTGCTTGCAACAGCATCCAGTGGCATTGCTGCTACTCTACTATAAGGTGGCTGCACTCTTCACAGCACTTTTAAAGTACCCTTGGATACTCATCGAATGGATCAGACAGTTTGCAAAATTACTGGTAACTCAGCCTTGGCAAATGTAATTAGAGACACCTCTGCAATCATTGTAGACGAAGCCCCAATGACGCACAAGAGTGCTTATGAAGCAATTGACCGAACACTGCAAGACATCACAGGAAACAAGAATCCCATGGGTGGCATTCCAACCTTATTTTGCGGTGATTTCCGTCAAATCCTCCCAGTGGTTAAAAATGGCACAAGGGCTAACATTGTCAATGCAAGTTTGAAACAATCCTATCTCTGGAGGCACGTTATAGTGAAGAGACTGACTACTAATATGAGAGCCTATATCTCTGATAACACAGCTGCAGCAGACTTCTCAAAATTGCTTCTCCAAATCGGTAATGGTCAGTTTCCTATCACTTCTTCACCTGACACAATTAAGATTCCAACTGCGCTTGGTAAATGTGTCGGTAATCAGAAGCAACTGAAAGACAAAGTGTACCCAGACCTGCAAAACAATGGAAAATCACCGGATTGGCTTGCTGAGAGGGCTATTATTTCGCCATTAAACAGCAATGTGAATCATTTGAACAATTCAATAATGGATGAATTTCCAGGAGACACAAAGCAATAAAAGTCAGTTGATTCGGCTACTAATGAATATGAAGCTGTTCACTACCCTGTGGAGTTTTTAAACTCTTTGGAGATATCTGGAATGCCTCCACACATTTTAAATCTCAAAATTGGATCGCCAATCATGATTCTTCGATCCTTGGAACTGCCAAAAACAACAAACGGAACCAGATGTGTTATCACCAGATTGCACACCAATGTACTTGAGGCCACCATTTCCTGTGGTCCCTACAAAGGCGAAACCGTTCTACTGCCAAGGATCCCCTTAGTTCCATCGGACTCAGAACTTCCATTTAAATTCAGGAGACTCCAATTTCCTGTGAAGGTGTGTTTTGCAATGAGCATAAACAAAAGTCAAGGTCAGACATTTAACACCATTGGCGTAGACTTGACATCAGACTGCTTCAGTCACGGTATGTTCTACGTCTCCATCAGCCGGACAGGAAGTTCAGAAAAACTCTACATTCTGGCTCCAAATCAAAGCAGCAGAAATGTAGTTTACCCTGAGGCTCTTCAGTGAAAAGTTCGAGAAATGGATATGAGGAAAAACTGACATGATCTGATTGTGGTAAGTTTTTAGTATTGAATGTGCAAGATAAAATTTAAGCAAGAGTTGAAAATTACTTCAATGAAAAATTTACTATGTAACATCAAGTAACCTTCCTTTTTGATGAAAATGTTTTGTGAAGTTCCTGATTGAATTTCAGTCACTACAAGGGGTAGTTAAAATGTTAATCACCTTATGCAATCGTTGCTCTTACAACATCAACTTACTGGAAAGGTGCCCACAGATTTTGGTACCCGAGTGCGCAACAAAGCTCCGTGCAAAGCACGGGTATCTTTGCTAGTATTTTAGTCATCGACATACAGACCTGTTTCGTTGTTTCACAACTCATCAGTGCCGCTAGACTAACACCTCTCCCAAGCCGAGGATCGAACCTAGAACCGTCGTGATGACAGTCGGCAGTCCTACCCCCTGACTACGGAATCGGTGGCCGAAATTAAACTGTCCGAATGCGTATTTAAATAAACATCCGTCCGCTACTCGTAGAGGGCTCAAACGTTTTGTTTGTAAACAAATTGCGAGCTTCGCATTATTTCAGCTAAATTAAGTAGCGAGTAAGATAATTTACGCGAGTGCTCTACCGAAGAGGGGAGCTTTATAAAATATATTTTAGTCATCGACATACAGACCTGTTTCGTTGTTTCACAACTCATCAGTGCCGCTAGACTAACACCTCTCCCAATATATATATATTCTTTCCTCCCCTTCCATTTATGCTGATGCGGAGACGATATCCAGAGATATTTCATTTACTTCTCAATGATTTTATTTGTAAATATCGAATGAATTAAAGGATATCGTGTCTGAAACGATCGTACATATAATTATGATTTTGTTATGTTTCTTCCTATGAAAACTTGATTGATCATTATAACATCTCTCACCCTTTCTATTTATATAGCTCTAGGTAATTATACCTATTGAGCTTTTCATAGCTGCAATACCCAAAGCACAACAGCTTTAAATATATTTTACTGAGATTTTGCTCATTTAGACCATATCTATTACATTATATATATAAGCATGAAGAGTGCTAGAGTGGATGAAACGCTGAATATTCAGTGTAGCTTAATCGCCATAATATATATATATATATATATATATATATATATATATATATATATATATATATATATATATTATTACATTTTAACCCCAAACAAGGCACATTGCCACTTTGGTGTAGGGGCTACTAAGATCAAAGTGTAGTATCTGTTCTTCAGATGCTGCACTTCTATTACTTGTTCTCTTTCGGTGGAGGAGAAATCCTTCACGACTGAGACAATTTTTATTTTTGTACCTTTTCTCCACGTTAAAAAACGACCCTGGTGTCTAACTCTGTCCCGTGGGGAGGCATAGTAAATAGGTACTATCAGGGGAATCAACTACTGGGGCACTATGTTGGGATTTGAGCAGCAAGATGTCGGTTCACGTTACACTTGAACTTCCGCATGTCAGTACAGTTAGGGAAGCAGGGACCTGGAATGGAATTCCAGAGTCTAGCGGTTCTGGGGAAGAAACTACTGGAGTAGAAATACCTTTTACATCTAGGGATCTCTACTGTGTGTGGGGGGGGGATTTAGCTGCCTGTCGGGTTCGTCGAGGGTGTCTAGGTCGTGGGGGCAAAAGTGTCTGCAGTTCGTCAGAGCATTTACCATTAAAATACTTATGTATCATTCACATGCGGTAGTGTTTGAATATATGGTTAAGTGGCAGTTTTAGTCATTTAGAACTGTTTTAAAGCTTCACCGCTCTCTCATTTTTCGACCAAATTTCAAAGAATTTTTACAGTTTATAGATCATTTTCTCAGCTATATTGTGAAGAAAAAAAATCAATTTTCGTTCAGTAAAACAAAAGTTATAATGAATTTACTGTTGTTCAAAATCGTAGAAAGACGTAAGGAGGTGAGCGACGTTTTTTTTATGACTGGTTTCGTGAATGACGTTCGAGAGCACATTCGAGGAAACGATCTCGTGAGAGACGTCACAACCGTAACGAGAAGTCACGCGTGGTGGGAGAATAAGGAAATAAATATCGTTGTACAAAAAAAAAACTAACGAGTTGAATTTCTTTTGTATTCTTTGTCTCTTTTGCGACTGAGGCTACAACGTGCTGGGTAACGTTACATATATTTTTCTAGTCAGAAAGAGGTTGGGGGTTACGGGAGAGGTTACGTGAAGGTTGCTAACATCTTAAAAAAAAGTGATTTTTGTGGAACGAACTCAGGACACGCAAGTTGTCACTGTGTTGTTATCGAGGCGGCTGATAAACGCAATACAACGCACAAGTAATTTCATGCTTGTCGTATCGGACGATCTCTTGTTCGAATGCGTGATAATGTTTTAGAAAGAACGGTACAGCATCCATATCTGTAACAGAAAGCGACGAAACGACTGAAATATTCTGAGATGCCAGTCCAAACTGATAAGGAAATTAAGACCAACGGACAAACTGATACGGACGGGAATGATAAGGAAGAACAGGATTATTCATTAACTTATCTGTCCACATAGACCCCCCCCCCAAAAAAAACTCGTTCCTAAATAAAACATTAAACTCTCTCAAAATATAAATAAAGTCTACAAATAGAAACTGAAAGAATGTAGGTTGCATTGATATAAACTAATAATGCAACACTGACGCATTTATGACAGCTGGATGCAAATGACAGAGTTGTGTGCGAGGTGACGTCACGGCAAGGAAGAAGGAAAGAAAAAAGATTATAAAAAGAAGAACGTATATGCAGATCGATAGAGAATGGGGCAGAGATAGACGTATATTATTTAACTGGAATTCAATATTGAGAAACGTATTATTTATTAATTTATTTATTGTGGACTATTGTACTCATCTTTCTTAGTTGTTGTTGCACGACGTTTCGGCCAACTACTCCTCTGGCCTTCGGCAGGTGGTAACCGCGACGGGATAAGAACTCCGAATCTCCTAACTGAATTCTCAGCAATCACTGCCATCCATAGTTGTCGTCGTCTCACTACGTTTTAGCCGAAACGCCGTGAAACAACAACTAAGAAAGATGAGGATAATAGTTCGCAATAAATAAATTAATACAGAGATAGACGTGTTACACACATGGGCCGAGGGTGTCAGGTTTGAATAAGAGACAAAACGTTATTCTGAAAAGTACCTGGAAATAAATGTCTGTTAGTTCAACGGAAAAAAGTGAGCCGAGTTATTCCTTGTCTTAATTTCATTGCGACAATATTTACATATTAATGCGTTTGTAACGTTACAGTCTTTTATTGGAATGCGTCTTATAATCAATAATCGATTAAATCCGATTTAAGCAGGAAGTCCAATTTTAACCAAAGTTAACACTTTCATACAACCTAACAAGTGCGTCTGAAAAGGTTTATCGTCGCACAAGCGGATGATGACGTCAGAAAAGAACAGTCATAGACGTATTACGCACGGTGGCCGAGGGCGACAGGAAAAGACCTGTAAATAAATATATGTAATAACATGTCGGTTGTTTTAAAGAAAAAAGCGAGTCGAGTTGAATATCTTGTCCTGCTTTCTTTGCGACGGTGTCTACATATTAACATATGTATAAAACATGTGTAACATTACAATAAAAACGTTACAATACTAACCTTACAAAAAAAAGGTTACAATAATAACATTACAATATCATTGTTACAATGATAACGTTACAAAACACCAATACAAAAATAACGTTACAAAAATAAAACTACAAACATCACGTTACAATAATAAAAAGTACAAAAATAACGTTACAAAAATAACGTTACAAAAATAACATTACAAAAATAACGTTCAATAATAACGTTACAAAATAAGGTTATAATAATAACGTTACAAAATAACGTTACAAAAATAACGTTACAAAAAGAACATTACAAAAATAACGTTACAAAAATAACATTACAAAAATAACGTTCAATAATAACGTTACAAAATAAGGTTATATTAATAACGTTACAATCTAACGTTACAAAAATAACGTTACAAAAAGGACATTACAAAAATAACGTTACAATGCTAACGTTACAATGCTAAGATTACAAAATAAAGTTACAATAATAACGTTACAATAATAACGTTACAATAACAACGTTACAAACATAACATTAGAAAAATAACGTTACAAATATAACGTTACAGACATCACGTTACAATAATAACGTTGCAAAAAAACAAAAATAGCGTTACATTAATAGCATTATAAAATAACGTTACAATAACGTTACAAAAATACAAATTCTAACTTTACGTAGAAGATATGTGCTATTGTTTTTGATTTACAAATAGCTGATGTACCCGGGGTACGCTGGTTTCAAGTAACAAAAACATTAAGTAACAATAGAGCTGGCCACGAAGTTACTTTTCTGTTTGACTGAAATACTAGTTCCACCAGATCAGGCTCTATGAAGATATTGGCTTCCTTAGATAAAATGCACCTAACATTAATGTTTTTTTTTTAAATTTACTATTCCCTTTTGAAAAACTTAATTATGTTCTGCAAAAAATAAACAGAAACAAAAATACAACAGCCCACCCGTTTTCCTCCTTTTTCCTTTTCTTTTTACAAAACAGCCAAACCAAACACAATGAGTAAATATTCAAAGATTTACTTGAAACATAAAAGTTTTTATTTTCAAAATTACTGGATTCTGCATTTAAACCCCCCCCCGAAAAGGTTTAATATGCCGTAAAACAAAGTCGCCAAAACAAACACCATGAATAAATATTTGAAAATATAAAAAAATTTTAAGTATAAAATCATTTAACAAAATGACCAGATTCGGCATTAAATAACCCGTAATGGGTTGATATGGCGTAAAACAAAACTACAAACCTTGACTAAAAAAAAAAAAGAAAAAAGAAAAGCTAAAATTACCTATATAAAAGCCAAGTAAATTCAAGGATGGAGTACTGCAGCCACATCTTGGCAGGAGCTGCTAAAAACAGCCTAACCTGCCTTGACCGAGTACAAAATAGACTTCGTGGCTTAGTGGGGGATGCCCTTTTCTCTACCCTGCAGCCTCTCTGCCACAAAAGAGACGTTGCGAGCCTGTCTTTGTTTTATCGTAATTTTCATGGCAAGTGCTCGTCTGAGCTCCAATCTCTGGTCCCCCGTCGCCAGTCTTTCACGATAAACACCCATCTAGCTGAAACCACTGTCAGCAATTTCCCCCACTCTTTATCTTTGCCTAAATCAAAGCGTAGATTCCATGAACAAAGCTTCTTTCTTAGAAGTGCACGCCTGTGGAACTCTCTTCCGTTTGCCTGTTTCCCACCTGACTACAACTTGGATGTCTTCAAGTCCAACATAAACAAATTCCTGATGAACCACCCCCTTAAGTAAGACACTATATCAAATCTCCATTACTAACGATTACTACGATATTATCCCATTGATTACTGTACACGCAATAACTCTTATCCCTGAGTGGCTTCCGGGCCTTGATAAGTGGTGTCCTCCATGTAAAAAAAAAAAACTAATTTTTTTTACAAAATAATGTTATGTCACAGAATTCCATTTTTTTTTTTCGAAATTAGATTTCACTATTTTACTATGGTATGCGATCAGAGGAACAATGTCTTCCTGCATAACAACAGATACTGTTTTAATGACACTATTATATTTCTCGTAAAGTGTTACTTTTGACTCTGACCCGAATCATCTAATTTCTTTCTACAAGAGAGTAGCCACTTATCAAAGTCTGAAGGCCACTCGAGGATAAGGGTTAATGAATATAAGATGATAGTGTAGTAATCGTTAATGGTGTAAATTGGGTAGAATTTGATTATTTAAGGGGATGGCTCAACAAGAATTTGTTTACATTGGATTTGAAGGCTACCATGTTGTAATGGGTCGGAAAGCAGACCAGTGGAACAGTGTTCCACAACCGGGCAGTTCTAGGAAAAAAAAAAACCTTTGTTCATGGAATCTGCGTTTTGCTTTAGGCACAGATAGAGAGTGGGGGAAATTGTTGATAGTGGCGGTAGCAAACTGAGTGTTTTTGTAAAAGTTTGACAAGGACAACTATAGATTGAAACTCAAACGATCACTTGTTGCAAAAAAACGTTTCTTCTGTGGGGAAGAGGTTGCAAATAAAGAAATCGGCAATCCTTACACACACACACACACACACACACACACACACACACACACACACACACACACACACACACATATATATATATAACTACTTCATTTATTAACATAAAATTAATATACGAAAGTATAGATTTATGCGTAAACTTTAAGTATCTACTTCAAAAGTGCTCAATACGTAGGTAGAGCTAGTTAGTAATTTATAAAATGTATATGACGATTAAGCTACACTGAATATTCGGCGTTTCATCCACTCTAAGATTCTTCAGGCTTATGCGCATAAGCCTGATGTATCCTAGAGTCGATGAAACGCGGAATATTCAGTGTAGCTTAATCGCCATATACATTTTATAACTTACTATATATATATATATATATATATATATATGTATATATATATATATATATGTGTGTGTGTGTGTGTGTGTGTGTGTGTTTGTGTGTGTTTGTGTGTGTTTGTGTATACGATTTATACTATGCAAGGATGCAATATAGGTAAAATACTTTCGCTTGTTTCTTTTCCTTCTAAGGGAAATGTTTTCCATAATGTTTTATTGTTAAAGTGTTTTTTATT
Source organism: Euprymna scolopes (assembly GCF_053919585.1). NCBI lineage: Eukaryota > Metazoa > Mollusca > Cephalopoda > Sepiida > Sepiolidae > Euprymna > Euprymna scolopes. The sequence goes on along the minus strand of NC_136517.1, from coordinate 93,277,614 downwards.
CAATAAGTCTGAAGAAAGGCTGTTCTTGTGAAAATTTTCAAACGACATAATGTTTGAATTTGTCCGAATAGTCTTGAAACAATTGTAACTAACAATGAAATACACTATTTGTGCTATCAATCCATTCTTTGAAGTCTTGGTTTTTGTTAAAACAATATGTAAATGCTCAATTATGAAATATGATAATTTTGTAGCTTACAGTTTAAGTCATCTCTTTTTGGCTTACAATTTACTGGTATATGAACGATTACTAAATTATTATATAAACCCAGGAAAATTTAGAATACTACAAATAAGACTATATATATATATATATATATATATATATATATATATATATATATATAGTCTATATATAGAGACTATATAGGGTATATATATATATATATATATATATATATATATATATATATATATATAGTCTTGTTGTTTTTGTTTTGGTTTTAACGATATGTTTTGAATGAATTCAATTATTAACGATAGTACATTTTTACCTAAATGCGAGTTGAGAATAATTTTCCCTTTTAATCAATTTGGTACCCCCACATGAGGAGCAGTATATATATATATATATTATTTTTAAAATGTAATTATCCTAGGACACGTGTTCATCAGAGTATTTGTAAGGATTATATATATATGTACACACACACACACACACACACACACACACACACACACATATATATATATATATATATATATATATATATATATATATATATATATATGTTGTTGAGACGTAGCAGGTTCATTTCACAGTCGGATTTCGGCGCGGTTTGCTTGATCTGTGTTGGTTAATTGAAATTCTTGTGTGCAGGGCGTTTGCTCAGTTAGTAGAGTGCTTGCCTTGCATGCAAGAGGCTCGGGTTTCGAATCCTGAGTTCGGATGTGTCTAACTGATGAGCTCAAATGAGGGCGAAACTCGAGTCTTGGACTTCCGGTTCTTTGACTGTCATGGCTCTTGTGGGCTGCGACGTTGTTTGGCTGTGGAATTTATTGTATGTATATATATGTATGTGTGTGTGTGTGTGTGTGTGTATTTGAAGCCCCCCCTCTTTAGGTAGAGCACTATCGTAAATAATCTCACCCGCTACTTAATTGGCTGTAGAATGCGACGTTGGTTTTTGTTTGTAAATAAAAAGACAAGCGGCTTGACCACTATAAAAGTGGTGGATGAATGTTTGTTTGAAGTAGACGCGATGATTCTAGGTTCAATTCTTGGGAAACGTGCTAGTCTGGCCGCATTGATGATTTGTGATACAACGAAACAATATTGTATGTGTATGGAGAGCGGTATATATATATATTTTTTTTTTTTAAAGGAGATTAGAGCAATAGTCTAAATAGCTGAGTGTATTTCAATGTAACAGTGAAATTTCTAGTGTAATTGAAATACGGGAAAGAGAAAGTGCTCGTTGTAATTTAGATATATAATAAGCTCGATAGGTAGATATCCTAGAGCTAATTCAATATTAAGTAATGTGATTTATAATTTAAAATTTGAACAATTAAATTTCAACCAAATTAAAAATCCGTTTCATAAGAAGGAACAACAACAAAATCAATTATCTGTACGATCGTTTCGGAAAACAATGCTTTTTATTGTGGTAAACATCCAGTTACGAACAATAATTACATATAGTTTTTTAATAAGCAAGGTCTCCTAGTCAGCAAAATTTTGAAGGGTTTTTATTAAATCTAAAAGACACCATAACTAAACCTAGCATTAATAGTAAGGCAGATGTATCTTTTAATTTTTCGCCTTTTGAAATCAGGAACTATGGTTAAAATACTCATATATATGTTTGCTATAGTTTTTCGCCTCTTTAAATGATGAGTTTTAAAAGGGGATGTCCGTGTAATAAGTTATTTCTGTTATCGTACTTTTGATTTAAAGACGCCACCATATATATATATATATATATATATATATATATATATAATAAAGTCCGCACTTGTCACTTTTTCAAAAATCCGTAAATTTAAGCTAAATTGAAATCACGAACACTTACAAGACAACTAAGGTACATTTGACCTGTAAGTGCCCGATATGCTGAATAGGATGGACGCCATTATAACTAAGAAGCTGCTTAGCTAACTAGCCACTTCAATACCATGTGTTTATATATAAATACGAAATAACCACAACTCTTTGCATAAGCCTAACGACTTCTCACGAGATTGAAACGAACAATATTTGTGTAGCTTAATTGCCATATATATTATCATAACCTACTATCTATCTATATATATAGACAGGTAACTATCTCAAGGCATATATACATATATATATATAAAGGCAACTGCCGCCAGGCAGGATGTAAACCCGACCGCCCAAATTCAGTCAATGCTTCTTACCATTGCGCTATACGGCTGATGCTGTGTGGGTAATGAATTAACGATGTTTTGACATCGTCCTAATGTCTCCGCTCGATTTGTTTACACAAAGAGCATCGCTTAATACGCTAATAGCAGTTTGTATATCACTTCCCAATATATATATATATATGTATATATATATATATATATATATATATATATATATATATATATATTAGAAATGGTAATTAATAAAAACTGAAGAAAGTGCTCAATACTGTTGTAGAGCAAATATGCGTTTTATTTTTTATTACCGTATCTTTCTGTTAAGTTACATTATTGTTTCAGCGACCCAGCCGTTTTTTTGGCCGTCTGTAGCTTCCTCAGACTTTTACAGAAATGTTCGTTGTTAGGGGTGCGCACCCCTCCCCTATTCACTCTTTCACTCTTTCATCTCGTAACAAGGAACATTTCTGTAAAAGTCTGAGGAAGCTACAGACGGCCAAAAAAAACGGCCGGGTAGCTGAAGCAATAATGTAACTTAACAGAAAGATACGGTAATAAAAAATAAAACGTATATATATATATATATATATATATATATATATATATATATATATATATACACACACACACATACACACATGAGCAAAAAAAAAAAAATATGGTTCCAGCGTGAAAGAAAGAAAGAAATCGATTTTTCAATATACTACTATGAAGTTTTTTGTTAATTTTAACTGAAAATTTCTATTTTAGAAATCATTATTATTGTAGCATGTAATAATAAGTGAAAAATCAATCCTAAAAATGGTAAGACCGCATCTTTGCGAGATTGTAAAAAACAGAATTGCAGAATTAAGGCAGTCCAAAATGATATACAAGCAGATTTTTGATATTTTAAGAAAAGTGAATGTGAAAACATCTCTTTCTGTAATGAAGCGAATTGGTCGAAGGTTCGCAGTCGAACGCTTGGTAAAAGGGAAATCTGAACCTGGTCGCCCTAGAGCATCCACTTCGCAGGACGACCACAGGCTTAGATTAACTGTTTTGAAAGATTGAAAGAAAACTTATGTTGACTATAGCAAAGAATTCAAAACAGGGTCTGAAAATTTTATTTCTAAATATACAATATCAAGACGAATGAAAAAAATGCGATTTTCTTCTAAAAGGTGTGCAAAGGAGCTATTTTTATCTAAGAAGAACATCAATGATAGAAAGAGATTTTTCTTGTGTCATGGCCAGAAAAATACAGACTGGTTCAGGAATGTTGTCTGGTTATATGAATGAAGATTTTGTCTTGTTAGTGATGCTCCCGATGTTCCCGAACGGTGCAATCAAAGAACTGGAGAAAGATTTTCGCCAAGTTGCATAAAAACGACAGTTAAATACGGGAATGGAGGGATAATGGTATGGGGAACTTTTACTGCAGCAGGAGTTGAGGCACTTATTAGATGTGAGAAGTCAATCAATGCAAAGGACTACATTAGAATATTAGAAACAGGACTGTTACCAAGTATCCAGAAGCTGGAAATATCTCAGTACATTATTTTTCAACATGATAATGCCCCTGCACACACTGCTAAATTCACAAGAAAATGATTTTCTGATAATTAAATTAATGTTATAGTTTGACCAGATCAAAGCCCCGATTTAAACCCAATTGAGAATATTTGGTCCATAATATCTCGTGCATTAGCCAGAAGAGATTTTTCGAACAATGACAAACTATGGGAAGCTGTGCAAAACGAATGAAATAGCATCTCCTATTCACAGTGTTCCACTTTGGTTGAGAGCATGTCTAAAAGGATTGATCTTTTAAAGTCTCGTTTAAGTTTCCTTGTTCAATTGTTCATTGTTCAATATAGTTTTTGGTGTAATAAAATGTATAAAATTTGATTGGCCTACTATTTTGCTCACGAGTGTATATACTAGCTGGCAGCCCAACAATATGCTTAAATATGATATTTTAATTTATACACACTGTGTATGTATTAATATAGAGACAATCCTCTACTGAATATTATATATTACGAAGAATAACTTTGGCCGGGGGACTAATTGGCAAATGAAAAATAAATAAATAACTCAAGTAGAATATCTGCATTAATATAATTACACGTAATAGTTAACTAACGATGATCATCCCATAATTAAACCGAAAAAACTAATAGGGAATTAATTAAAATGAACGTTTAAAAAATATGCGAATTAGCTAGATCTTTTGCTAATGAATGCAATTCAACGACCCATATATATGAAAATGGTATTTTCTTTTTAAATAAATAGAAAAGAGGTATAGATATCAATACACATAAAAGAAAAACGTATTTATAGGAGTATATATATATATATATATATATATATATATATATATATATATATATAAATAACGACTCGATTTAATCACATAAGTTAATATACGAAAGTGTAAATTTTAAGTATTCACTTCAAACGTGCTCAATATATAGGTAGAGCTAGTCAGTGTTATAAAATATATATGGCAATTAAGCTAAACAGAATATTCCGCGTTTCATCCACGCCTGATGAATCCTAGCGTGGATGAAACGCAGAATATTCTGTGTAGCTTAATTGCCATATATATTTTATAACTTGGCTTGGGAGAGGTGCTAGTCTAGCGGCACTGATGAGTCGTGGTACAACGAAACAGGACTGTATGTCGATGACTACAAATATATTTTAAGCCCCCCCTCTTTGGGTAGACCACTGTCGTAAATAATCTCATCGCTACTTAATTGGCTGAAAATGCGAAACTCGTTGTTTGTTTGTTTAATAACAGGCGATTTGAGCACTATAAAAGTGGTGGCCGGTGTCTATTTAAATAGACATTCCGACGAGTTATTTATGGGCGTCGATTCCATGGTCGAGTGGGAGAGCTGCCGACTGTTAACACGACGGTTCTAGGTTTAATCCTTGGCTTGGGAAAGATGCTAGTCTAGCGGCACTGATGAGTTGTGATACAACGTAACAGGACTGTGTGTCGATGATTTTATATATATATATATATATATATATATAATAAAAATTACAATTAAATTTACCAAAATGATCCAAGATGGTAAAATTAAAGTATATTATAAATATTAAAGAATTAATATTTATAAAGTAATCTCAGCCAGATGTAAAAGGTCGGTAAAACCAAATAGGATATAGAGCTTATAATACAGGCAAACAGTTAATAAAACATGTTAAAAAACACTTTGAAATGAGTTAAAAACATATTTAATCTGAAAAGGGAACACTAGATAAGTGGATAGTCCTTAATCCGCGGAGTTTCGAAGAAATACTCTCCTTCTCATCAGAGGGCAGTAACTAGCAAAATTCGGGATCGGACCTTGCATGCAAAAGTGTTTGACGAAACAACAAGTACGTCAAAGATCTTACTTGAAAACTCCACGGATTAAGGACTATCCACTTATCTAGTGTTTCCTTTTCAGATTAAATATGTTTTTAACTCATTTCAAAGTGTTTTTAACATGTTTTATTAACTGTTTGCTCGTATATATATATATATATATATATATATATATATATATATATATATATATATATAATATAAAGCTGAATGTTTGTGTGTGTCTGGTAACGAATAGGCTCCTATATGGTTGACTATTTTAAAAAACTGATTACATTTAATGATAGAAGATGTATCGAGACACAGGAATGGGTATGTTTGATCTGGCAAAACGGTGGTTCATTAAAATTGTGGGGTCTACGTTCGCGCCTGGTCGACAAAGTATGGAAATAATAAATGTAAAAATTAAAAAAAAAACGTTTACAAGTGTTTTTGATATAGATGTACATAAGAATACTTTGATAAGTATGTTTTAACTTAAATAGGGGTGGTATAATAAAATTGTGGGGTCTGCGTTCGCGCCTGGCCTCCATAGAATGGAAATAGGCACACACTTTAATAAAGACTTTTCATATCTATCTGCCTAAGTATAATAAAATTGTGGGGTCTGCATTCGTATATATTGTTAAAGTTGTAATTCTGCGCAATATAAGCGTTGTTTAAATTTTACAATGAAATGCGAATGTTCTACGTTTCTCAAACAAATACAATGCCAAGATTTTATAAAATAAATAAATTTATTTGTTTAAAATCAATATTTTTACGTGACACGTCTTCCTCAGGCTATATGTGTTTTTTTTTTCCTTTTTCGTATCATGATGTTAAGGCGCGTGCTTTTCTTTTTTAGGTGGAGAACACAACCATAACTATTATCTTCACGAGCGCCACGCGTTTTTTTTCTCGCACATTTAAAAAAATATCACCGGTGACGATAAGAACATGACACGGAAAAAAAATGCCCTGAGGATTACGTATCACGTCGAAATGTTGATTTTAAACAAATGGTTGTTTACTTTATAAAATCTTTGTATTGTATTTACAAATGTATTTCATTACATGCATACATACATCATCAACGCTCTGATCCCCATCTGGTATCAATTGGGATGGATGGCTCTCGTCTGGGAGAGGCCCCGTGTTTTGACAAGCTTCTGGGTTTGACTTTTACTCCTGATCTGAAATGGAACACGTACATCAAGTCTGTTGCCAAGGTCGCTGGAAAGATGGTGGGATCCTTCTACCGCTCCAAAGATATCTCACTACTGATGCAATTCTCTATCTATATAAAAGCCAAGTACGTCCAAGGATGGAATACTGCTGCTATATCTGGGCAGGAGCTGCTAAAAACAGCCTATCCTGCCTTGAAAGAGTACAAAATAGACTTCGTAGCTTAGTGGGGGGATGCCTTTTTCTCTACCCTGCAACCTCTCTCCCACAGAAGAGACGTTGCGAGCCTATCCTTGTTTTATCTTTATTTCCATGGCAGGTGCTCGTCTGAGCTCCAATCTCTGGTCCCCCCTCGCCAATCTTTCACGAAAAACACCCGTCTAGCTGAATCCACTGTGAAAAATTTCCCCCACTCTTTATCTGTGCCTAAATCAAAACGTAGATTCCATGAACAAAGCTTCTTTCTTAGAACTGCACGCCTGTGGAACTGTGTTCCGTCTGCCTGCTTCCCACCGGACTACAACTTGGATGGCTTCACGTCCAACGTTAACAAATTCCTAATGAACCGCCCATTAAGTAAGCACTTCATCAAATCTCCACACTAACGTAATGTACTTGCAATAACCCTTATCCCTGAGTGGCTTCCGAGCCTTGATAAGTGGTGACCACTGTGTAAAAAAAAACATACATACATTAAAGGCTTCCTTCAATTTTGACAGACTATGGATACCCACGCGTAATTTTTGTCGCAAGAGTTGCGCAATCTCTAACCACACTTCTCCCGAGTCGACACTGTTGAATACCAGTAATAAGTGGAGGTTCAGGACGACTGGAAACAATGCCGAGATAAGCGGAAAGCACATACAGCGCCTAGTATTCCCAAATGGTCACCCATCTGATACTAACCAGGCTCAACGTTGTAGAGAAAGACTAATAACTATGCCAAGTTTCGTTGCTCTGCTGATATGGGAAGTGGGTCAGGGGCATTACTTGTACATTTACTTGTACATTTTGTATTGATAACGACCAAATCACGGAAGGGAAAAGTATTGAAAATTAAATGAATGACAATATTTTCAGACGTGAATTACATATTATTTATTTTATTTTAGTTTAGATTTTGGAACCTTTTGGGATGAGGCTTCATAATTTGTGCATACATCCTTTTTTTTGCGGACTGTTATCCTCATCTTCATAATTGTTGTTGTTATCGTCCCACCACGTTTTGGCCAACTCATCCTCTGGCCTTCTTCAGGTGATTAATCGCGACAGAATAAAAATGCTTAGTCTTGTAACGGAACCTCTTATAATTACTGCCTTCCATAGTTGTTGCCTAACCACGTTGCGGCCAACTAATCCTCTGACCTTCTTCAAGATATTAACCCCGACGGGATAGGAATACTTGGTCTTGTAAGTGTATTTCCTGTAAATACGGCCTTCCATAGTTGTTGTCTAATCACGTTTCAGCTAACTAATCCTCTGACTTTCTTCACGTTATTAACCTGGCGGGATAGGATACTGGATCTTGTGTGTATTTCCTATAATTACAGCTTTCCATAGTTGTTGCCTAACCAGATCTTGGCCAACTAATCCTCTGACTTGCTTGGGTAGAATTGGAATTGGTATCTTCAGAAAATGCTCACCTGGAACCGTAGATATTCAACGCCCCTATCCACTGCGACATGAACCTCGAAGAAAGCCACAGGATGAGTTGGCCGAAACGTAGCGAAATAACAACTATTAAGATGAGGATAACTTAACGAATGCACAAAATTCATTTTTGTTTACGTTTGATGTTTCAAAATAAAATAATAATTATTTTCCAAAATTATATGCTACCCCCCCCCACACACATACCATATATCGAATGTTGTGGATTTGTTTGTTTTCCACTGCAATAAAATAGGATACAAACTCGGAAGAAAAGGTAAATAGTTTCCCGGAGGAGATTCTGTGATATGGGTATAGCCATGGGAGGACCCGTTGGCACTCCTCGATAAAGATGCGCATCAGGTCATCAACAATACAACCCTTTTCTTATACAAGGAGAAATAAGAGTCTGCTAGTTTGACAGGTCCTCGACTGATATGTATGGAACGATCTACCCGGACAGAAAATTACTCGGTCTTTTGGTCAGGAGTAAATAGTATTTCTAATATTATTCTTCATCGTTCTGTTCTTTGTTTGTTAGGGAAAAATCTTTCTTAAGAAAGGAACATGCTATTCAAAATTAATGCAATTTCAAAATTTTAATATTACATACCAAGTCAAACAATATTTCAAATATAAGTGTGACAGACCGACGGAAATGCAATTTCAGACTTCAATATTACAGACCAATCAAAACAATATTTTAAATACAATGTGACAGACCGAAGAAAATGTAATTTCAAACTTCAATATTACAGACCCATTAAAATAATATTTCAAATATAATTGGGACAGACCGAAGAAAATACAATTTTAAACTTAAAACTTATAGACCAATTAAAATAATATTTCAAATATAATTGGGATAGACCGAAGAAAATACAATTTTAAACTTAAAACTTACAGACCCATTAAAATAATATTTCAAATATAATTGGGACAGACCGAAGAAAATACAATTTTAAACTTAAAACTTATAGACCAATTAAAATAATATTTCAAATATAATTGGGATAGACCGAAGAAAATACAATTTTAAACTTAAAACTTACAGACCCATTAAAATAATATTTCAAATATAATTGGGACAGACCGAAGAAAATACAATTTTAAACTTAAAACTTATAGACCAATTTAAATAATATTTCAAATATAAGTGTGACAGACCGAAGAAAATGCAATTTCAAGCTTAAATATTACAGACCAATTATAATTAGTGACGCCGTGGATAAAGGCGTTGAATATTTACGGTTCCAGGTGAGTATTGTCTGAAGATAGCGATTTCAGTCCTACCCAAAGCCGGCCAAAGGCTTACTTGGCCAAAACGTGGTGAGACGACAACTATGGAAGGCAGTAATTGCTGAGGATGCAGTTAGAAGATTCGAAGTTCCTATCACGTCGAAGTTAACCCACTGAGGAAGGCCAGAGGAATAGTTGGCCAAAACTACGTGAAAGAACAACTATGAAAGATGAGAATAATAGTCTACAAAAAAATAAACGGATAAATGACACAATTAAAATCATATTCTAAATACAAGAGTGACAGACCAACGAAAATGTAATTTGAAATTAAAGTATTGCAAGCCAATTAAAATCATTCCAAATATTAATGTGACAGACTAACGAAACTATGTTTAGCAATAAATTTTTTGTTAAGCCTTAACATGTGATAAAAAAAAATACTGTAAAATGAAAATCTATTTCAAACGGAGGCATGTCAAATGGCAGACAGACCGAGCCTTTTATCGAAACATGCTTAACCGGTGTTATACTTATGCCGCAATGAGTGTTCATTTCCCCACGCCTACTTTTCTATATAATTTAACCAGCCTGGGTGCCCGGCGTTGCCCGGGTGTTTGGAGGTGTGAGTTGAGCAAAATAAATAAATAAATAAATAAAAAGTGGCAGTAGGCAGGCAGGCTCGAACCCGTACCGCAATAAGAACATGAAAAAGGCAAAAAAAGTCCAACATAAACAAATTCCTGATGAACCGCCCCCCCCTAAATAATGACACTTCCCAATTCTCCAATACTATTGCTACACTATCCCTTTGATTACTGTACACACAATAACCCTTATCCCTGAGTGGCCATTGGGCCTTGATAAGTGGTGAACTCCATGTAAAAAAAAAAAAAACCGTAACGTGTTTGCTGTTGCGTCCATCGTCAAACCGAAGATGACCTCGGTTTAAATTAAGCCTAGACAATCGAAAAGAAACGATGACTTTCGAAAATTTTGGCGAAAAAAGCGACCTATCCCTGTAGAAAGGTACCCAATTGAGGGTGAAGGAATTAATGTTTTTGCCAATTTTCGATATTTGTCGTCCGAGGGGACGGGCTTCAAAACGATACCGATTTCGTAATGCAAAAGTAAAAGAAGAAAATCACGTCGAGGTTAGTTTAACAAACGAAATGTATTAACATCACAGGTACAAAGGTAGGAATACGGATATAACTGATTAGAGCTCAGCTAGGCAGTGGAGTACTGTCGCTCCTTCTCACCGGTGTAGACATTACTGGCACTATATATATAGTGAGAACCAATGTAATTTCCCTTATGCTAAAAAGACCGGTATAACACAAAGATATATATATATATATATATATATATATATATATATATATATATATATATATATATGTGTGTGTGTGTGTGTGTGTGTGTGCGTGTGTGTGTGTGTGTGCGTGGTGTTTGTCATTTCTTGACAGAAGAAGACCACCTTTCTCTTGCTTTATTGTTGATATATATATATATATATATATATATATATATATATATATATATATATATATATATATATACACGAGCAAACAGTTAATAAAATATGTTAAAAAACACTTTGAAAATGAGTTAAAAACATATTTAATCTGAAAAGGAAACACTAGATAAGTGGATAGTCCTTAATCCGCGGAGTTTCGAAGAAATACTTTCCTTAATACTTTAATATAAATTATTATGGACAATCTTCTTCCAATTACGGGATTTCCTTGCATTTTACTTGTGCAAATTAAATTTCTTTTAACTTTCTTGAAGTTATACATTTGGATTTTACTGTCACTGGATTATTAATCTTCCACCAGACTATCCATTTATGTGTAATCACCTTTTTCTTCACCATATTCCCTCTGCTTCACTTTTTTGTTTTCAAGTAAGATCTTTGACGTACTTGTTGTTTCATCAAATACTTTTGCATGCAAAATCCGATCACGCATTTTGCTAATTCTTACCCTCTGATGAGAAGGAAAGTATTTCTTCGAAACTCCGCGGATTAAGGACTATCCACTTATCTAGTGTTTCCTTTTCAGATTAAATATGTTTTTAACTCATTTCAAAGTGTTTTTTAACATGTTTTATTAACTGTTTTCTCGTATTATAAGCTCTATTTCCTATTTGGTTTTATCGAGCTTTTACATCTTGCTGAGATAACTTTATAAATATTAATTCTTTAATATTTATAATATACTTTAATTTTATCATCTTGGATCATTTTGGTAAATTTAATTGTAATTTTTATATATTATATATATATATATATATATATATATTTAAACAGATGTTTGCCCTTTATATTATAGAAGATGACACGGAACACATGCTAACATATTCATTAGGGAAAGGTGGTCTTCGTAATACAATGGGGAAAGGAGTGGCTGGTTACTTTTAATGCATCTAAAACCAAGCTTCTCTCTTTACATCATCAACATTCTGATCCAAATCTGGCATCAATTGAAATGAATGGCTCTCGTCTTCAGGAGGCCTCAAGTTTTGACAAGCTTCTTGGCTTGAGCATTACTCCTGATCTCAAATGGGACACGTACATCAAATCTGTTGCCAAGGCCGCTGGAAAAATGGTGGGATCTTTCTATCGATCCGGTAGATATCTCACTGCTGATGCTATTCTCTATCTATATAAGAGCCAGGTACGTCCAAGGATGGAATACTGGTGCCACATCTGGGCAGGAGCTGCTAGAAAGGACTTGGCCTGACTTGATAGAGTTCAAAATAGACTTCGTAGCCTCGTAGGAGATGTCCTTTTCTCTTCCTTGCAACCTCTATCTCACAGAAGAGATGTTGCGAGTTTGTCTCTGATGTATCATTATTTTCATGGAAAGTGTTCGACTGAGCTTCAATCTATGGTCCCCCCTCGCCAAACTTTCACAAGAAACACTCGTCTAGCTGTAAACACTATCAATAATTCCCCCCACTCTTTATCTGTGCCTAAACCTAAACGTAGATTCCATGAACAAAGCTTCTTTCTTAGAACTGCACGCCTGTGGAATTGTCTTCCGTTTTCCTGCTTTCCGGCTGACTACAATATGGTTGTGTTCAAGTCTAACGTAAACAAGTTCTTGATGAGCCGTTCCATATAAGTTATCAAATTTACCAAATGTTCATTACTAATGATTACTATGTTGTCCAATTTCTATTGTACACTCTTTAACCCTTATCCTTGAGTGGCCTCTTGGCCTTGATAATGTGGTGATGCCTATGTAAAAAAAAAAAGTTCTGGAATTGGATTATGTAAATAAAATCTATTTTAATTTTTTTTATTAGTCGTAATTTGCAATGAACTGAGCAAATATCTCATGCCTCACTTTTTTGTTATCTGTGTATTTCTCTCGCTCTCTCTTCGACTAATTTCTATAATATCTTCGAACTACCCCGTAGACACGTATGTAAATTAAATAGCAAAATAACAGCTCATCTCACATTCATAGACATAGACAGACAATATAGAAGCAGAGACTTGGTTTTTGAGATTCAAGGAGAAATCCTGAACATACCTGTCACATTTTATTTATTTTTTTTTTTAAATAAAACCAAAGTAGAACAAATAGATAAGATTATTTTTATTATTTGAGGTAAGTAATTTGTATATTTATTTATTTATTTGTTTCTGGACTGTTATCCTCATCTTCATTGTTGTTTCACGACGTTTCGGTTAATTATAATAAAACTAGTAGGCAACCCGTCATTGCCCGCTCGTAAAATACGCTTAAATATGATATTTTAATTAATGCAAATTTCGTATTTATTATTATTATATTATATTGGACCCAATATATAGTAATGATTTAAAAAGTAAAAAAAAAAAAAAAAAAAAAAATAACTCGTGCGCCACCACCGAGAATCGAAACCAAAATGTTTAGCTTACGATTTATTTTTCCCTTTTACGTTAATGCTTGAACTATGAAGACATGTTTGCTGCAAGGCTAAAACTTAAAACATCAACCAATAGCTATTACGTTACGCATGATAATTCGTAATGCCGTCGTTCGACCTTCAGCTGGGAAATTTCATTTTGTTAATTTTCACACTATTATACCAATTTTCCATGAAATTTTATTGAGTATAGAAAGGATTAACAAAATCATTCCTTAACTTTCGTCTAGTAGTTTATTTCCATTTGTTCCATCCAATCTTTATTTAAAAAAACCATTACGTAAAATTTTGTAACTTTGTATAATATTCATGCATTACACACCAATCTTGATTAAGTAAAGGAGAGAACTTGAATGCCTACTAGACACTATCCTCGAGTGTCTAAGGTCTCTCTGTACAGGGGTTTGTTAGAACAATCTGGCACGAGGATACTTTTTCCTAAAAGTAAACCATGACCAAATATTCACCTCAAGTAATAGTACGAAGCTAGATACTCCACCAGACTAGATAAATTCTTGTCTTGGAATCCAGTAAGACCAAATATCAAGTTTCGCATGGATTCGAGTACTTTATATATTAAGTTTCATGTATGTAGACCAAAAATTGACAGAAGATTTTGGTAGGCAAAATTTTTTTAAATAAATATATATATACGCATACGTAAATATATGTGGATAGAGGTTTGTGTTTACTATAAACTTTTTACGCAAATATTATGCAAGTATAAATCATGTAGAATATCTGCAATACAGTGTAACCCCCCCCCAAAAAAAGCATAGAATGTTTATCTAGAACATATGCTGCAGAACGGAGAAAAAAAAGGCCAAAGACCCTAGTGTTTTGATGTTTTTTTTTTTTTGTTTTTTTTTTATTACATTTTCACCCCAAACAAGGCAAATTGCCACTTTGGTGTAGGGGGCTACTATCAGGGGCAACAACTACTGGGGTACTATGTAGGGATTTGGGCAGCAAGGTGTCGGTTCACGTTACACTTGAACTTCTGCACGTCAGTACTGTTGGGGAAGCAGGGACCTGGAATGGAATTCCAGAGTCTTGCGGTTCTGGGGAAGAAACTATTGGAGTAAAAAGATCTTTTACATCTAGGGACCTCTACAGTGTGGGGGTGGGATCTAGTAGCCTGTCGGGTTTGTCGAGGGTGCTCGCGTCGTGGGGGCACAAGTGATTGCAGTTCATCAGAGCATTCACCACTAAAATACTTGTAGAACAGGCAGAGGGATGCAACATTTCGTCGATGGGACAAAGGCTGAAGCTTAGATGCCAGTTCAGGGCCTATCAGATTTGCGACTCTCTTTTGAACCTTGTCAAGGAGCGAGAGACTAGTAGCAGATGCACCAGCCCAGATGTGGCAGCAATACTCCATACATGGGCGAATGGTGGCCTTATAGAGGTACAGGATACTTTCGGGTGTTAGTAGTTTTCTAGC
Source organism: Euprymna scolopes (assembly GCF_053919585.1). NCBI lineage: Eukaryota > Metazoa > Mollusca > Cephalopoda > Sepiida > Sepiolidae > Euprymna > Euprymna scolopes. The sequence continues at coordinate 93,262,495 of NC_136517.1, read as the reverse complement.
ACGGTAGAGAGAGCCTACCTTTCTTGCAGCGGCCCTGGCAATGCCTTCAATGTAATTGTTCCAACTCATGTTTCCTGTGATGTTTTGAATATAATAAACTAGTTATGGTCAAAGTTTCATTTCATTCGGACAAAACACTAAGAAACGGGGCCTAATTAGAAGTGGGTCCCGTTTTTTTTTTTTGGGGGGGGGTCACCCTGTGTATATATATATATATATATATACATACACACACAGGGTGACCCCCCCAAAAAACGGGCCCCAATTATATATATATATATATATATATATATATATATATACATATATAAATATATGAAGGTTTTGCGCATAAAGTTATACTTTCCTATATTAATTTATGTGATTAAATAAAGTAGTCATATATATATATATATATATATATATATATATATATATATATATATATATATATATATTTATATAATATAATTATTTAAAAATTGATTTACTTGTCCGTACGTCCAATGTCACACATAAAAAACATTATCATCGCACACATTAATTAATAAAGATATCATGACAAACTTCTCATTCTTGGTGTATTTTATTTTGCTTAATCATCCTTATCATTCTCTTGAGGAAGTCCTTCGAAAATGGGGAGGAAACGTTGTGTAGATATAAGAGAGTATCTAATATATGATCTATTATTTCTATGTAGTCGTATTTGCCTTGCACAAAAATAAAATTATATATATATATATATATATATATATATATATATATATATATATATATATATATATATATATATATATATATATATATATACAAAACAACCAAAGTTGGTATTTTCTTCTAGAACGGAGAAAAAAGGCCAAAGACCCTAGTGTTTTGATGTCATGTTTTGAATATAATAAACTAGTTATGACCAAAGTTTCATCTCATTCGGACAAAACACTAAGAAACGGGGCCTAATTAGAGTTGAGGCCCGTTCTTTTTGGTCACCCTGTAGTAAACTACGGATGCTCATCCCATAAGAAAACCGAAAAAAAAAAAAAAAAACTAATAGGGAATTAAATTAATTAAAATTAATTCTTAAAAGAATATGCAAATTAGTTAGATCTTTTGCAGATGAATGCAATTCCACGAACCAGTTATAACTAGAGTCGTGACAACAGCATATTCTTTTCCTTATTTTGATTCTCAGGTATATATCCATTGATATCTTATATGTTTTTATGTAGAGTTATGTGATTCTCTGTCGATTAACTGTGTCTAACTGTGTCGGATATGTACTCGAGAGTCAAAACAATGAAAAGAATATGCTGTTGTCACAGCCCTAGATATAACAAAGTATTATTTTCTTTTTAAATAAATAGAAGAAAGGGTTTTTAATATAAATATCAATACACACATAAAAAAAATTATAGGAGTATTGATAATAATAAATATATTATTCTGTATGGACTCAACCATAGAAGACCAAATAAGACCAAAACAAAAAAACTTGGATTTATAAGACTCCAAAATCCAATCTCGATCGCCCTTCGAAGCTCGTGGCGCAATGGATAAAGGTGAACATTTTTTGAAGATAGTGGTTTCAATCCTATCCAAAACCGGCCCCCCCAAAAAAATAAATAACAAAAAAAAAAACAAAAAAAAACGGGATGAGACGACAATTATGGAAGGCAGTAATTACTGAATATACACTCTTTATCTGTGCACGCCTGTGGAACTCTGTTCTGTCTGCCTGCTTCCCACCTGACTACAACTTGGATGTCCTCAAGTCTAACGTTAACAAACTTCTAATGAACCGCCCCCTTTAAGTAAACACTTCATCAAATATCCAAATATCTAACGTACTGTACTTGCAATAACCCTTATCCCTGAGTGGCTTCCAAGCCTTGATAAGTGGTGACCTCCGTGTAAAAAAAACAAAAACAGTTGAAAGACTCAGTATTCATAACCTGACGAAAGCCAGAGGAATAGTTTGCCGAAACGTCATGAGACAATAACTATGAAGATGGGGATAACATTCCGCAAATAAATAAATAAATAAATAAATAAATAGTTTAGGTGACCCGTTGGGTCACAAATAGCAAAGTAAAAATATAGCAAAAAAAAAAAAAAAAAAAAAAAAAAAAAAAATATAAAACTGACTTACCTTGTTTTCCAAAATGTCTATTTATTTGATTCCGAGTTTTTCGCATATCCGATATAAATTGAATCCACCTGAAAGGAGACAGAAATGTCCCCGGGTAAAAAAAAGTTGCAAACGGTCTTCCTCACGTACTATAACAAAGAACGTCTTTTTTTGTTTTCTTAATACAATTTTATTTATAGTTTGTTAAGTGAACTAAAGTTTTGAACTTGGCAGCTAATAATTAGCAAACATAAAAGATTGGATTAACAATTATTAACTAGTAAATAACATTAAATAAAATTAGATCTACAAGAAGGTTTTAAAAATACGTAATACATCTTTTTAGGTAACAAAAAAATTAAGCGTGAGAAATATAGTAACCTTAAAATTGTA
>NC_136517.1:93157498-93252498 GCF_053919585.1 Euprymna scolopes | reverse complement strand
CAGGCACCCCCTATGTTCATATACAGATAAGAAGAAACAAAAACACAAGGAACAAATAACAAGCGTTTAGAAAGTATTGGAATCGGTTCGTATTTTTTGCGTATGCGTAAATTAACCGCCATTTTTTTTTTGGTCTTTGTTTTTTTTCTGTTGTTTTTTTTTTCTTATCTTTCCTTTTTTTTCGTTTTTCTTTTTTCTTTTTTCTTTTTTCTTTTTTAGGATAAAAAATGAATACACCACAGAGGCCGAATTGTAACCCCTTATTTTCGCTTTTTACGGTTTTTTTCGTTAAAATTATAATACACTGCTCCTCTGTCTCGAAGTTTGGCTTATCGTCTCATGAATGTTTTCAGACTGACTATTTTGTTAAAACAATTCTATATCTCATTCACAATCAAATTCTGCCAGCCGGGTTCGTATTCTGTCGGGATTCCACGAGTTGGCAACCAATATAAATGCATTGCATAGATTCTTTATATTTTTATGCAGACGCGTGTTTTTTTTTTTCCTCCGTTGCTATTGCCGTATTTATGTCTATGTCTCCCTTTCTCAGTTTTAAGGTCGATCACCAGCATCGACCCCTAAAACACTTCCTTCCAGCACTGGATTTAATAGTAAGGCAGACTAGACTCTCAAGATTTCGATGGTCAACTATGATAGGAGAAGGAAAATTCTGCAATAACACCAGTCTTTCTCTGCTTATCCCGGCGTCGAATCACGGTTGGTAATTGATCAGCTCTTGGATCAATGTACAGTTGGTATCGATTTTTTCCCGAGACAGAAAAGAGAATATATATACATATACATACATATATATATATATATATATATATATATACATATATATAAATATATATATATACATATATATACATATACATATATATATATATATATATATATATATATATATATATATATATGTGTGTGTGTGTGTGTGTGTGTGTGCGTGTGTGCGCGCGAGTGTGTGCGCGTGTGTATGTATGTGTATATATTACATGGGATCAGAATTACATCGATACCGTTGGTTTCTAAAAAGCACTTATTTTTCATTTATATTCATAATTGAGCATTTTCCTTGGGTTCTTTCATAAACACACACACACACACACACACACACACACACACACACACATATATATATATAAATATATATATATATATATATATATAAATATATATATATATATATAAAGAAAAAGAGGGGAAAGGGAGAGAGTGGTATGTGCGTTTGGAGTTTGTAGTTATAATTATGTTTGCTTAAAAAGTGGACAACTCAATTCCTAAACTGCTTTCGCAGCAAAAGACCGTGCCTTTCACTCCAAACCAAAACATCAACAGCGCTTACTACTAAATACGGGTGTTCACTGCTGAAAGCAAGCGGCATTTTCTCTACTCGCACTGCTGATACAGTTATCGGCGCAATGGTTAGAAAAACGGCCTCCCTTCCGAAACGCAAACATTTGAAAACAATTTCTTTTTTTTTTTTCTTTTTTAAATCAGCGGGATGATTTTTTTGTGTGTGTATTCAGCGTATCTTAGGCTGATTCTGATTGGCCGTGAACCATTCTTTGTGATAATTCACAATCTTATCCTCAATTTAATCACACCATTTTTCTTACTGCTAAGGAATACCATCCTACACCCGACATTTTCGGATTTTCTTTTTACTTGTTTGCAACTTCCAACGCAGCATATTCTTTCGAGTTGGCGAATTTCTTTGGAAAAAACAAAGTATTTGCCCGGTAGAAATAACCTTTCCAACACAGAACCAATCGCATACATCCGCATCGCCAAATGCTTCTGCAGTCGGTAAACAGAAGAATGTGAATGATTTATCTATACAACAAATTTCTACATGTCTGTCTGTTAAAATAAATCTGGCATGTTGATTGCTTACATTTCGAGGAAACTTTTACAAGCGATGATTTTAATCAACAAAGAAAGCAAAATAAAATATGTACACTGTGCAACAATAAAACTGCATATGTACAGGGTGGAACAAAAAAAGTGCATATGTACAGGGTGGAACGATAAAATTGCATATGTACAGGGTTGAACGATAAAATTGCATATGTACAGTGTGGAACGATAAAATGGCATATGTACAGGGTGGAACGATAAAATTGCATATGTACAGGCTGGAACGATAAAATTGCATATGTACAGGGTGGAACGATAAAATTGCATAGGTACAGGGTGGAACAATAAAATTGCATATGTACAGGGTGGAACAATAAAATTGCATATGTACAGGGTTGAACGATAAAATTGCATATGTACAGTGTGGAACGATAAAATTGCATATGTACAGGGTGGAACGATAAAATTGCATATGTACAGGGTGGAACGATAAAATTGCATATGTACAGGGTGGAACGATAAAATTGCATATGTACAGTGTGGAACGAGAAAATTGCATATGTACAGTGTGGAACGATAAAATTGCATATGTACAGGGTGGAACAACAAAATTGCATATGTACAGGGTGGAACGATAAAATTGCATATGTACAGTGTGGAACGATAAAATTGCATATGTACAGTGTGGAACGATAAAATTGCATATGTACAGGGTGGAACGATAAAATTGCATATGTACAGGGTAGAACAATAAAATTACATATGTACAGGGTGGAACGATAAAATTGTATATGTACAGGGTGGAACGATAAAATTGCATATGTACAGGGTGGAACGATAAAATTGCATATGTACAGGGTGGAACGATAAAATTGCATATGTACAGGGTGGAACGATAAAATTGTATATGTACAGGGTGGAACGATAAAATTGCATATGTACAGGGTGGAACGATAAAACTGCATATGTACAGGGTTGAACAATAAAATTTCATATGTACAGGGTGGAACGATAAAATTGCATATGTACAGGGTGGAACGATAAAATTGCATATGTACAGGGTGGAACGATAAAATTGCATATGTACAGGGTTGAACGATAGAATTGCATATGTACAGGGTGGAACGATAAAATTGTATATGTACAGGGTGGAACGATAAAACTGCATATGTACAGGGTGGAACGATAAAACTGCATATGTACAGGGTTGAACAATAAAATTTCATATGTACAGGGTAGAACAATAAAATTACATATGTACAGGGTGGAACAATAAAATTGCATATGTACAGGGTTGAACAATAAAATTGTATATGTACAGGGTGGAACGATAAAACTGCATATGTACAGGGTGGAACGATAAAACTGCATATGTACAGGGTTGAACAATAAAATTGTATATGTACAGGGTGGAACGATAAAATTGCATATGTACAGAGTGGAACAATAAAATTGCATATGTACAGGGTGGAACGATAAAATTGCATATGTACAGGGTGGAACGATAAAATTGCATATGTACAGGGTTAAACGATAAAATTGCATATGTACAGGGTGGAACAATAAAATTGTATATGTACAGGGTGGAACAATAAAATTGCACATGTACAGGGTTGAACGATAAAATTGTATATGTACAGGGTAGAACAATAAAATTACATATGTACAGGGTTGAACGATAAAATTGTATATGTACAGGGTTGAACAATAAAATTGTATATGTACAGGGTGGAACAATAAAATTACATATGTACAGGGTTGAACGATAAAATTGTATATGTACAGGGTGGAACAATAAAATTGCATATGTACAGGGTGGAACAATAAAATTGCATATGTACAGGGTGGAACAATAAAATTGCATATGTACAGGGTGGAACAATAAAATTGCATATGTACAGGGTTGAACGATAAAATTGCATATGTACAGGGTGGAACAATAAAATTACATATGTACAGGGTTGAACGATAAAATTGTATATGTACAGGGTGGAACAATAAAATTACATATGTACAGGGTTGAACGATAAAATTGCATATGTACAGGGTGGAACAATAAAATTGTATATGTACAGGCTTGAACGATAAAATTGCATATGAACAGGGTGGAACGATAAAATTGTATATGTACAGGGTGGAACGATAAAATTGCATATGTACAGGGTTGAACAATAAAATTGTATATGTACAGGGTGGAACGATAAAATTGCATATGTACAGGGTTGAACAATAAAATTGTATATGTACAGGGTGGAACGATAAAATTGTATATGTACAGGGTGGAACGATAAAACTGCATATGTACAGGGTGGAACGATAAAACTGCATATGTACAGGGTTGAACAATAAAATTTCATATGTACAGGGTAGAACAATAAAATTACATATGTACAGGGTGGAACAATAAAATGGCATATGTACAGGGTGGAACAATAAAATTGCATATGTACAGGGTGGAACAATAAAATTGTATATGTACAGGGTGGAACAATAAAATTGTATATGTACAGGGTAGAACAATAAAATTACATATGTACAGGGTGGAACAATAAAATTACATATGTACAGGGTAGAACAATAAAATTGCATATGTACAGGGTAGAACAATAAAATTGCATATGTACAGGGTAGAACAATAAAATTACATATGTACAGGGTAGAACAATAAAATTGTATATGTACAGGGTAGAACAATAAAATTACATATGTACAGGGTAGAACAATAAAATTGTATATGTACAGGGTAGAAAAATAAAATTGCATATGTACAGGGTAGAACAATAAAATTGTATATGTACAGGGTGGAGCAATAAAATTGCATATGTACAGGGTAGAACAATAAAATTGTATATGTACAGGGTAGAAAAATAAAATTGCATATGTACAGGGTAGAACAATAAAATTGTATATGTACCGGGTGGAACAATAAAATTGCATATGTACAGGGTAGAACAATAAAATTGCATATGTACAGGGTAGAACAATAAAATTGTATATGTACAGGGTAGAACAATAAAATTGTATATGTACAGGGTAGAACAATAAAATTACATATGTACAGGGTAGAACAATAAAATTACATATGTACAGGGTGGAACACTAAAATTACATATGTACAGGGTGGAACAATAAAATTACATATGTACAGGGTAGAACAATAAAATTACATATGTACAAGGTAGAACAATAAAATTGCATATGTACAGGGTAGAAAAATAAAATTGCATATGTACAGAGTAGAACAATAAAATTGTATATGTACAGGTTAGAACAATAAAATTACATATGTACAGGGTAGAACAATAAAATGGCATATGTACAGGGTAGAACAATAAAATTACATATGTACAGGGTAGAACAATAAAATTGTATATGTACAGGGTAGAACAATAAAATTGTATATGTACAGGGTGGAACAACAAAATTGCATATGTACAGGGTAGAACAATAAAATTACATATGTACAGGGTGGAACAATAAAATTACATATGTACAGGGTAGAACAATAAAATTGCATATGTACAGGGTAGAACAATAAAATTGCATATGTACAGGGTAGAACAATATAATTGTATATGTACAGGGTAGAACAATAAAATTGTATATGTACAGGGTAGAACAATAAAATTGTATATGTACAGGGTGGAACAATAAAATTGCATATGTACAGGGTAGAACAATAAAATTGCATATGTACAGGGTAGAACAAAAAAATTGTATATGTACAGGTTAGAACAATAAAATTACATACGTACAAGGTAGAACAATAAAATTGCATATGTACAGGGTAGAACAATAAAATTACATATGTACAGGGTGGAACAATAAAATTACATATGTACAGGTTAGAACAATAAAATTACATATGTACAAGGTAGAACAATAAAATTGCATATGTACAGGGTAGAACAATAAAATTGCATATGTACAGGGTGGAACAACAAAATTACATATGTACAGGGTAGAACAATAAAATTACATATGTACAGAGTAGAACAATAAAATTGCATATGTACAGGGTAGAACAATAAAATTACATATGTACAGGGTAGAACAATAAAATTGTATATGTACAGGGTAGAACAATGAAATTGTATATGTACAGGGTGGAACAACAAAATTGCATATGTACAGGGTAGAACAATAAAATTACATATGTACAGGGTGGAACAATAAAATTACATATGTACAGGGTAGAACAATAAAATTGCATATGTACAGGGTAGAACAATAAAATTGCATATGTACAGGGTAGAACAATAAAATTGTATATGTACAGGGTAGAACAATAAAATTGTATATGTACAGGGTAGAACAATAAAATTGTATATGTACAGGGTGGAACAATAAAATTGCATATGTACAGGGTAGAACAATAAAATTGCATATGTACAGGGTAGAACAATAAAATTGTATATGTACAAGGTAGAACAATAAAATTGTATATGTACAGGGTAGAACAATAAAATTGTATATGTACAGTGTAGAACAATAAAATTGCATATGTACAGGGTAGAACAATAAAATTGCATATGTACAGGGTAGAACAATAAAATTGTATATGTACAGGGTAGAACAATAAAATTGTATATGTACAGGGTAGAACAATAAAATTGTATATGTACCGGGTGGAACAATAAAATTGCATATGTACAGGGTAGAACAATAAAATTGCATATGTACAGGGTAGAACAATAAAATTACATATGTACAGGGTAGAACAATAAAATTACATATGTACAGGGTAGAACAATAAAATTACATATGTACAGGGTGGAACACTAAAATTACATATGTACAGGGTGGAACAATAAAATTACATATGTACAGGGTAGAACAATAAAATTACATATGTACAAGGTAGAACAATAAAATTGCATATGTACAGGGTAGAAAAATAAAATTGCATATGTACAGAGTAGAACAATAAAATTGTATATGTACAGGGTAGAACAATAAAATTACATATGTACAGGGTAGAACAATAAAATTACATATGTACAGGGTAGAACAATAAAATGGCATATGTACAGGGTAGAACAATAAAATTACATATGTACAGGGTAGAACAATAAAATTGTATATGTACAGGGTAGAACAATAAAATTGTATATGTACAGGGTGGAACAACAAAATTGCATATGTACAGGGTAGAACAATAAAATTACATATGTACAGGGTGGAACAATAAAATTACATATGTACAGGGTAGAACAATAAAATTGCATATGTACAGGGTAGAACAATAAAATTGCATATGTACAGGGTAGAACAATAAAATTGTATATGTACAGGGTAGAACAATAAAATTGTATATGTACAGGGTAGAACAATAAAATTGTATATGTACAGGGTGGAACAATAAAATTGCATATGTACAGGGTAGAACAATAAAATTGCATATGTACAGGGTAGAACAATAAAATTGTATATGTACAGGTTAGAACAATAAAATTACATATGTACAGGGTAGAACAATAAAATTGTATATGTACAGGGTAGAACAATAAAATTGTATATGTACAGGGTGGAACAATAAAATTGCATATGTACAGGGTGGAACAATAAAATTGTATATGTACAGGGTGGAACAATAAAATTGTATATGTACAGGGTGGAACAATAAAATTGTATATGTACAGGGTGGAACAATAAAATTGTATATGTACAGGGTAGAACAATAAAATTGTATATGTACAGGTTAGAACAATAAAATTACATATGTACAGGGTAGAACAATAAAATTGTATATGTACAGGGTAGAACAATAAAATTGTATATGTACAGGGTGGAACAATAAAATTGCATATGTACAGGGTAGAACAATAAAATTGCATATGTACAGGGTAGAACAATAAAATTGCATATGTACAGGGTAGAACAATAAAATTACATATGTACAGGGTAGAACAATAAAATTGCATATGTACAGGGTAGAACAATAAAATTACATATATACAGGGTAGAACAATAAAATTGTATATGTACAGGGTAGAACAATAAAATTGTATATGTACAGGGTGGAACAACAAAATTGCATATGTACAGGGTAGAACAATAAAATTACATATGTACAGGGTGGAACAATAAAATTACATATGTACAGGGTAGAACAATAAAATTGCATATGTACAGGGTAGAACAATAAAATTGCATATGTACAGGGTAGAACAATAAAATTGTATATGTACAGGGTAGAACAATAAAATTGTATATGTACAGGGTAGAACAATAAAATTGTATATGTACAGGGTGGAACAATAAAATTGCATATGTACAGGGTAGAACAATAAAATTGCATATGTACAGGGTAGAATAATAAAATTGTATATGTACAAGGTAGAACAATAAAATTGTATATGTACAGGGTAGAACAATAAAATTGTATATGTACAGGGTAGAACAATAAAATTGTATATGTACAGGGTGGAACAATAAAATTGAATATGTACAGGGTGGAACAATATAATTGCATATGTACAGGGTGGAACAATAAAATTGCATATGTACAGAGTGGAACAATAAAATTGCATATGTACAGGGTGGAACAATAAAATTACATATGTACAGGGTAGAACAATAAAATTACATATGTACAGGGTAGAACAATAAAATTGTATATGTACAGGGTAGAACAATAACATTGTATATGTACAGGGTGGAACAACAAAATTGCATATGTACAGGGTAGAACAATAAAATTACATATGTACAGGGTAGAACAATAAAATTACATATGTACAGGGTAGAACAATAAAATTGTATATGTACAGGGTAGAACAATAAAATTGCATATGTACAGAGTGGAACAATAAAATTGCATATGTACAGGGTAGAAACATAAAATTGTATATGTACAGGGTAGAACAATAAAATTGCATATGTACAGAGTGGAACAATAAAATTGCATATGTACAGGGTAGAACAATAAAATTGCATATGTACAGGGTGGAACAATAAAATTGCATATGTACATGGTAGAACAATAAAATTACATATGTACAGGGTAGAACAATAAAATTGTATATGTACAGGGTAGAACAATAAAATTGCATATGTACAGGGTAGAACAATAAAATTGCATATGTACAGGGTAGAACAATAAAATTACATATGTACAGGGTAGAACAATAAAATTGCATATGTACAGGGTAGAACAATAAAATTGTATATGTACAGGGTAGAACAATAAAATTGCATATGTACAGGGTAGAACAATAAAATTGCATATGTACAGGGTAGAACAATAAAATTACATATGTACAGGGTGGAACGATAAAATTGCATATGTACAGGGTGGAACAATAAAATTGAATATGTACAGGGTGGAACAATAAAATTGTATATGTACAGGGTAGAACAATAAAATTGCATATGTACAGGGTAGAACAATAAAATTACATATGTACAGGGTGGAACGATAAAATTTCATATGTACAGGGTAGAACAATAAAACTGCATATGTACAGGGTGGAACAATAAAATTGAATATGTACAGGGTGGAACAATAAAATTGTATATGTACAGGGTAGAACAATAAAATTGAATATGTACAGGGTAGAACAATAAAATTACATATGTACAGGGTAGAACAATAAAATTACATATGTACAGGGTAGAACAATAAAATTGAATATGTACAGGGTAGAACAATAAAATTGCATATGTACAGGGTAGAACAATAAAATTGTATATGTACAGGGTGGAACAATAAAATTACATATGTACAGGGTAGAACAATAAAATTACATATGTACAGGGTGGAACAATAAAATTGCATATGTACAGGGTAGAACAACAAAATTGCATATGTACAGGGTAGAACAATAAAATTACATATGTACAGGGTAGAACAATAAAATTGAATATGTACAGGGTAGAACAATAAAATTGTATATGTACAGGGTAGAACAATAAAATTGTATATGTACAGGGTGGAACAACAAAATTGCATATGTACAGGGTAGAACAATAAAATTACATATGTACAGGGTGGAACAATAAAATTACATATGTACAGGGTAGAACAATAAAATTGCATATGTACAGGGTAGAACAATAAAATTGCATATGTACAGGGTAGAACAATAAAATTGTATATGTACAGGGTAGAACAATAAAATTGTATATGTACAGGGTGGAACAATAAAATTGCATATGTACAGGGTAGAACAATAAAATTGCATATGTACAGGGTAGAACAATAAAATTGTATATGTACAGGTTAGAACAATAAAATTACATATGTACAGGGTAGAACAATAAAATTACATATGTACAGGGTAGAACAATAAAATTGCATATGTACAGGGTAGAACAATAAAATTACATATATACAGGGTAGAACAATAAAATTGTATATGTACAGGGTAGAACAATAAAATTGTATATGTACAGGGTGGAACAACAAAATTGCATATGTACAGGGTAGAACAATAAAATTACATATGTACAGGGTGGAACAATAAAATTACATATGTACAGGGTAGAACAATAAAATTGCATATGTACAGGGTAGAACAATAAAATTGCATATGTACAGGGTAGAACAATAAAATTGTATATGTACAGGGTAGAACAATAAAATTGTATATGTACAGGGTAGAACAATAAAATTGTATATGTACAGGGTGGAACAATAAAATTGCATATGTACAGGGTAGAACAATAAAATTGCATATGTACAGGGTAGAATAATAAAATTGTATATGTACAAGGTAGAACAATAAAATTGTATATGTACAGGGTAGAACAATAAAATTGTATATGTACAGGGTAGAACAATAAAATTGTATATGTACAGGGTGGAACAATAAAATTGAATATGTACAGGGTGGAACAATATAATTGCATATGTACAGGGTGGAACAATAAAATTGCATATGTACAGAGTGGAACAATAAAATTGCATATGTACAGGGTGGAACAATAAAATTACATATGTACAGGGTAGAACAATAAAATTACATATGTACAGGGTAGAACAATAAAATTGTATATGTACAGGGTAGAACAATAAAATTGTATATGTACAGGGTGGAACAACAAAATTGCATATGTACAGGGTAGAACAATAAAATTACATATGTACAGGGTAGAACAATAAAATTACATATGTACAGGGTAGAACAATAAAATTGTATATGTACAGGGTAGAACAATAAAATTGCATATGTACAGAGTGGAACAATAAAATTGCATATGTACAGGGTAGAAACATAAAATTGTATATGTACAGGGTAGAACAATAAAATTGCATATGTACAGAGTGGAACAATAAAATTGCATATGTACAGGGTAGAACAATAAAATTGCATATGTACAGGGTGGAACAATAAAATTGCATATGTACATGGTAGAACAATAAAATTACATATGTACAGGGTAGAACAATAAAATTGTATATGTACAGGGTAGAACAATAAAATTGCATATGTACAGGGTAGAACAATAAAATTGCATATGTACAGGGTAGAACAATAAAATTACATATGTACAGGGTAGAACAATAAAATTGCATATGTACAGGGTAGAACAATAAAATTGTATATGTACAGGGTAGAACAATAAAATTGCATATGTACAGGGTAGAACAATAAAATTGCATATGTACAGGGTAGAACAATAAAATTACATATGTACAGGGTGGAACGATAAAATTGCATATGTACAGGGTGGAACAATAAAATTGAATATGTACAGGGTGGAACAATAAAATTGTATATGTACAGGGTAGAACAATAAAATTGCATATGTACAGGGTAGAACAATAAAATTACATATGTACAGGGTGGAACGATAAAATTTCATATGTACAGGGTAGAACAATAAAATTGCATATGTACAGGGTAGAACAATAAAATTGTATATGTACAGGGTAGAACAATAAAATTGCATATGTACAGGGTAGAACAATAAAATTGCATATGTACAGGGTAGAACAATAAAATTACATATGTACAGGGTGGAACGATAAAATTGCATATGTACAGGGTGGAACAATAAAATTGAATATGTACAGGGTGGAACAATAAAATTGTATATGTACAGGGTAGAACAATAAAATTGCATATGTACAGGGTAGAACAATAAAATTACATATGTACAGGGTGGAACGATAAAATTTCATATGTACAGGGTAGAACAATAAAACTGCATATGTACAGGGTGGAACAATAAAATTGAATATGTACAGGGTGGAACAATAAAATTGTATATGTACAGGGTAGAACAATAAAATTGAATATGTACAGGGTAGAACAATAAAATTACATATGTACAGGGTAGAACAATAAAATTACATATGTACAGGGTAGAACAATAAAATTGAATATGTACAGGGTAGAACAATAAAATTGTATATGTACAGGGTAGAACAATAAAATTGTATATGTACAGGGTAGAACAATAAAATTGCATATGTACAGGGTAGAACAATAAAATTGTATATGTACAGGGTGGAACAATAAAATTACATATGTACAGGGTAGAACAATAAAATTACATATGTACAGGGTGGAACAATAAAATTGCATATGTACAGGGTAGAACAACAAAATTGCATATGTACAGGGTAGAACAATAAAATTACATATGTACAGGGTAGAACAATAAAATTGAATATGTACAGGGTAGAACAATAAAATTGTATATGTACAGGGTAGAACAATAAAATTGTATATGTACAGGGTGGAACAATAAAATTGCATATGTACAGGGTAGAACAATAAAATTACATATGTACAGGGTAGAACAATAAAATTGTATATGTACAGGGTAGAACAATAAAATTGCATATGTACAGAGTGGAACAATAAAATTGCATATGTACAGGGTGGAACAATAAAATTACATATGTACAGGGTAGAACAATAAAATTACACATGTACAGGGTAGAACAATAAAATTGTATATGTACAGGGTAGAACAATAACATTGTATATGTACAGGGTGCAACAATAAAATTGTATATGTACAGGGTAGAACAATAAAATTACATATGTACAGGGTAGAACAATAAAATTACATATGTACAGGGTAGAACAATAAAATTGTATATGTACAGGGTAGAACAATAAAATTGTATATGTACAGGGTGGAACAACAAAATTGCATATGTACAGGGTAGAACAAAAAAATTACATATGTACAGGGTGGAACAATAACATTGCATATGTACAGGGTACAACAATAAAATTGCATATGTACAGGGTAGAACAATAAAATTGTATATGTACAGGGTAGAACAATAAAATTGCATATGTACAGGGTGGAACAACAAAATTGCATATGTACAGAGTAGAACAATAAAATTACATATGTACAGGGTAGAACAATAAAATTGAATATGTACAGGGTAGAACAATAAAATTGCATATGTACAGGGTAGAACAATAAAATTGTATATGTACAGGGTGGAACAATAAAATTACATATGTACAGGGTAGAACAATAAAATTACATATGTACAGGGTGGAACAATAAAATTGCATATGTACAGGGTAGAACAACAAAATTGCATATGTACAGGGTAGAAAAATAAAATTTCATATGTACAGGGTAGAACAATAAAATTGTATATGTACAGGGTAGAACAACAAAATTGTATATGTACAGGGTGCAACAATAAAATTGTATATGTACAGGGTAGAAAAATAAAATTACATATGTACAGGGTAGAACAATAAAATTACATATGTACAGGGTAGAACAATAAAATTGTATATGTACAGGGTAGAACAATAAAATTGTATATGTACAGGGTGGAACAACAAAATTGCATATGTACAGGGTAGAACAATAAAATTACATATGTACAGAGTGGAACAATTAAATTGCATATGTACAGGGTGGAACAATAAAATTGCATATGTACAGGGTAGAACAATAAAATTGCATATGTACAGGGTGGAACAATAAAATTGCATATGTACAGGGTAGAACAATAAAATCACATATGTACAGGGTAGAACAATAAAATTGTATATGTACAGGGTAGAACAATAAAATTGCATATGTACAGGGTAGAACAATAAAATTACATATGTACAGGGTAGAACAATAAAATTGCATATGTACAGGGTAGAACAATAAAATTGCATATGTAACGGGTGGAACAACAAAATTGCATATGTACAGGGTAGAACAATAAAATTACATATGTACAGGGTAGAACAATAAAATTGAATATGTACAGGGTAGAACAATAAAATTGCATATGTACAGGGTAGAACAATAAAATTGTATATGTACAGGGTAGAACAATAAAATTGCATATGTACAGGGTAGAACAATAAAATTGCATATGTACAGGGTGGAACAATAAAATTGCATATGTACAGGGTGGAACAATAAAATTACATATGTACAGGGTAGAACAATAAAATTACATATGTACAGGGTAGAACAATAAAATTACATATGTACAGGGTGGAACAATAAAATTGCATATGTACAGGGTAGAACAACAAAATTGCATATGTACAGGGTAGAACAATAAAATTACATATGTACAGGGTAGAACAATAAAATTGAATATGTACAGGGTAGAACAATAAAATTGTATATGTACAGGGTAGAACAATAAAATTGTATATGTACAGGGTGGAACAATAAAATTGCATATGTACAGGGTAGAACAATAAAATTACATATGTACAGGGTAGAACAATAAAATTACATATGTACAGGGTAGAACAATAAAATTACATATGTACAGGGTAGAACAATAAAATTGTATATGTACAGGGTAGAACAATAAAATTGTATATGTACAGGGTGGAACAATAAAATTGCATATGTACAGGGTAGAACAATAAAATTACATATGTACAGGGTAGAACAATAAAATTGAATATGTACAGGGTAGAACAATAAAATTGTATATGTACAGGGTAGAACAATAAAATTGTATATGTACAGGGTAGAACAATAAAATTGTATATGTACAGGGTGGAACAATAAAATTGCATATGTACAGGGTGGAACAATAAAATTGCATATGTACAGGGTGGAACAATAAAATTGCATATGTACAGAGTGGAACAATAAAATTGCATATGTACAGGGTGGAACAATAAAATTGCATATGTACAGGGTAGAACAATAAAATTACATATGTACAGGGTAGAACAATAAAATTGTATATGTACAGGGTAGAACAATAACATTGTATATGTACAGGGTGCAACAATAAAATTGTATATGTACAGGGTAGAACAATAAAATTACATATGTACAGGGTAGAACAATAAAATTACATATGTACAGGGTAGAACAATAAAATTGTATATGTACAGGGTAGAACAATAAAATTGTATATGTACAGGGTGGAACAATAAAATTGCATATGAACAGGGTAGAACAATAAAATTACATATGTACAGGGTAGAACAATAAAATTGAATATGTACAGGGTAGAACAATAAAATTGTATATGTACAGGGTAGAACAATAAAATTGTATATGTACAGGGTAGAACAATAAAATTGTATATGTACAGGGTGGAACAATAAAATTGCATATGTACAGGGTGGAACAATAAAATTGCATATGTACAGGGTGGAACAATAAAATTGCATATGTACAGAGTGGAACAATAAAATTGCATATGTACAGGGTGGAACAATAAAATTGCATATGTACAGGGTAGAACAATAAAATTACATATGTACAGGGTAGAACAATAAAATTGTATATGTACAGGGTAGAACAATAAAATTGTATATGTACAGGGTGGAACAACAAAATTGCATATGTACAGGGTAGAACAATAAAATTACATATGTACAGGGTAGAACAATAAAATTACATATGTACAGGGTAGAACAATAAAATTGTATATATACAGGGTGGAACAATAAAATTGCATATGTACAGAGTGGAACAATAAAATTGTATATGTACAGGGTGGAACAATAAAATTACATATGTACAGGGTAGAACAATAAAATTACATATGTACAGGGTAGAACAATAAAATTGTATATGTACAGGGTATAACAATAAAATTGCATATGTACAGAGTGGAACAATAAAATTGCATATGTACAGGGTAGAACAATAAAATTACATATGTACAGGGTAGAACAATAAAATTGCATATGTACAGGGTAGAACAATAAAATTGTATATGTACAGGGTAGAACAAAAACATTGTATATGTAAAGGGTGGAACAACAAAATTGAATATGTACAGGGTAGAACAATAAAATTACATATGTACAGGGTAGAACAATAAAATAGAATATGTACAGGGTAGAACAAAAAAATTGCATATGTACAGGGTAGAACAATAAAATTGTATATGTACAGGGTAGAACAATAAAATTGTATATGTACAGGGTGGAACAATAAAATTGTATATGTACAGGGTGGAACAATAAAATTGCATATGTACAGGGTGGAACAATATAATTGCACATGTACAGAGTGGACCAATAAAATTGCATATGTACAGAGTGGAACAATAAAATTGCATATGTACAGGGTGGAACAATAAAATTACATATTTACAGGGTAGAACAATAAAATTGCATATGTACAGGGTAGAAAAATAAAATTGTATATGTACAGGGTAGAACAATAAAATTGTATATGTACAGGGTAGAACAATAAAATTACATATGTACAGGGTGGAACAATAAAATTGCATATGTACAGGGTAGAACAATAAAATTGTATATGTACAGGGTAGAACAATAAAATTGTATATGTACAGGGTGGAACAATAAAATTACATATGTACAGGGTGGAGCAATAAAATTACATATGTACAGGGTAGAACAATAAAATTGTATATGTACAGGGTAGAACAATTAAATTGTATATGTACAGGGTAGAACAACAAAATTACATATGTACAGGGTGGAACAATAAAATTACATATGTACAGGGTGGAACAATAAAATTACATATGTACAGGGTAGAACAATAAAATTGAATATGTACAGGGTAGAACAATAAAATTGTATATGTACAGGGTAGAACAATAAAATTGCATATGTACAGGGTAGAACAATAAAATTGTATATGTACAGGGTAGAACAATAAAATTGTATATGTACAGGGTGGAACAATAAAATTACATATGTACAGGGTGGAGCAATAAAATTACATATGTACAGGGTAGAACAATAAAATTACATATGTACAGGGTGGAGCAATAAAATTACATATGTACAGGGTAGAACAATAAAATTACATATGTACAGGGTGGAACAATAAAATTGTATATGTACAGGGTGGAACAATAAAATTACATATGTACAGGGTAGAACAATAAAATTACATATGTACAGGGTAGAACAATAAAATTGTATATGTACAGAGTAGAACAATAACATTGTATATGTACAGGGTGGAACAACAAAATTGCATATGTACAGGGTAGAACAATAAAATTACATACGTACAGGGTAGAACAATAAAATTACATATGTACAGGGTAGAACAATAAAATTGTATATGTACAGGGTAGAACAATAAAATTGCATATGTACAGAGTGGAACAATAAAATTGCATATGTACAGGGTAGAACAATAAAATTACATATGTACAGGGTAGAACAATAAAATTACATATGTACAGGGTAGAACAATAAAATTGTATATGTACAGGGTGGAACAAAAAAATTGTATATGTAAAGGGTGGAACAACAAAATTGAATATGTACAGGGTAGAACAATAAAATTACATATGTACAGGGTAGAACAATAAAATTGAATATGTACAGGGTAGAACAAAAAAATTGCATATGTACAGGGTAGAACAATAAAATTGCATATGTACAGGGTAGAACAATAAAATTGTATATGTACAGGGTGGAACAATAAAATTGTATATGTACAGGGTGGAACAATAAAATTGCATATGTACAGGGTGGAACAATATAATTGCACATGTACAGAGTGGACCAATAAAATTGCATATGTACAGAGTGGAACAATAAAATTGCATATGTACAGGGTAGAACAATAAAATTGTATATGTACAGGGTAGAACAATAAAATTGTATATGTACAGGGTGGAACAATAAAATTACATATGTACAGGGTGGAGCAATAAAATTACATATGTACAGGGTAGAACAATAAAATTGTATATGTACAGGGTAGAACAATTCAATTGTATATGTACAGGGTAGAACAACAAAATTACATATGTACAGGGTGGAACAATAAAATTACATATGTACAGGGTGGAACAATAAAATTACATATGTACAGGGTAGAACAATAAAATTGAATATGTACAGGGTAGAACAATAAAATTGTATATGTACAGGGTAGAACAATAAAATTGCATATGTACAGGGTAGAACAATAAAATTGTATATGTACAGGGTAGAACAATAAAATTGTATATGTACAGGGTGGAACAATAAAATTACATATGTACAGGGTGGAGCAATAAAATTACATATGTACAGGGTAGAACAATAAAATTACATATGTACAGGGTGGAGCAATAAAATTACATATGTACAGGGTAGAACAATAAAATTACATATGTACAGGGTGGAACAATAAAATTACATATGTACAGGATAGAACAATAAAATTGTATATGTACAGGGTAGAACAATAAAATTACATATGTACAGGGTAGAACAATAAAATTGCATATGTACAGGGTAGAACAATAAAATTGCATATGTACAGGGTAGAACAATAAAATTGTATATGTACAGGGTAGAACAATAAAATTGTATAGGTACAGGGTGGAACAACAAAATTGCATATGTACAGGGTAGAACAATAAAATTACATATGTACAGGGTGGAACAATAAAATTGCATATGTACAAGGTAGAACAATAAAATTGCATATGTACAGGGTAGAACAATAAAATTGTATATGTACAGGGTAGAACAATAACATTGCATATGTACAGGGTAGAACAATAAAATTGCATATGTACAGGGTAGAACAATAAAATTACATATGTACAGGGTAGCACAATAAAATTGTATATGTACAGGGTAGAACAATAAAATTGTATATGTACAGGGTAGAACAATAAAATTACATATGTACAGGGTGGAACAATAAAATTACATATGTACAGGGTAGAACAATAAAATTACATATGTACAGGGTAGAACAATAAAATTGTATATGTACAGGGTAGAACAATAAAATTGTATAGGTACAGGGTGGAACAACAAAATTGCATATGTACAGGGTAGAAAAATAAAATTACATATGTACAGGGTGGAACAATAAAATTGCATATGTACAGGGTGGAACAATAAAATTGTATATGTACAGGGTTGAACAATAAAATTGCATATGTACAGGGTAGAACAATAAAATTACATATGTACAGGGTGGAACAATAAAATTGTATATGTACAGAGTGGAACAATAAAATTGCATATGTACAGGGTAGAACAATAAAATTTCATATGTACAGGGTAGAACAACAAAATTGTATATGTACAGGGTGGAACAATAAAATTGCATATGTACAGGGTAGAACAATAAAATTGTATATGTACAGGGTAGAACAATAAAATTGCATATGTACAGAGTGGTACAATAAAATTGCATATGTACAGGGTAGAACAATATAATTGTATATGTACAGGGTAGAACAATAAAATTGCATATGTACAGAGTGGAACAATAAAATTGCATATGTACAGGGTAGAACAATAAAATTACATATGTACAGGGTGGAACAATAAAATTGCATATGTACAGGGTAGAACAATAAAATTACATATGTACAGGGTAGAACAATAAAATTACATAGGTACAGGGTAGAACAATAAAATTGTATATGTACAGGGTAGAACAATAAAATTGCATATGTACAGGGTGGAACAACAAAATTGCATATGTACAGGGTAGAACAATAAAATTGAATATGTACAGGGTAGAACAATAAAATTGTATATGTACAGGGTAGAAAAATAAAATTGTATATGTACAGGGTGGAACAACAAAATTGCATATGTACAGGGTAGAACAATAAAATTACATATGTACAGGGTAGAACAATAAAATTGTATATGTACAGGGTAGAACAATAAAATTGCATATGTACAGAGTGGAACAATAAAATTGCATATGTACAGGGTGGAACAATAAAATTACATATGTACAGGGTAGAACAATAAAATTGTATATGTACAGGGAACAACAATAAAATTGTATATGTATAGGGTAGAACAATAAAATTACATATGTACAGGGTAGAACAATAAAATTACATATGTACAGGGTAGAACAATAAAATTGTATATGTACAGGGTAGAACAATAAAATTGTATATGTACAGGGTGGAACAACAAAATTGCATATGTACAGGGTAGAACAATAAAATTACATATGTACAGGGTAGAACAATAAAATTGAATATGTACAGGGTAGAACAATAAAATTGTATATGTACAGGGTAGAACAATACAATTGTATATGTACAGGGTGGAACAATAAAATTGCATATGTACAGGGTGGAACAATATAATTGCATATGTACAGGGTGGAACAATAAAATTGCATATGTACAGAGTGGAACAATAAAATTGCATATGTACAGGGTGGAACAATAAAATTACATATGTACAGGGTAGAACAATAAAATTACATATGTACAGGGTAGAACAATAAAATTGTATATGTACAGGGTGGAACAATAAAATTGTATATGTACAGGGTGGAACAACAAAATTGCATATGTACAGGGTAGAACAATAAAATTACATATGTACAGGGTAGAACAATAAAATTACATATGTACAGGGTAGAACAATAAAATTGTATATGTACAGGGTGGAACAATAAAATTGCATATGTACAGAGTGGAACAATAAAATTGCATATGTACAGGGTGGAACAATAAAATTACATATGTACAGGGTAAAACAATAAAATTACATATGTACAGGGTAGAACAATAAAATTGTATATGTACAGAGTAGAACAATAACATTGTATATGTACAGGGTGGAACAACAAAATTGCATATGTACAGGGTAGAACAATAAAATTACATATGTACAGGGTAGAACAATAAAATTACATATGTACAGGGTAGAACAATAAAATTGCATATGTACAGGGTAGAACAATAAAATTGCATATGTACAGAGTGGAACAATAAAATTGCATATGTACAGGGTAGAACAATAAAATTACATATGTACAGGGTAGAACAATACAATTACATATGTACAGGGTAGAACAATAAAATTGTATATGTACAGGGTAGAACAATAAAATTGTATATGTACAGGGTGGAACAACAAAATTGCATATGTACAGGGTAGAACAATAAAATTACATATGTACAGGGTAGAACAATAAAATTGAATATGTACAGGGTAGATCAAAAAATTTGCATATGTACAGGGTAGAACAATAAAATTGCATATGTACAGGGTAGAACAATAAAATTGTATATGTACAGGGTAGAACAATAAAATTGTATATGTACAGGGTGGAACAATAAAATTGCATATGTACAGGGTGGAACAATATAATTGCATATGTACAGGGTGGAACAATAAAATTGCATATGTACAGAGTGGAACAATAAAATTGCATATGTACAGGGTGGAACAATAAAATTACATATATACAGGGTAGAACAATAAAATTACATATGTACAGGGTAGAGCAATAAAATTACATATGTACAGGGTAGAACAATAAAATTACATATGTACAGGGTAGAACAATAAAATTGCATATGTACAGGGTAGAACAATAAAATTACATATGTACAGGGTAGAACAATAAAATTGTATATGTACAGGGTAGAACAATAAAATTACATATGTACAGGGTAGAACAATAAAATTGCACATGTACAGGGTAGAACAATAAAATTGCATATGTACAGGGTGGAACAATAAAATTGCATATGTACAGAGTAGAACAATAAAATTACATAAGTACAGGGTAGACCAATAGAATTGTATATGTACAGGGTAGAACAATAAAATTACATATGTACAGGGTAGAGCAAAAAAATTACATATGTACAGGGTAGAACAATAAAATCACATATGTACAGGGTAGAACAATAAAATTGCATATGTACAGGGTAGAACAATAAAATTGCATATGTACAGGGTAGAACAATAAAATTACATATGTACAGGGTAGAACAATAAAATTGCATATGTACAGGGTAGAACAATAAAATTACATATGTACAGGGTAGAACAAAAAAATAACATATGTACAGGGTAGAACAATAAAATTGCATATGTACAGGGTAGAACAATAAAATTGCATATGTACAGGGTAGAACAATAAAATCACATATGTACAGGGTAGAACAATAAAATTGCATATGTACAGGGTAGAACAATAAAATTGCATATGTACAGGGTAGAACAATAAAATTGCATATGTACAGGGTAGAACAATAAAATTGCATATGTACAGGGTAGAACAATAAAATTACATATGTACAGGGTAGAACAAAAAAATAACATATGTACAGGGTAGAACTATAAAATTGCATATGTACAGGGTAGAACAATAAAATTGCATATGTACAGGGTAGAACAATAAAATTACATATGTACAGGGTAGAACAAAAAAATAACATATGTACAGGGTAGAACAATAAAATTGCATATGTACAGGGTAGAACAATAAAATTGCATATGTACAGGGTAGAACAATAAAATTGCATATGTACAGGGTAGAACAATAAAATTACATATGTACAAGGTGGAACAATAAAATTGCATATGTACAGGGTAGAACAATAAAATTACATATGTACAGGGTGGAACAATAAAATTACATATGTACAGGGTAGAACAATAAAATTGAATATGTACAGGGTAGAACAATAAAATTACATACGTACAGGGTAGAACAATAAAATTAGATATGTACAGGGTGGAACAATAAAATTGCATATGTACAGGGTAGTACAATAAAATTACATATGTACAGGGTAGAACAATAAAATTAGATATGTACAGGGTTGAACAATAAAATTGCATATGTACAGGGTAGAACAATAAAATTACATATGTACAGGGTGGAACAATAAAATTGCATATGTACAGGGTAGAACAATAAAATTGAATATGTACAGGGTAGAACAATAAAATTACATATGTACAGGGTGGAACAATAAAATTACATATGTACAGGGTAGAACAATAAAATTACATATGTACAGGGTAGAACAATAAAATTAGATATGTACAGGGTGGAACAATAAAATTGCATATGTACAGGGTAGAACAATAAAATTGCATATGTAAAGGGTAGAACAATAAAATTGCATATGTACAGGGTAGAACAATAAAATTACACATGTAAAGGGTGGAACAATAAAATTGCATATGTACAGGGTAGAACAATAAAATTGCATATGTACAGGGTAGAACAATAAAATTGTATATGTACAGGGTGGAACAATAAAATTGTATATGTACATGGTAGAACAATAAAATTACATATGTACAGGGTAGAACAATAAAATTACATATGTACAGGGTAGAACAATAAAATTGTATATGTACAGGGTAGAACAATAAAATTGTATATGTACAGGGTGGAACAACAAAATTGCATATGTACAGGGTAGAACAATAAAATTACATATGTACAGGGTAGAACAATAAAATTGTATATGTACAGGGTAGAACAATAAAATTGTATATGTACAGGGTAGAACAATACAATTGTATATGTACAGGGTGGAACAATAAAATTGCATATGTACAGGGTGGAACAATATAATTGCATATGTACAGGGTGGAACAATAAAATTGCATATGTACAGGGTAGAACAATAAAATTACATATGTACAGGGTGGAACAACAAAATTGCATATGTACAGGGTAGAACAATAAAATTACATATGTACAGGGTAGAACAATAAAATTACATATGTACAGGGTAGAAAAATAAAATTGTATATGTACAGGGTGGAACAACAAAATTGCATATGTACAGGGTAGAACAATAAAATTACATATGTACAGGGTAGAACAATAAAATTACATATGTACAGGGTAGAACAATAAAATTGTATATGTACAGGGTGGAACAATAAAATTGCATATGTACAGAGTGGAACAATAAAATTGCATATGTACAGGGTGGAACAATAAAATTACATATGTACAGGGTAAAACAATAAAATTACATATGTACAGGGTAGAACAATAAAATTGTATATGTACAGAGTAGAACAATAACATTGTATATGTACAGGGTGGAACAACAAAATTGCATATGTACAGGGTAGAACAATAAAATTACATATGTACAGGGTAGAACAATAAAATTACATATGTACAGGGTAGAACAATAAAATTGCATATGTACAGGGTAGAACAATAAAATTGCATATGTACCGATTGGAACAATAAAATTGCATATGTACAGGGTGGAACAATAAAATTACATATGTACAGGGTAGAACAATACAATTACATATGTACAGGGTAGAACAATAAAATTGTATATGTACAGGGTAGAACAATAAAATTGTATATGTACAGGGTGGAACAACAAAATTGCATATGTACAGGGTAGAACAATAAAATTACATATGTACAGGGTAGAACAATAAAATTGAATATGTACAGGGTAGATCAAAAAATTTGCATATGTACAGGGTAGAACAATAAAATTGCATATGTACAGGGTAGAACAATAAAATTGTATATGTACAGGGTAGAACAATAAAATTGTATATGTACAGGGTGGAACAATAAAATTGCATATGTACAGGGTGGAACAATATAATTGCATATGTACAGGGTGGAACAATAAAATTGCATATGTACAGAGTGGAACAATAAAATTGCATATGTACAGGGTGGAACAATAAAATTACATATATACAGGGTAGAACAATAAAATTACATATGTACAGGGTAGAGCAATAAAATTACATATGTACAGGGTAGAACAATAAAATTACATATGTACAGGGTAGAACAATAAAATTGCATATGTACAGGGTAGAACAATAAAATTACATATGTACAGGGTAGAGCAATAAAATTACATATGTACAGGGTAGAACAATAAAATTACATATGTACAGGGTAGAACAATAAAATTGTATATGTACAGGGTAGAACAATAAAATTACATATGTACAGGGTAGAACAATAAAATTGCACATGTACAGGGTAGAACAATAAAATTACATATGTACAGGGTAGAACAATAAAATTGCATATGTACAGGGTAGAACAATAAAATTACATATGTACAGGGTAGAACAATAAAATTGTATATGTACAGGGTAGAACAATAAAATTACATATGTACAGGGTAGAACAATAAAATTGCACATGTACAGGGTAGAACAATAAAATTGCATATGTACAGGGTGGAACAATAAAATTGCATATGTACAGAGTAGAACAATAAAATTACATAAGTACAGGGTAGAGCAATAGAATTGTATATGTACAGGGTGGAACAATAAAATTACATATGTACAGGGTAGAACAATAAAATCACATATGTACAGGGTAGAACAATAAAATTGCATATGTACAGGGTAGAACAATAAAATTGCATATGTACAGGGTAGAACAATAAAATTACATATGTACAGGGTAGAACAATAAAATTGTATATGTACAGGGTAGAACAATAAAATTGTATATGTACAGGGTAGAACAATAAAATTGTATATGTACAGGGTGGAACAATAAAATTACATAGTACAGGGTGGAACAATAAAATTGTATATGTACAGGGTAGAACAATAAAATTGCATATGTACAGGGTGGAACAATAAAATTGCATATGTACAGGGTAGAACAATAAAATTGTATATGTACAGGGTAGAACAATAAAATTGCATATGTACAGGGTGGAACGATAAAATTGCATATGTACAGGGTAGAACAATAAAATTGTATATGTACAGGGTAGAACAATAAAATTGCATATGTACAGGGTGGAACGATAAAATTGCATATGTACAGGGTGGAACAAAAAAATTACATATGTACAGGGTAGAACAATAAAATTGTATATGTACAGGGTGCAACAATAAAATTGTATATGTACAGGGTAGAACAATAAAATTACATATGTACAGGGTAGAACAATAAAATTACATATGTACAGGGTAGAACCATAAAATTGTATATGTACAGGGTAGAACAATAAAATTGTATATGTACAGAGTGGAACAACAAAATTGCATATGTACAGGGTAGAACAATAAAATTACATATGTACAGGGTAGAACAATAAAATTACATATGTACAGGGTGGAACAATAAAATTGTATATGTACAGGGTGGAACAATAAAATTGCATATGTACAGAGTGGAACAATAAAATTGCATATGTACAGGGTGGAACAATAAAATTACATATGTACAGGGTAAAACAATAAAATTACATATGTACAGGGTAGAACAATAAAATTGTATATGTACAGAGTAGAACAATAACATTGTATATGTACAGGGTGGAACAACAAAATTGCATATGTACAGGGTAGAACAATAAAATTACATATGTACAGGGTAGAACAATAAAATTACATATGTACAGGGTAGAACAATAAAATTGTATATGTACAGGGTAGAACAATAAAATTGCATATGTACAGAGTGGAACAATAAAATTGCATATGTACAGGGTGGAACAATATAATTGCATATGTACAGGGTGGAACAATAAAATTGCATATGTACAGGGTGGAACAATAAAATTGCATATGTACAGGGTAGAACAATAAAATTACATAGTACAGGGTGGAACAATAAAATTGTATATGTACAGGGTAGAACAATAAAATTGCATATGTACAGGGTGGAACAATAAAATTGCATATGTACAGGGTAGAACAATAAAATTGTATATGTACAGGGTAGAACAATAAAATTGCATATGTACAGGGTGGAACGATAAAATTGCATATGTACAGGGTAGAACAATAAAATTGTATATGTACAGGGTAGAACAATAAAATTGCATATGTACAGGGTGGAACGATAAAATTGCATATGTACAGGGTGGAACAAAAAAATTACATATGTACAGGGTAGAACAATAAAATTGTATATGTACAGGGTGCAACAATAAAATTGTATATGTACAGGGTAGAACAATAAAATTACATATGTACAGGGTAGAACAATAAAATTACATATGTACAGGGTAGAACCATAAAATTGTATATGTACAGGGTAGAACAATAAAATTGTATATGTACAGAGTGGAACAACAAAATTGCATATGTACAGGGTAGAACAATAAAATTACATATGTACAGGGTAGAACAATAAAATTACATATGTACAGGGTGGAACAATAAAATTGTATATGTACAGGGTGGAACAATAAAATTGCATATGTACAGAGTGGAACAATAAAATTGCATATGTACAGGGTGGAACAATAAAATTACATATGTACAGGGTAAAACAATAAAATTACATATGTACAGGGTAGAACAATAAAATTGTATATGTACAGAGTAGAACAATAACATTGTATATGTACAGGGTGGAACAACAAAATTGCATATGTACAGGGTAGAACAATAAAATTACATATGTACAGGGTAGAACAATAAAATTACATATGTACAGGGTAGAACAATAAAATTGTATATGTACAGGGTAGAACAATAAAATTGCATATGTACAGAGTGGAACAATAAAATTGCATATGTACAGGGTGGAACAATATAATTGCATATGTACAGGGTGGAACAATAAAATTGCATATGTACAGGGTAGAACAAAAAATTGTATATGTACAGGGTAGAACAATAAAATTGCATATGTACAGGGTAGAACAATAAAATTACATATGTACAGGGTAGAACAATAAAATTGCATATGTACAGGGTAGAACAAAAAATTGTATATGTACAGGTTAGAACAATAAAATTACATATGTACAGGGTAGAACAATAAAATTACATATGTACAGGGTAGAACAATAAAATTGCATATGTACAGGGTAGAACAATAAAATTACATATGTACAGGGTGGAACAATAAAATTGCATATGTACAGGATAGAACAATAAAATTACATATGTACAGGGTGGAACAATAAAATTACATATGTACAGGGTAGAACAATAAAATTGCATATGTACAGGGTAGAACAATAAAATTACATATGTACAGGGTAGAACAATAAAATTACATATGTACAGGGTAGAACAATAAAATTGCATATGTACAGGATAGAACAATAAAATTGCATATGTACAGGGTGGAACAATAAAATTGCATATGTACACGGTGGAACAATAAAATTGCATATGTACAGGGTGGAACAATAAAATTACATATGTACAGGGTAGAACAATAAAATTACATATGTACAGGGTAGAACAATAAAATTACATATGTACAGGGTGGAACAATAAAATTACATATGTACAGGGTAGAACAATAAAATTGCATATGTACAGGATAGAACAATAAAATTGCATATGTACAGGGTGGAACAATAAAATTGCATATGTACACGGTGGAACAATAAAATTGCATATGTACAGGGTGGAACAATAAAATTACATATGTACAGGGTAGAACAATAAAATTACATATGTACAGGGTAGAACAATAAAATTGCATATGTACAGGATAGAACAATAAAATTGCATATGTACAGGGTGGAACAATAAAATTGCATATGTACAGGGTGGAACAATAAAATTGCATATGTACAGGGTGGAACAATAAAATTGCATATGTACAGGGTAGAACAATAAAATTGCATATGTACAGGATGGAACAATAAAATTGCATATGTACAGGGTGGAACAATAAAATTGCATATGTACAGGGTAGAACAATAAAATTGCATATGTACAGGGTAGAACAATAAAATTGCATATGTACAGGATAGAACAATAAAATTGCATATGTACAGGATAGAACAATAAAATTGCATATGTACAG
The DNA here is from genome assembly GCF_053919585.1 of Euprymna scolopes. Lineage (NCBI taxonomy): Eukaryota > Metazoa > Mollusca > Cephalopoda > Sepiida > Sepiolidae > Euprymna > Euprymna scolopes. Next base: position 93,223,740 of record NC_136517.1, on the reverse strand, counting down.
GGTGGAACAATAAAATTGCATATGTACAGGGTGGAACAATAAAATTGCATATGTACAGGGTAGAACAATAAAATTGCATATGTACAGGATAGAACAATAAAATTGCATATGTACAGGGTGGAACAATAAAATTGCATATGTACAGGATGGAACAATAAAATTGCATATGTACAGGATAGAACAATAAAATTGCATATGTACAGGGTAGAACAATAAAATTTCATATGTACAGGGTGGAACAATAAAATTGCATATGTACAGGATGGAACAATAAAATTGCATATGTACAGGGTGGAACAATAAAATTGCATATGTACAGGGTGGAACAATAAAATTGCATATGTACAGGGTGGAACAATAACATTGCATATGTACAGGGTGGAACAATAAAATTGCATATGTACAGGGTGGAACAATAAAATTGCATATGTACAGGGTTGAACAATATAATTTCATATGTACAGGGTGGAACAATAAAATTGCATATGTACAGGGTGGAACAATAAAATGTCATATGTACAGGGTGGAACAATAAAATTGCATATGTACAGGGTGGAACAATAAAATTGCATATGTACAGGGTGGAACAATAAAATTGCATATGTACAGGGTGGAACAATAAAATTGCATATGTACAGGGTGGAACAATAAAATTGCATATGTCAGGGTGGAACAATAAAATTGCATATGTACAGGGTAGAACAATAAAATTGCATATGTACAGGGTGGAACAATAGAATTGCATATGTACAGGGTGGAACAATATAATTTCATATGTACAGGGTGGAACGATAAAATTGCATATGTACAGGATGGAACAATAGAATTGCATATGTACAGGATGGAACAATAAAATTGCATATGTACAGGGTGGAACAATAAAATTGCATATGTACAGGGTGGAACAATAAAATTGCATATGTACAGGGTGGAACAATAGAATTGCATATGTACAAGGTGGAACAATAAAATTGCATATGTACAGGGTGGAACAATAAAATTGCATATGTACAGGGTGGAACAATAAAATTGCATATGTACAGGGTAGAACAATAAAATTGCATATGTACAGGGTGGAACAATAAAATTGCATATGTACAGGGTGGAAAAATAAAATTGCATATGTACAGGGTGGAACATTAAAATTGCATATGTACAGGATGGAACATTAAAATTGCATATGTACAGGATGGAACATTAAAATAGCATATGTACAGGATGGAACATTAAAATAGCATATGTACAGGGTGGAACAATAAAATTGCATATGTACAGGGTGGAACAATAAAATTTCATATGTACAGGATGGAACAATAAAATAGCATATGTACAGGGTGGAACAATAAAATTGCATATGTACAGGGTGGAACATTAAAATTGCATATGTACAGGATGGAACATTAAAATTGCATATGTACAGGATGGAACATTAAAATAGCATATGTACAGGATGGAACATTAAAATAGCATATGTACAGGGTGGAACAATAAAATTGCATATGTACAGGGTGGAACAATAAAATTGCATATGTACAGGATGGAACAATAAAATAGCATATGTACAGGGTGGAACAATAAAATTGCATATGTACAGGGTGGAACAATAAAATGTCATATGTACAGGGTGGAACAATAAAATTGCATATGTACAGGGTGGAACAATAAAATTGCATATGTACAGGGTGGAACAATAAAATTGCATATGTACAGGGTGGAACAATAAAATTGCATATGTACAGGGTGGAACAATAAAATTGCATATGTACAGGGTGGAACAATAAAATTGCATATGTACAGGGTAGAACAATAAAATTGCATATGTACAGGGTGGAACAATAGAATTGCATATGTACAGGGTGGAACAATATAATTTCATATGTACAGGGTGGAACGATAAAATTGCATATGTACAGGATGGAACAATAGAATTGCATATGTACAGGATGGAACAATAAAATTGCATATGTACAGGGTGGAACAATAAAATTGCATATGTACAGGGTGGAACAATAAAATTGCATATGTACAGGGTGGAACAATAGAATTGCATATGTACAGGGTGGAACAATAAAATTGCATATGTACAGGGTGGAACAATAAAATTGCATATGTACAGGGTGGAACAATAAAATTGCATATGTACAGGGTAGAACAATAAAATTGCATATGTACAGGGTGGAACAATAAAATTGCATATGTACAGGGTGGAAAAATAAAATTGCATATGTACAGGGTGGAACATTAAAATTGCATATGTACAGGATGGAACATTAAAATTGCATATGTACAGGGTGGAACAATAAAATTGCATATGTACAGGGTGGAACAATAAAATTGCATATGTACAGGGTGGAACAATAAAATTGTATATGTACAGGGTGGAACAATAAAATTGCATATGTACAGGGTGGAACAATAAAATTGCATATGTACAGGATGGAACAATAAAATAGCATATGTACAGGGTGGAACAATAAAATTGCATATGTACAGGGTGGAACATTAAAATTGCATATGTACAGGATGGAACATTAAAATTGCATATGTACAGGATGGAACATTAAAATAGCATATGTACAGGATGGAACATTAAAATAGCATATGTACAGGGTGGAACAATAAAATTGCATATGTACAGGGTGGAACAATAAAATTGCATATGTACAGGGTGGAACAATAAAATTGCATATGTACAGGGTGGAACAATAAAATTGCATATGTACAGGGTAGAACAATAAAATTGCATATGTACAGGGTAGAACAATAAAATTGCATATGTACAGGGTAGAACAATAAAATTGCATATGTACAGGGTGGAACAATAAAATTGCATATGTACAGGGTGGAAAAATAAAATTGCATATGTACAGGGTGGAACATTAAAATTGCATATGTACAGGATGGAACATTAAAATTGCATATGTACAGGATGGAACATTAAAATAGCATATGTACAGGGTGGAACAATAAAATTGCATATGTACAGGATGGAACAATAAAATTGCATATGTACAGGATGGAACAATAAAATTGCATATGTACAGGGTGGAACATTAAAATTGCATATGTACAGGATGGAACAATAAAATTGCATATGTACAGGATGGAACAATAAAATTGCATATGTACAGGGTGGAACAATAAAATTGCATATGTACAGGATGGAACAATAAAATTGCATATGTACAGGGTGGAACAATAAAATTGCATATGTACAGGATGGAACAATAGAATTGCATATGTACAGGATGGAACAATAAAATAGCATATGTACAGGATGGAACAATAAAATTGCATATGTACAGGATGGAACAATAAAATTGCATATGTACAGGATGGAACAATAAAATAGCATATGTACAGGGTGGAACAATAAAATTGCATATGTACAGGATGGAACAATAAAATTGCATATGTACAGGGTGGAACAATAAAATTGCATATGTACAGGATGGAACAATAGAATTGCATATGTACAGGATGGAACAATAAAATAGCATATGTACAGGATGGAACAATAAAATTGCATATGTACAGGATGGAACAATAAAATTGCATATGTACAGGATGGAACAATAAAATTGCATATGTACAGGGTGGAACATTAAAATTGCATATGTACAGGATGGAACAATAAAATTGCATATGTACAGGATGGAACAATAAAATTGCATATGTACAGGATGGAACAATAAAATTGCATATGTACAGGATGGAACAATAGAATTGCATATGTACAGGATGGAACAATAAAATAGCATATGTACAGGGTGGAACAATAAAATTGCATATGTACAGGATGGAACAATAAAATTGCATATGTACAGGATGGAACAATAAAATTGCATATGTACAGGGTGGAACATTAAAATTGCATATGTACAGGGTGGAACAATAAAATTGCATATGTACAGGATGGAACATTAAAATAGCATATGTACAGGGTGGAACAATAAAATTGCATATGTACAGGGTGGAACAATAAAATTGCATATGTACAGGGTGGAACAATAAAATTGCATATGTACAGGGTGGAACATTAAAATTGCATATGTACAGGGTGGAACAATAAAATTGCATATGTACAGGATGGAACATTAAAATAGCATATGTACAGGATGGAACATTAAAATAGCATATGTACAGGGTGGAACAATAATATTGCATATGTACAGGATGGAACAATAAAATTGCATATGTACAGGATGGAACAATAAAATTGCATATGTACAGGTTGGAACAATAAAATTGCATATGTACAGGGTGGAACATTAAAATTGCATATGTACAGGGTGGAACATTAAAATTGCATATGTACAGGGTGGAACATTAAAATAGCATATGTACAGGGTGGAACAATAAAATTGCATATGTACAGGATGGAACAATAAAATTGCATATGTACAGGATGGAACATTAAAATAGCATATGTACAGGATGGAACATTAAAATTGCATATGTACAGGGTGGAACATTAAAATTGCATATGTACAGGGTGGAACAATAAAATTGCATATGTACAGGATGGAACATTAAAATAGCATATGTACAGGGTGGAACATTAAAATTGCATATGTACAGGGTGGAACATTAAAATTGCATATGTACAGGATGGAACAATAAAATAGCATATGTACAGGATGGAACATTAAAATTGCATATGTACAGGGTGGAACATTAAAATTGCATATGTACAGGGTGGAACATTAAAATTGCATATGTACAGGGTGGAACATTAAAATTGCATATGTACAGGGTGGAACAATAAAATTGCATATGTACAGGGTGGAACAATAAAATAGCATATGTACAGGATGGAACATTAAAATAGCATATGTACAGGGTGGAACAATAAAATTGCATATGTACAGGATGGAACATTAAAATTGCATATGTACAGGGTGGAACAATAAAATTGCATATGTACAGGGTGGAACAATAAAATAGCATATGTACAGGGTGGAACATTAAAATTGCATATGTACAGGATGGAACATTAAAATTGCATATGTACAGGATGGAACATTAAAATAGCATATGTACAGGGTGGAACATTAAAATTGCATATGTACAGGGTGGAACATTAAAATTGCATATGTACAGGGTGGAACAATAAAATTGCATATGTACAGGGTGGAACAATAAAATAGCATATGTACAGGATGGAACATTAAAATAGCATATGTACAGGGTGGAACAATAAAATTGCATATGTACAGGATGGAACAATAAAATTGCATATGTACAGGGTGGAACATTAAAATTGCATATGTACAGGATGGAACAATAAAATTGCATATGTACAGGATGGAACAATAAAATTGCATATGTACAGGATGGAACATTAAAATTGCATATGTACAGGGTGGAACATTAAAATTGCATATGTACAGGGTGGAACATTAAAATTGCATATGTACAGGGTGGAACAATAAAATTGCATATGTACAGGATGGAACATTAAAATAGCATATGTACAGGGTGGAACATTAAAATTGCATATGTACAGGGTGGAACATTAAAATTGCATATGTACAGGATGGAACAATAAAATAGCATATGTACAGGATGGAACATTAAAATTGCATATGTACAGGGTGGAACATTAAAATTGCATATGTACAGGGTGGAACATTAAAATTGCATATGTACAGGGTGGAACATTAAAATTGCATATGTACAGGGTGGAACAATAAAATGGCATATGTACAGGGTGGAACAATAAAATAGCATATGTACAGGATGGAACATTAAAATAGCATATGTACAGGGTGGAACAATAAAATTGCATATGTACAGGGTGGAACAATAAAATAGCATATGTACAGGATGGAACATTAAAATTGCATATGTACAGGGTGGAACAATAAAATTGCATATGTACAGGGTGGAACAATAAAATAGCATATGTACAGGGTGGAACATTAAAATTGCATATGTACAGGGTGGAACAATAAAATTGCATATGTACAGGGTGGAACAATAAAATAGCATATGTACAGGGTGGAACAATAAAATAGCATATGTACAGGATGGAACATTAAAATTGCATATGTACAGGGTGGAACAATAAAATTGCATATGTACAGGGTGGAACAATAAAATAGCATATGTACAGGGTGGAACATTAAAATTGCATATGTACAGGGTGGAACAATAAAATAGCATATGTACAGGGTGGAACATTAAAATAGCATATGTACAGGGTGGAACAATAAAATTGCATATGTACAGGGTGGAACAATAAAATAGCATATGTACAGGATGGAACATTAAAATTGCATATGTACAGGGTGGAACAATAAAATTGCATATGTACAGGGTGGAACAATAAAATAGCATATGTACAGGGTGGAACATTAAAATTGCATATGTACAGGGTGGAACATTAAAATTGCATATGTACAGGGTGGAACAATAAAATTGCATATGTACAGGGTGGAACAATAAAATAGCATATGTACAGGATGGAACATTAAAATAGCATATGTACAGGGTGGAACAATAAAATTGCATATGTACAGGATGGAACATTAAAATTGCATATGTACAGGGTGGAACATTAAAATTGCATATATACAGGATGGAACATTAAAATTGCATATGTACAGGGTGGAACATTAAAATTGCATATGTACAGGATGGAACAATAAAATAGCATATGTACAGGATGGAACATTAAAATAGCATATGTACAGGGTGGAACATTAAAATTGCATATGTACAGGATGGAACATTAAAATTGCATATGTACAGGATGGAACATTAAAATTGCATATGTACAGGGTGGAACATTAAAATTGCATATGTACAGGATGGAACAATAAAATTGCATATGTACAGGATGGAACATTAAAATTGCATATGTACAGGATGGAACAATAAAATTGCATATGTACAGGATGGAACATTAAAATTGCATATGTACAGGGTGGAACATTAAAATTGCATATGTACAGGATGGAACATTAAAATTGCATATGTACAGGATGGAACATTAAAATAGCATATGTACAGGGTGGAACATTAAAATTGCATATGTACAGGATGGAACATTAAAATAGCATATGTACAGGGTGGAACATTAAAATTGCATATGTACAGGATGGAACATTAAAATAGCATATGTACAGGGTGGAACAATAAAATTGCATATGTACAGGATGGAACATTAAAATTGCATATGTACAGGATGGAACATTAAAATAGCATATGTACAGGGTGGAACATTAAAATTGCATATGTACAGGATGGAACAATAAAATTGCATATGTACAGGATGGAACATTAAAATAGCATATGTACAGGATGGAACATTAAAATAGCATATGTACAGGATGGAACAATAAAATTGCATATGTACAGGATGGAACAATAAAATTGCATATGTACAGGATGGAACAATAAAATTGCATATGTACAGGATGGAACATTAAAATAGCATATGTACAGGGTGGAACATTAAAATTGCATATGTACAGGATGGAACATTAAAATTGCATATGTACAGGATGGAACAATAAAATTGCATATGTACAGGATGGAACATTAAAATAGCATATGTACAGGATGGAACAATAAAATTGCATATGTACAGGATGGAACATTAAAATAGCATATGTACAGGGTGGAACATTAAAATTGCATATGTACAGGATGGAACATTAAAATTGCATATGTACAGGATGGAACAATAAAATTGCATATGTACAGGATGGAACATTAAAATAGCATATGTACAGGATGGAACATTAAAATTGCATATGTACAGGATGGAACATTAAAATTGCATATGTACAGGATGGAACAATAAAATTGCATATGTACAGGATGGAACATTAAAATAGCATATGTACAGGTTGGAACAATAAAATAGCATATGTACAGGATGGAACATTAAAATAGCATATGTACAGGATGGAACATTAAAATAGCATATGTACAGGATGGAACAATAAAATTGCATATGTACAGGTTGGAACAATAAAATTGCATATGTACAGGATGGAACATTAAAATTGCATATGTACAGGATGGAACATTAAAATAGCATATGTACAGGTTGGAACAATAAAATAGCATATGTACAGGATGGAACATTAAAATAGCATATGTACAGGATGGAACATTAAAATAGCATATGTACAGGATGGAACAATAAAATTGCATATGTACAGGATGGAACATTAAAATAGCATATGTACAGGATGGAACAATAAAATTGCATATGTACAGGGTGGAACAATAAAATTGCATATGTACAGGATGGAACATTAAAATAGCATATGTACAGGATGGAACATTAAAATAGCATATGTACAGGTTGGAACAATAAAATTGCATATGTACAGGATGGAACATTAAAATAGCATATGTACAGGATGGAACATTAAAATAGCATATGTACAGGATGGAACAATAAAATTGCATATGTACAGGATGGAACATTAAAATAGCATATGTACAGGATGGAACAATAAAATTGCATATGTACAGGGTGGAACATTAAAATAGCATATGTACAGGATGGAACATTAAAATAGCATATGTACAGGATGGAACAATAAAATTGCATATGTACAGGATGGAACATTAAAATAGCATATGTACAGGATGGAACATTAAAATAGCATATGTACAGGTTGGAACATTAAAATTGCATATGTACAGGTTGGAACAATAAAATAGCATATGTACAGGGTGGAACATTAAAATTGCATATGTACAGGTTGGAACAATAAAATAGCATATGTACAGGGTGGAACATTAAAATTGCATATGTACAGGATGGAACATTAAAATAGCATATGTACAGGGTGGAACATTAAAATTGCATATGTACAGGATGGAACATTAAAATTGCATATGTACAGGTTGGAACAATAAAATAGCATATGTACAGGTTGGAACAATAAAATAGCATATGTACAGGATGGAACATTAAAATAGCATATGTACAGGATGGAACAATAAAATTGCATATGTACAGGATGGAACATTAAAATAGCATATGTACAGGATGGAACAATAAAATTGCATATGTACAGGATGGAACATTAAAATAGCATATGTACAGGATGGAACATTAAAATAGCATATGTACAGGATGGAACAATAAAATTGCATATGTACAGGATGGAACAATAAAATTGCATATGTGCAGGTTGGAACATTAAAATTGCATATGTACAGGATGGAACAATAAAATTGCATATGTACAGGATGGAACATTAAAATTGCATATGTACAGGATGGAACATTAAAATTGCATATGTACAGGATGGAACATTAAAATTGCATATGTACAGGATGGAACATTAAAATTGCATATGTACAGGGTGGAACATTAAAATTGCATATGTACAGGATGGAACAATAAAATTGCATATGTACAGGATGGAACATTAAAATTGCATATGTACAGGTTGGAACAATAAAATTGCATATGTACAGGTTGGAACAATAAAATAGCATATGTACAGGTTGGAACAATAAAATAGCATATGTACAGGATGGAACATTAAAATAGCATATGTACAGGATGGAACAATAAAATTGCATATGTACAGGATGGAACATTAAAATAGCATATGTACAGGATGGAACAATAAAATTGCATATGTACAGGGTGGAACAATAAAATTGCATATGTACAGGATGGAACATTAAAATTGCATATGTACAGGATGGAACATTAAAATAGCATATGTACAGGATGGAACATTAAAATAGCATATGTACAGGATGGAACAATAAAATTGCATATGTACAGGATGGAACAATAAAATTGCATATGTACAGGTTGGAACATTAAAATTGCATATGTACAGGATGGAACAATAAAATTGCATATGTACAGGATGGAACATTAAAATTGCATATGTACAGGATGGAACATTAAAATAGCATATGTACACGATGGAACAATAAAATTGCATATGTACAGGTTGGAACAATAAAATTGCATATGTACAGGATGGAACATTAAAATTGCATATGTACAGGATGGAACAATAAAATTGCATATGTACAGGATGGAACAATAAAATTGCATATGTACAGGATGGAACATTAAAATAGCATATGTACAGGATGGAACATTAAAATAGCATATGTACAGGATGGAACATTAAAATTGCATATGTACAGGATGGAACATTAAAATAGCATATGTACAGGTTGGAACAATAAAATTGCATATGTACAGGATGGAACAATAAAATTGCATATGTACAGGATGGAACATTAAAATAGCATATGTACAGGGTGGAACATTAAAATTGCATATGTACAGGATGGAACATTAAAATTGCATATGTACAGGATGGAACATTAAAATTGCATATGTACAGGATGGAACATTAAAATTGCATATGTACAGGGTGGAACATTAAAATTGCATATGTACAGGGTGGAACAATAAAATTGCATATGTACAGGGTGGAACAATAAAATAGCATATGTACAGGATGGAACATTAAAATTGCATATGTACAGGGTGGAACAATAAAATTGCATATGTACAGGGTGGAACAATAAAATAGCATATGTACAGGGTGGAACATTAAAATTGCATATGTACAGGATGGAACATTAAAATTGCATATGTACAGGGTGGAACATTAAAATAGCATATGTACAGGGTGGAACATTAAAATTGCATATGTACAGGGTGGAACATTAAAATAGCATATGTACAGGATGGAACATTAAAATTGCATATGTACAGGATGGAACATTAAAATAGCATATGTACAGGATGGAACATTAAAATAGCATATGTACAGGATGGAACATTAAAATAGCATATGTACAGGATGGAACAATAAAATTGCATATGTACAGGATGGAACATTAAAATAGCATATGTACAGGATGGAACATTAAAATTGCATATGTACAGGATGGAACATTAAAATAGCATATGTACAGGGTGGAACATTAAAATAGCATATGTACAGGATGGAACATTAAAATTGCATATGTACAGGATGGAACATTAAAATAGCATATGTACAGGATGGAACATTAAAATAGCATATGTACAGGATGGAACATTAAAATAGCATATGTACAGGATGGAACATTAAAATAGCATATGTACAGGATGGAACATTAAAATAGCATATGTACAGGATGGAACAATAAAATTGCATATGTACAGGATGGAACATTAAAATAGCATATGTACAGGATGGAACATTAAAATAGCATATGTACAGGATGGAACATTAAAATAGCATATGTACAGGATGGAACAATAAAATTGCATATGTACAGGATGGAACATTAAAATAGCATATGTACAGGGTGGAACATTAAAATTGCATATGTACAGGATGGAACATTAAAATTGCATATGTACAGGATGGAACATTAAAATTGCATATGTACAGGATGGAACATTAAAATTGCATATGTACAGGGTGGAACATTAAAATTGCATATGTACAGGGTGGAACAATAAAATTGCATATGTACAGGGTGGAACAATAAAATAGCATATGTACAGGGTGGAACATTAAAATTGCATATGTACAGGATGGAACATTAAAATTGCATATGTACAGGGTGGAACATTAAAATAGCATATGTACAGGGTGGAACATTAAAATTGCATATGTACAGGGTGGAACATTAAAATAGCATATGTACAGGATGGAACATTAAAATTGCATATGTACAGGATGGAACATTAAAATAGCATATGTACAGGATGGAACATTAAAATAGCATATGTACAGGATGGAACATTAAAATAGCATATGTACAGGATGGAACAATAAAATTGCATATGTACATGATGGAACATTAAAATAGCATATGTACAGGATGGAACATTAAAATTGCATATGTACAGGATGGAACATTAAAATAGCATATGTACAGGGTGGAACATTAAAATAGCATATGTACAGGATGGAACATTAAAATTGCATATGTACAGGATGGAACATTAAAATAGCATATGTACAGGATGGAACATTAAAATAGCATATGTACAGGATGGAACATTAAAATAGCATATGTACAGGATGGAACATTAAAATAGCATATGTACAGGATGGAACATTAAAATAGCATATGTACAGGATGGAACAATAAAATTGCATATGTACAGGATGGAACATTAAAATAGCATATGTACAGGATGGAACATTAAAATAGCATATGTACAGGATGGAACATTAAAATAGCATATGTACAGGATGGAACAATAAAATTGCATATGTACAGGATGGAACATTAAAATAGCATATGTACAGGGTGGAACATTAAAATTGCATATGTACAGGATGGAACATTAAAATTGCATATGTACAGGATGGAACATTAAAATTGCATATGTACAGGATGGAACATTAAAATTGCATATGTACAGGGTGGAACATTAAAATTGCATATGTACAGGGTGGAACAATAAAATTGCATATGTACAGGGTGGAACAATAAAATAGCATATGTACAGGATGGAACATTAAAATTGCATATGTACAGGGTGGAACAATAAAATTGCATATGTACAGGGTGGAACAATAAAATAGCATATGTACAGGGTGGAACATTAAAATTGCATATGTACAGGATGGAACATTAAAATTGCATATGTACAGGGTGGAACATTAAAATAGCATATGTACAGGGTGGAACATTAAAATTGCATATGTACAGGATGGAACATTAAAATTGCATATGTACAGGATGGAACATTAAAATAGCATATGTACAGGGTGGAACATTAAAATTGCATATGTACAGGGTGGAACATTAAAATTGCATATGTACAGGGTGGAACAATAAAATTGCATATGTACAGGGTGGAACAATAAAATAGCATATGTACAGGATGGAACATTAAAATAGCATATGTACAGGGTGGAACAATAAAATTGCATATGTACAGGATGGAACATTAAAATTGCATATGTACAGGGTGGAACATTAAAATTGCATATGTACAGGATGGAACATTAAAATTGCATATGTACAGGGTGGAACATTAAAATTGCATATGTACAGGGTGGAACATTAAAATAGCATATGTACAGGGTGGAACATTAAAATTGCATATGTACAGGATGGAACATTAAAATTGCATATGTACAGGATGGAACATTAAAATTGCATATGTACAGGATGGAACATTAAAATTGCATATGTACAGGGTGGAACATTAAAATTGCATATGTACAGGGTGGAACAATAAAATTGCATATGTACAGGGTGGAACAATAAAATAGCATATGTACAGGATGGAACATTAAAATTGCATATGTACAGGGTGGAACAATAAAATTGCATATGTACAGGGTGGAACAATAAAATAGCATATGTACAGGGTGGAACATTAAAATTGCATATGTACAGGATGGAACATTAAAATTGCATATGTACAGGGTGGAACATTAAAATAGCATATGTACAGGGTGGAACATTAAAATTGCATATGTACAGGATGGAACATTAAAATTGCATATGTACAGGATGGAACATTAAAATAGCATATGTACAGGGTGGAACATTAAAATTGCATATGTACAGGGTGGAACATTAAAATTGCATATGTACAGGGTGGAACAATAAAATTGCATATGTACAGGGTGGAACAATAAAATAGCATATGTACAGGATGGAACATTAAAATAGCATATGTACAGGGTGGAACAATAAAATTGCATATGTACAGGATGGAACATTAAAATTGCATATGTACAGGGTGGAACATTAAAATTGCATATGTACAGGATGGAACATTAAAATTGCATATGTACAGGGTGGAACATTAAAATTGCATATGTACAGGGTGGAACATTAAAATTGCATATGTACAGGGTGGAACATTAAAATTGCATATGTACAGGGTGGAACAATAAAATTGCATATGTACAGGGTGGAACAATAAAATAGCATATGTACAGGGTGGAACATTAAAATTGCATATGTACAGGATGGAACATTAAAATTGCATATGTACAGGATGGAACATTAAAATAGCATATGTACAGGGTGGAACATTAAAATTGCATATGTACAGGGTGGAACATTAAAATTGCATATGTACAGGGTGGAACATTAAAATTGCATATGTACAGGGTGGAACAATAAAATAGCATATGTACAGGATGGAACATTAAAATAGCATATGTACAGGGTGGAACAATAAAATTGCATATGTACAGGATGGAACATTAAAATTGCATATGTACAGGGTGGAACATTAAAATTGCATATGTACAGGATGGAACATTAAAATTGCATATGTACAGGGTGGAACATTAAAATTGCATATGTACAGGGTGGAACATTAAAATTGCATATGTACAGGATGGAACATTAAAATAGCATATGTACAGGGTGGAACAATAAAATTGCATATGTACAGGATGGAACAATAAAATTGCATATGTACAGGGTGGAACATTAAAATTGCATATGTACAGGATGGAACAATAAAATTGCATATGTACAGGATGGAACAATAAAATTGCATATGTACAGGATGGAACAATAAAATTGCATATGTACAGGGTGGAACATTAAAATTGCATATGTACAGGATGGAACATTAAAATAGCATATGTACAGGATGGAACATTAAAATTGCATATGTACAGGATGGAACATTAAAATTGCATATGTACAGGGTGGAACATTAAAATTGCATATGTACACGGTGGAACAATAAAATTGCATATGTACAGGATGGAACAATAAAATTGCATATGTACAGGATGGAACAATAAAATTGCATATGTACAGGATGGAACAATAAAATTGCATATGTACAGGGTGGAACAATAAAATTGCATATGTACAGGGTGGAACAATAAAATTGCATATGTACAGGATGGAACAATAAAATTGCATATGTACAGGATGGAACAATAAAATTGCATATGTACAGGGTGGAACAATAAAATTGCATATGTACAGGGTGGAACATTAAAATTGCATATGTACAGGATGGAACATTAAAATAGCATATGTACAGGATGGAACAATAAAATTGCATATGTACAGGATGGAACAATAAAATTGCATATGTACAGGGTGGAACAATAAAATTGCATATGTACAGGATGGAACATTAAAATTGCATATGTACAGGATGGAACAATAAAATTGCATATGTACAGGGTGGAACAATAAAATTGCATATGTACAGGGTGGAACATTAAAATAGCATATGTACAGGATGGAACAATAAAATTGCATATGTACAGGATGGAACAATAAAATTGCATATGTACAGGGTGGAACAATAAAATTGCATATGTACAGGGTGGAACATTAAAATTGCATATGTACAGGATGGAACATTAAAATAGCATATGTACAGGATGGAACAATAAAATTGCATATGTACAGGATGGAACAATAAAATTGCATATGTACAGGGTGGAACAATAAAATTGCATATGTACAGGATGGAACATTAAAATTGCATATGTACAGGATGGAACAATAAAATTGCATATGTACAGGGTGGAACAATAAAATTGCATATGTACAGGGTGGAACAATAAAATTGCATATGTACAGGGTGGAACATTAAAATTGCATATGTACAGGATGGAACATTAAAATAGCATATGTACAGGATGGAACAATAAAATTGCATATGTACAGGATGGAACAATAAAATTGCATATGTACAGGGTGGAACAATAAAATTGCATATGTACAGGGTGGAACATTAAAATTGCATATGTACAGGGTGGAACAATAAAATTGCATATGTACAGGATGGAACAATAAAATTGCATATGTACAGGGTGGAACAATAAAATTGCATATGTACAGGATGGAACATTAAAATTGCATATGTACAGGATGGAACAATAAAATTGCATATGTACAGGGTGGAACAATAAAATTGCATATGTACAGGGTGGAACAATAAAATTGCATATGTACAGGGTGGAACATTAAAATTGCATATGTACAGGATGGAACATTAAAATAGCATATGTACAGGATGGAACATTAAAATAGCATATGTACAGGATGGAACAATAAAATTGCATATGTACAGGGTGGAACAATAAAATTGCATATGTACAGGATGGAACATTAAAATAGCATATGTACAGGGTGGAACAATAAAATTGCATATGTACAGGATGGAACAATAAAATTGCATATGTACAGGGTGGAACAATAAAATTGCATATGTACAGGGTGGAACAATAATATTGCATATGTACAGGATGGAACAATAAAATTGCATATGTACAGGATGGAACATTAAAATAGCATATGTACAGGGTGGAACAATAAAATAGCATATGTACAGGGTGGAACAATAAAATTGCATATGTACAGGGTGGAACAATAATATTGCATATGTACAGGATGGAACAATAAAATTGCATATGTACAGGATGGAACATTAAAATAGCATATGTACAGGGTGGAACAATAAAATTGCATATGTACAGGGTGGAACAATAAAATAGCATATGTACAGGATGGAACAATAAAATTGCATATGTACAGGATGGAACAATAAAATAGCATATGTACAGGGTGGAACAATAAAATTGCATATGTACAGGGTGGAACAATAAAATTGCATATGTACAGGGTGGAACAATAAAATTGCATATGTACAGGGTGGAACAATAAAATTGCATATGTACAGGGTGGAACATTAAAATTGCATATGTACAGGATGGAACAATAAAATTGCATATGTACAGGGTGGAACAATAAAATTGCATATGTACAGGATGGAACAATAAAATAGCATATGTACAGGATGGAACAATAAAATAGCATATGTACAGG
Organism: Euprymna scolopes; assembly: GCF_053919585.1. Lineage (NCBI taxonomy): Eukaryota > Metazoa > Mollusca > Cephalopoda > Sepiida > Sepiolidae > Euprymna > Euprymna scolopes. Next base: position 93,206,949 of record NC_136517.1, on the reverse strand, counting down.
ATGGAACATTAAAATAGCATATGTACAGGGTGGAACAATAAAATTGCATATGTACAGGGTGGAACAATAAAATTGCATATGTACAGGATGGAACAATAAAATTGCATATGTACAGGATGGAACAATAAAATAGCATATGTACAGGATGGAACAATAAAATAGCATATGTACAGGATGGAACATTAAAATAGCATATGTACAGGGTGGAACAATAAAATTGCATATGTACAGGGTGGAACAATAAAATTGCATATGTACAGGGTGGAACATTAAAATTGCATATGTACAGGATGGAACATTAAAATAGCATATGTACAGGGTGGAACAATAAAATTGCATATGTACAGGGTGGAACAATAAAATAGCATATGTACAGGATGGAACATTAAAATAGCATATGTACAGGGTGGAACATTAAAATAGCATATGTACAGGGTGGAACATTAAAATAGCATATGTACAGGATGGAACATTAAAATAGCATATGTACAGGATGGAACATTAAAATAGCATATGTACAGGGTGGAACAATAAAATTGCATATGTACAGGGTGGAACAATAAAATAGCATATGTACAGGATGGAACATTAAAATAGCATATGTACAGGGTGGAACATTAAAATAGCATATGTACAGGGTGGAACATTAAAATAGCATATGTACAGGATGGAACATTAAAATAGCATATGTACAGGATGGAACATTAAAATAGCATATGTACAGGGTGGAACATTAAAATAGCATATGTACAGGGTGGAACATTAAAATAGCATATGTACAGGATGGAACATTAAAATAGCATATGTACAGGATGGAACATTAAAATAGCATATGTACAGGGTGGAACATTAAAATAGCATATGTACAGGGTGGAACATTAAAATAGCATATGTACAGGGTGGAACAATAAAATAGCATATGTACAGGATGGAACATTAAAATAGCATATGTACAGGGTGGAACATTAAAATAGCATATGTACAGGGTGGAACATTAAAATAGCATATGTACAGGATGGAACATTAAAATAGCATATGTACAGGGTGGAACATTAAAATAGCATATGTACAGGGTGGAACATTAAAATAGCATATGTACAGGATGGAACATTAAAATAGCATATGTACAGGATGGAACAATAAAAGTGCATATGTACAGGATGGAACATTAAAATAGCATATGTACAGGGTGGAACATTAAAATAGCATATGTACAGGGTGGAACATTAAAATTGCATATGTACAGGATGGAACATTAAAATAGCATATGTACAGGATGGAACAATAAAATTGCATATGTACAGGGTGGAACAATAAAATTGCATATGTACAGGGTGGAACATTAAAATAGCATATGTACAGGGTGGAACATTAAAATAGCATATGTACAGGATGGAACATTAAAATTGCATATGTACAGGATGGAACAATAAAAGTGCATATGTACAGGATGGAACATTAAAATAGCATATGTACAGGGTGGAACATTAAAATTGCATATGTACAGGATGGAACATTAAAATAGCATATGTACAGGATGGAACATTAAAATAGCATATGTACAGGATGGAACATTAAAATTGCATATGTACAGGATGGAACATTAAAATAGCATATGTACAGGATGGAACATTAAAATTGCATATGTACAGGATGGAACAATAAAAGTGCATATGTACAGGATGGAACATTAAAATAGCATATGTACAGGATGGAACATTAAAATAGCATATGTACAGGGTGGAACATTAAAATAGCATATGTACAGGATGGAACATTAAAATAGCATATGTACAGGATGGAACATTAAAATTGCATATGTACAGGATGGAACAATAAAAGTGCATATGTACAGGGTGGAACATTAAAATTGCATATGTACAGGATGGAACATTAAAATAGCATATGTACAGGATGGAACATTAAAATTGCATATGTACAGGATGGAACAATAAAAGTGCATATGTACAGGATGGAACATTAAAATAGCATATGTACAGGGTGGAACATTAAAATAGCATATGTACAGGGTGGAACATTAAAATAGCATATGTACAGGATGGAACATTAAAATAGCATATGTACAGGATGGAACATTAAAATTGCATATGTACAGGATGGAACAATAAAATTGCATATGTACAGGATGGAACATTAAAATAGCATATGTACAGGGTGGAACATTAAAATAGCATATGTACAGGGTGGAACATTAAAATAGCATATGTACAGGGTGGAACAATAAAATTGCATATGTACAGGGTGGAACATTAAAATAGCATATGTACAGGGTGGAACATTAAAATAGCATATGTACAGGGTGGAACAATAAAATTGCATATGTACAGGTTGGAACAATAAAATAGCATATGTACAGGATGGAACATTAAAATAGCATATGTACAGGGTGGAACATTAAAATAGCATATGTACAGGGTGGAACATTAAAATAGCATATGTACAGGGTGGAACAATAAAATTGCATATGTACAGGTTGGAACAATAAAATAGCATATGTACAGGATGGAACATTAAAATTGCATATGTACAGGATGGAACAATAAAAGTGCATATGTACAGGATGGAACATTAAAATAGCATATGTACAGGATGGAACATTAAAATAGCATATGTACAGGGTGGAACATTAAAATTGCATATGTACAGGATGGAACATTAAAATAGCATATGTACAGGGTGGAACAATAAAATTGCATATGTACAGGGTGGAACAATAAAATTGCATATGTACAGGATGGAACATTAAAATAGCATATGTACAGGATGGAACATTAAAATTGCATATGTACAGGATGGAACATAAAAATAGCATATGTACAGGATGGAACATTAAAATTGCATATGTACAGGATGGAACAATAAAAGTGCATATGTACAGGATGGAACAATAAAATTGCATATGTACAGGATGGAACATTAAAATAGCATATGTACAGGATGGAACAATAAAATTGCATATGTACAGGGTGGAACAATAAAATAGCATATGTACAGGATGGAACAATAAAATAGCATATGTACAGGGTGGAACAATAAAATAGCATATGTACAGGGTGGAACAATAAAATTGCATATGAACAGGGTGGAACAATAAAATTGCATATGTACAGGATGGAACATTAAAATAGCATATGTACAGGGTGGAACAATAAAATTGCATATGTACAGGGTGGAACAATAAAATTGCATATGTACAGGGTGGAACATTAAAATTGCATATGTACAGGATGGAACATTAAAATAGCATATGTACAGGGTGGAACAATAAAATTGCATATGTACAGGGTGGAACATTAAAATTGCATATGTACAGGATGGAACATTAAAATTGCATATGTACAGGGTGGAACAATAAAATAGCATATGTACAGGGTGGAACATTAAAATTGCATATGTACAGGATGGAACATTAAAATAGCATATGTACAGGGTGGAACAATAAAATTGCATATGAACAGGGTGGAACAATAAAATTGCATATGTACAGGATGGAACATTAAAATAGCATATGTACAGGGTGGAACAATAAAATTGCATATGTACAGGGTGGAACATTAAAATTGCATATGTACAGGATGGAACATTAAAATAGCATATGTACAGGGTGGAACAATAAAATTGCATATGAACAGGGTGGAACAATAAAATTGCATATGTACAGGATGGAACATTAAAATAGCATATGTACAGGGTGGAACAATAAAATTGCATATGTACAGGGTGGAACATTAAAATTGCATATGTACAGGATGGAACATTAAAATAGCATATGTACAGGGTGGAACAATAAAATTGCATATGAACAGGGTGGAACAATAAAATTGCATATGTACAGGATGGAACATTAAAATAGCATATGTACAGGGTGGAACAATAAAATAGCATATGTACAGGATGGAACATTAAAATTGCATATGTACAGGATGGAACATTAAAATAGCATATGTACAGGGTGGAACAATAAAATTGCATATGAACAGGGTGGAACAATAAAATTGCATATGTACAGGATGGAACATTAAAATAGCATATGTACAGGGTGGAACAATAAAATTGCATATGTACAGGGTGGAACATTAAAATTGCATATGTACAGGGTGGAACATTAAAATTGCATATGTACAGGATGGAACATTAAAATAGCATATGTACAGGGTGGAACAATAAAATTGCATATGTACAGGGTGGAACATTAAAATTGCATATGTACAGGATGGAACATTAAAATTGCATATGTACAGGGTGGAACAATAAAATAGCATATGTACAGGGTGGAACATTAAAATAGCATATGTACAGGATGGAACATTAAAATTGCATATGTACAGGGTGGAACATTAAAATTGCATATGTACAGGGTGGAACAATAAAATTGCATATGTACAGGGTGGAACAATAAAATTGCATATGTACAGGATGGAACATTAAAATAGCATATGTACAGGATGGAACATTAAAATAGCATATGTACAGGGTGGAACATTAAAATAGCATATGTACAGGATGGAACATTAAAATAGCATATGTACAGGGTGGAACATTAAAATAGCATATGTACAGGATGGAACATTAAAATAGCATATGTACAGGATGGAACATTAAAATAGCATATGTACAGGATGGAACATTAAAATTGCATATGTACAGGATGGAACAATAAAAGTGCATATGTACAGGATGGAACAATAAAATTGCATATGTACAGGATGGAACATTAAAATAGCATATGTACAGGATGGAACAATAAAATTGCATATGTACAGGGTGGAACAATAAAATAGCATATGTACAGGATGGAACAATAAAATAGCATATGTACAGGGTGGAACAATAAAATAGCATATGTACAGGGTGGAACAATAAAATTGCATATGAACAGGGTGGAACAATAAAATAGCATATGTACAGGATGGAACATTAAAATAGCATATGTACAGGGTGGAACAATAAAATTGCATATGTACAGGGTGGAACAATAAAATTGCATATGTACAGGGTGGAACATTAAAATTGCATATGTACAGGATGGAACATTAAAATAGCATATGTACAGGGTGGAACATTAAAATTGCATATGTACAGGATGGAACAATAAAATTGCATATGTACAGGGTGGAACATTAAAATTGCATATGTACAGGATGGAACATTAAAATAGCATATGTACAGGGTGGAACAATAAAATTGCATATGTACAGGATGGAACAATAAAATTGCATATGTACAGGGTGGAACATTAAAATTGCATATGTACAGGATGGAACATTAAAATAGCATATGTACAGGATGGAACATTAAAATAGCATATGTACAGGGTGGAACAATAAAATTGCATATGTACAGGGTGGAACATTAAAATTGCATATGTACAGGGTGGAACAATAAAATTGCATATGTACAGGATGGAACATTAAAATAGCATATGTACAGGATGGAACAATAAAATTGCATATGTACAGGATGGAACAATAAAATTGCATATGTACAGGGTGGAACAATAAAATTGCATATGTACAGGGTGGAACAATAAAATTGCATATGTACAGGGTGGAACAATAAAATTGCATATGTACAGGGTGGAACAATAAAATTGCATATGTACAGGATGGAACAATAAAATTGCATATGTACAGGGTGGAACAATAAAATTGCATATGTACAGGATGGAACATTAAAATAGCATATGTACAGGATGGAACAATAAAATTGCATATGTACAGGGTGGAACAATAAAATTGCATATGTACAGGATGGAACATTAAAATTGCATATGTACAGGATGGAACAATAAAATTGCATATGTACAGGGTGGAACAATAAAATTGCATATGTACAGGGTGGAACAATAAAATTGCATATGTACAGGATGGAACATTAAAATAGCATATGTACAGGATGGAACAATAAAATTGCATATGTACAGGGTGGAACAATAAAATTGCATATGTACAGGGTGGAACAATAAAATTGCATATGTACAGGATGGAACATTAAAATAGCATATGTACAGGATGGAACAATAAAATTGCATATGTACAGGGTGGAACAATAAAATTGCATATGTACAGGGTGGAACAATAAAATTGCATATGTACAGGGTGGAACAATAAAATTGCATATGTACAGGATGGAACAATAAAATTGCATATGTACAGGGTGGAACAATAAAATTGCATATGTACAGGGTGGAACAATAAAATTGCATATGTACAGGGTGGAACATTAAAATAGCATATGTACAGGGTGGAACAATAAAATTGCATATGTACAGGATGGAACATTAAAATAGCATATGTACAGGATGGAACAATAAAATTGCATATGTACAGGGTGGAACAATAAAATTGCATATGTACAGGGTGGAACATTAAAATAGCATATGTACAGGGTGGAACAATAAAATTGCATATGTACAGGATGGAACATTAAAATAGCATATGTACAGGATGGAACAATAAAATTGCATATGTACAGGGTGGAACAATAAAATTGCATATGTACAGGGTGGAACATTAAAATTGCATATGTACAGGGTGGAACAATAAAATTGCATATGTACAGGGTGGAACAATAAAATTGCATATGTACAGGGTGGAACATTAAAATAGCATATGTACAGGGTGGAACAATAAAATTGCATATGTACAGGGTGGAACAATAAAATTGCATATGTACAGGGTGGAACAATAAAATTGCATATGTACAGGGTGGAACAATAAAATTGCATATGTACAGGGTGGAACATTAAAATTGCATATGTACAGGGTGGAACAATAAAATTGCATATGTACAGGGTGGAACAATAAAATTGCATATGTACAGGATGGAACAATAAAATTGCATATGTACAGGGTGGAACAATAAAATTGCATATGTACAGGGTGGAACAATAAAATTGCATATGTACAGGATGGAACAATAAAATTGCATATGTACAGGGTGGAACAATAAAATTGCATATGTACAGGGTGGAACATTAAAATTGCATATGTACAGGGTGGAACAATAAAATTGCATATGTACAGGGTGGAACAATAAAATTGCATATGTACAGGGTGGAACATTAAAATAGCATATGTACAGGGTGGAACAATAAAATTGCATATGTACAGGGTGGAACAATAAAATTGCATATGTACAGGGTGGAACAATAAAATTGCATATGTACAGGATGGAACATTAAAATTGCATATGTACAGGATGGAACAATAAAATTGCATATGTACAGGGTGGAACAATAAAATTGCATATGTACAGGGTGGAACAATAAAATTGCATATGTACAGGATGGAACATTAAAATAGCATATGTACAGGATGGAACAATAAAATTGCATATGTACAGGGTGGAACAATAAAATTGCATATGTACAGGGTGGAACAATAAAATTGCATATGTACAGGATGGAACATTAAAATAGCATATGTACAGGATGGAACAATAAAATTGCATATGTACAGGGTGGAACAATAAAATTGCATATGTACAGGGTGGAACAATAAAATTGCATATGTACAGGGTGGAACAATAAAATTGCATATGTACAGGATGGAACATTAAAATAGCATATGTACAGGATGGAACAATAAAATTGCATATGTACAGGGTGGAACAATAAAATTGCATATGTACAGGGTGGAACATTAAAATAGCATATGTACAGGGTGGAACAATAAAATTGCATATGTACAGGATGGAACATTAAAATAGCATATGTACAGGATGGAACAATAAAATTGCATATGTACAGGGTGGAACAATAAAATTGCATATGTACAGGGTGGAACATTAAAATAGCATATGTACAGGGTGGAACAATAAAATTGCATATGTACAGGATGGAACATTAAAATAGCATATGTACAGGATGGAACAATAAAATTGCATATGTACAGGGTGGAACAATAAAATTGCATATGTACAGGGTGGAACAATAAAATTGCATATGTACAGGGTGGAACAATAAAATTGCATATGTACAGGGTGGAACAATAAAATTGCATATGTACAGGATGGAACATTAAAATAGCATATGTACAGGGTGGAACAATAAAATTGCATATGTACAGGGTGGAACAATAAAATTGCATATGTACAGGGTGGAACAATAAAATTGCATATGTACAGGGTGGAACAATAAAATTGCATATGTACAGGGTGGAACAAGAAAATTGCATATGTACAGGGTGGAACAATAAAATTGCATATGTACAGGGTGGAACAATAAAATTGCATATGTACAGGATGGAACATTAAAATAGCATATGTACAGGGTGGAACAATAAAATTGCATATGTACAGGGTGGAACAATAAAATTGCATATGTACAGGGTGGAACAATAAAATTGCATATGTACAGGGTGGAACAATAAAATTGCATATGTACAGGATGGAACATTAAAATAGCATATGTACAGGATGGAACAATAAAATTGCATATGTACAGGGTGGAACAATAAAATTGCATATGTACAGGGTGGAACAATAAAATTGCATATGTACAGGGTGGAACATTAAAATAGCATATGTACAGGGTGGAACAATAAAATTGCATATGTACAGGATGGAACAATAAAATTGCATATGTACAGGGTGGAACAATAAAATAGCATATGTACAGGATGGAACATTAAAATAGCATATGTACAGGGTGTAACAATAAAATAGCATATGTACAGGGTGGAACAATAAAATTGCATATGTACAGGGTGGAACAATAAAATTGCATATGTACAGGGTGGAACAATAAAATTGCATATGTACAGGGTGGAACAATAAAATTGCATATGTACAGGGTGGAACAATAAAATTGCATATGTACAGGGTGGAACAATAAAATTGCATATGTACAGGGTGGAACATTAAAATTGCATATGTACAGGGTGGAACAATAAAATTGCATATGTACAGGGTGGAACAATAAAATAGCATATGTACAGGATGGAACAATAAAATTGCATATGTACAGGATGGAACAATAAAATAGCATATGTACAGGATGGAACATTAAAATAGCATATGTACAGGGTGGAACAATAAAATTGCATATGTACAGGGTGGAACAATAAAATTGCATATGTACAGGGTGGAACAATAAAATTGCATATGTACAGGGTGGAACAATAAAATTGCATATGTACAGGGTGGAACAATAAAATTGCATATGTACAGGGTGGAACAATAAAATTGCATATGTACAGGGTGGAACATTAAAATAGCATATGTACAGGATGGAACATTAAAATAGCATATGTACAGGGTGGAACAATAAAATTGCATATGTACAGGGTGGAACAATAAAATTGCATATGTACAGGGTGGAACAATAAAATTGCATATGTACAGGGTGGAACAATAAAATTGCATATGTACAGGGTGGAACATTAAAATTGCATATGTACAGGGTTGAACAATAAAATTGCATATGTACAGGGTGGAACAATAAAATTGCATATGTACAGGGTGGAACATTAAAATAGCATATGTACAGGATGGAACATTAAAATAGCATATGTACAGGGTGGAACAATAAAATTGCATATGTACAGGGTGGAACAATAAAATTGCATATGTACAGGGTGGAACATTAAAATAGCATATGTACAGGATGGAACATTAAAATAGCATATGTACAGGGTGGAACAATAAAATTGCATATGTACAGGGTGGAACATTAAAATTGCATATGTACAGGGTGGAACATTAAAATTGCATATGTACAGGGTGGAACAATAAAATTGCATATGTACAGGGTGGAACAATAAAATTGCATATGTACAGGGTGGAACAATAAAATAGCATATGTACAGGGTGGAACAATAAAATTGCATATGTACAGGGTGGAACAATAAAATTGCATATGTACAGGGTGGAACAATAAAATTGCATATGTACAGGGTGGAACAATAAAATTGCATATGTACAGGGTGGAACATTAAAATTGCATATGTACAGGGTGGAACAATAAAATTGCATATGTACAGGGTGGAACAATAAAATTGCATATGTACAGGGTGGAACATTAAAATAGCATATGTACAGGATGGAACATTAAAATAGCATATGTACAGGGTGGAACAATAAAATTGCATATGTACAGGGTGGAACAATAAAATTGCATATGTACAGGGTGGAACATTAAAATAGCATATGTACAGGATGGAACATTAAAATTGCATATGTACAGGGTGGAACAATAAAATTGCATATGTACAGGGTGGAACAATAAAATTGCATATGTACAGGATGGAACAATAAAATTGCATATGTACAGGATGGAACAATAAAATTGCATATGTACAGGATGGAACATTAAAATAGCATATGTACAGGATGGAACAATAAAAGTGCATATGTACAGGGTGGAACAATAAAATAGCATATGTACAGGATGGAACAATAAAATTGCATATGTACAGGATGGAACAATAAAATTGCATATGTACAGGATGGAACAATAAAATTGCATATGTACAGGATGGAACATTAAAATAGCATATGTACAGGATTGAACAATAAAAGTGCATATGTACAGGGTGGAACATTAAAATAGCATATGTACAGGGTGGAACATTAAAATTGCATATGTACAGGATGGAACAATAAAATAGCATATGTACAGGATGGAACAATAAAATTGCATATGTACAGGATGGAACAATAAAATAGCATATGTACAGGGTGGAACATTAAAATAGCATATGTACAGGATGGAACAATAAAATTGCATATGTACAGGATGGAACATTAAAATAGCATATGTACAGGGTGGAACAATAAAATTGCATATGTACAGGATGGAACAATAAAATAGCATATGTACAGGATGGAACAATAAAATTGCATATGTACAGGATGGAACATTAAAATAGCATATGTACAGGATGGAACAATAAAATTGCATATGTACAGGGTGGAACAATAAAATAGCATATGTACAGGATGGAACAATAAAATTGCATATGTACAGGATGGAACAATAAAATTGCATATGTACAGGATGGAACAATAAAATTGCATATGTACAGGATGGAACAATAAAAGTGCATATGTACAGGGTGGAACATTAAAATTGCATATGTACAGGATGGAACAATAAAATTGCATATGTACAGGATGGAACAATAAAATTGCATATGTACAGGATGGAACATTAAAATAGCATATGTACAGGATGGAACAATAAAATTGCATATGTACAGGATGGAACAATAAAATTGCATATGTACAGGATGGAACAATAAAATAGCATATGTACAGGATGGAACAATAAAATTGCATATGTACAGGGTGGAACATTAAAATTGCATATGTACAGGATGGAACAATAAAATAGCATATGTACAGGATGGAACATTAAAATAGCATATGTACAGGATGGAACAATAAAATTGCATATGTACAGGATGGAACAATAAAATTGCATATGTACAGGATGGAACAATAAAATAGCATATGTACAGGATGGAACAATAAAATTGCATATGTACAGGATGGAACAATAAAATAGCATATGTACAGGGTGGAACAATAAAATAGCATATGTACAGGATGGAACAATAAAATTGCATATGTACAGGATGGAACAATAAAATTGCATATGTACAGGATGGAACATTAAAATAGCATATGTACAGGATGGAACAATAAAAGTGCATATGTACAGGGTGGAACATTAAAATTGCATATGTACAGGATGGAACATTAAAATTGCATATGTACAGGATGGAACAATAAAATTGCATATGTACAGGGTGGAACATTAAAATTGCATATGTACAGGATGGAACAATAAAATTGCATATGTACAGGGTGGAACATTAAAATTGCATATGTACAGGGTGGAACATTAAAATTGCATATGTACAGGATGGAACAATAAAAGTGCATATGTACAGGGTGGAACATTAAAATTGCATATGTACAGGATGGAACAATAAAATTGCATATGTACAGGATGGAACAATAAAATTGCATATGTACAGGGTGGAACATTAAAATAGCATATGTACAGGATGGAACATTAAAATAGCATATGTACAGGGTGGAACAATAAAATAGCATATGTACAGGGTTGAACATTAAAATAGCATATGTACAGGGTGGAACAATAAAATTGCATATGTACAGGATGGAACATTAAAATAGCATATGTACAGGGTGGAACATTAAAATTGCATATGTACAGGGTGGAACATTAAAATTGCATATGTACAGGGTGGAACATTAAAATAGCATATGTACAGGGTGGAACAATAAAATTGCATATGTACAGGGTGGAACAATAAAATTGCATATGTACAGGGTGGAACAATAAAATTGCATATGTACAGGGTGGAACAATAAAATTGCATATGTACAGGGTGGAACATTAAAATAGCATATGTACAGTGTGGAACAATAAAATTGCATATGTACAGGGTGGAACAATAAAATAGCATATGTACAGGGTGGAACAATAAAATTGCATATGTACAGGGTGGAACATTAAAATAGCATATGTACAGGGTGGAACAATAAAATTGCATATGTACAGGGTGGAACAATAAAATTGCATATGTACAGGGTGGAACAATAAAATTGCATATGTACAGGGTGGAACAATAAAATTGCATATGTACAGGGTGGAACAATAAAATTGCATATGTACAGGGTGGAACAATAAAATTGCATATGTACAGGGTGGAACAATAAAATTGCATATGTACAGGGTGGAACAATAAAATTGCATATGTACAGGGTGGAACAATAAAATTGCATATGTACAGGGTGGAACAATAAAATTGCATATGTAAAGGGTGGAACCATAAAATTGCATATGTACAGGGTGGAACAATAAAATTGCATATGTACAGGGTGGAACGATAAAATTGCATATGTACAGGGTGGAACAATAAAATTGCATATGTACAGGGTGGAACAATAAAATTGCATATGTACAGGGTGGAACAATAAAATTGCATATGTACAGGGTGGAACATTAAAATAGCATATGTACAGGGTGGAACAATAAAATTGCATATGTACAGGGTGGAACAATAAAATTGCATATGTACAGGGTGGAACAATAAAATTGCATATGTACAGGGTGGAACAATAAAATTGCATATGTACAGGGTGGAACGATAAAATTGCATATGTACAGGGTGGAACAATAAAATTGCATATGTACAGGGTGGAACGATAAAATTGCATATGTACAGGGTGGAACAATAAAATTGCATATGTACAGGGTGGAACAATAAAATTGCATATGTACAGGGTGGAACGATAAAATTGCATATGTACAGGGTGGAACGATAAAATTGCATATGTACAGGGTGGAACAATAAAATTGCATATGTACAGGGTGGAACAATAAAATTGCATATGTACAGGGTGGAACAATAAAATTGCATATGTACAGGGTGGAACAATAAAATTGCATATGTACAGGGTGGAACAATAAAATTGCATATGTACAGGGTGGAACAATAAAATTGCATATGTACAGGGTGGAACAATAAAATTGCATATGTACAGGGTGGAACAATAAAATTGCATATGTACAGGGTGGAACAATAAAATTGCATATGTACAGGGTGGAACGATAAAATTGCATATGTACAGGGTGGAACAATAAAATTGCATATGTACAGGGTGGAACAATAAAATTGCATATGTACAGGGTGGAACAATAAAATAGCATATGTACAGGGTGGAACAATAAAATTGCATATGTACAGGGTGGAACAATAAAATTGCATATGTACAGGGTGGAACAATAAAATTGCATATGTACAGGGTGGAACAATAAAATTGCATATGTACAGGATGGAACATTAAAATAGCATATGTACAGGGTGGAACAATAAAATTGCATATGTACAGGGTGGAACAATAAAATTGCATATGTACAGGGTAGAACAATAAAATTGCATATGTACAGGGTGGAACAATAAAATTGCATATGTACAGGGTGGAACAATAAAATTGCATATGTACAGGGTGGAACAATAAAATTGCATATGTACAGGGTGGAACAATAAAATTGCATATGTACAGGGTAGAACAATAAAATTGCATATGTACAGGGTGGAACAATAAAATTGCATATGTACAGGGTAGAACAATAAAATTGCATATGTACAGGGTGGAACAATAAAATTACATATGTACAGGGTAGAACAATAAAATTGCATATGTACAGGGTAGAACAATAAAATTGCATATGTACAGGGTGGAACAATAAAATTGCATATGTACAGGGTGGAACAATAAAATTGCATATGTACAGGGTGGAACAATAAAATTGCATATGTACAGGGTGGAACAATAAAATTGCATATGTACAGGGTGGAACAATAAAATTGCATATGTACAGGGTAGAACAATAAAATTGCATATGTACAGGGTGGAACAATAAAATTGCATATGTACAGGGTGGAACAATAAAATTGCATATGTACAGGGTGGAACAATAAAATTGCATATGTACAGAGTGGAACAATAAAATTGCATATGTACAGGGTGGAACAATAAAATTGCATATGTACAGGATGGAACATTAAAATAGCATATGTACAGGGTGGAACAATAAAATTGCATATGTACAGGGTGGAACAATAAAATTGCATATGTACAGGGTGGAACAATAAAATTGCATATGTACAGGGTGGAACAATAAAATAGCATATGTACAGGGTGGAACAATAAAATTGCATATGTACAGGGTGGAACAATAAAATTGCATATGTACAGGGTGGAACAATAAAATTGCATATGTACAGGGTGGAACAATAAAATTGCATATGTACAGGGTGGAACAATAAAATTGCATATGTACAGGGTGGAACAATAAAATTGCATATGTACAGGGTGGAACAATAAAATAGCATATGTACAGGGTGGAACAATAAAATTGCATATGTACAGGGTGGAACAATAAAATTGCATATGTACAGGGTGGAACAATAAAATTGCATATGTACAGGGTGGAACAATAAAATTGCATATGTACAGGGTGGAACAATAAAATTGCATATGTACAGAGTGGAACAATAAAATTGCATATGTACAGGGTGGAACAATAAAATAGCATATGTACAGGGTGGAACAATAAAATTGCATATGTACAGGGTGGAACAATAAAATTGCATATGTACAGAGTGGAACAATAAAATTGCATATGTACAGGGTGGAACAATAAAATTGCATATGTACAGGGTGGAACAATAAAATTGCATATGTACAGGGTGGAA
Source organism: Euprymna scolopes (assembly GCF_053919585.1). Classification (NCBI taxonomy): domain Eukaryota; kingdom Metazoa; phylum Mollusca; class Cephalopoda; order Sepiida; family Sepiolidae; genus Euprymna; species Euprymna scolopes. The sequence continues at coordinate 93,191,689 of NC_136517.1, read as the reverse complement.
CAATAAAATTGCATATGTACAGGGTGGAACAATAAAATTGCATATGTACAGGGTGGAACAATAAAATTGCATATGTACAGGGTGGAACAATAAAATTGCATATGTACAGAGTGGAACAATAAAATTGCATATGTACAGGGTGGAACAATAAAATTGCATATGTACAGGGTGGAACAATAAAATTGCATATGTACAGGGTGGAACAATAAAATTGCATATGTACAGGGTGGAACAATAAAATTGCATATGTACAGGGTGGAACAATAAAATTGCATATGTACAGGGTGGAACAATAAAATTGCATATGTACAGAGTGGAACAATAAAATTGCATATGTACAGGGTGGAACAATAAAATTGCATATGTACAGGGTGGAACAATAAAATTGCATATATACAGGGTGGAACAATAAAATTGCATATGTACAGGGTGGAACAATAAAATTGCATATGTACAGAGTGGAACAATAAAATTGCATATGTACAGGGTGGAACAATAAAATTGCATATGTACAGGGTGGAACAATAAAATTGCATATGTACAGGGTGGAACAATAAAATTGCATATGTACAGGGTGGAACAATAAAATTGCATATGTACAGGGTGGAACAATAAAATTGCATATGTACAGAGTGGAACAATAAAATTGCATATGTACAGGGTGGAACAATAAAATTGCATATGTACAGGGTGGAACAATAAAATTGCATATGTACAGGGTGGAACAATAAAATTGCATATGTACAGGGTGGAACAATAAAATTGCATATGTACAGGGTGGAACAATAAAATTGCATATGTACAGGGTGGAACAATAAAATTGCATATGTACAGGGTGGAACAATAAAATTGCATATGTACAGGATGGAACATTAAAATAGCATATGTACAGGGTGGAACAATAAAATTGCATATGTACAGGGTGGAACAATAAAATTGCATATGTACAGGGTGGAACAATAAAATTGCATATGTACAGGGTGGAACAATAAAATTGCATATGTACAGGGTGGAACAATAAAATTGCATATGTACAGGGTGGAACAATAAAATTGCATATGTACAGGGTGGAACAATAAAATTGCATATGTACAGGGTGGAACAATAAAATAGCATATGTACAGGGTGGAACAATAAAATTGCATATGTACAGGGTGGAACAATAAAATTGCATATGTACAGGGTGGAACATTAAAATTGCATATGTACAGGGTGGAACAATAAAATTGCATATGTACAGGGTGGAACAATAAAATTGCATATGTACAGGGTGGAACAATAAAATTGCATATGTACAGGGTGGAACAATAAAATTGCATATGTACAGGGTGGAACATTAAAATTGCATATGTACAGGGTGGAACAATAAAATTGCATATGTACAGGGTGGAACAATAAAATTGCATATGTACAGGGTGGAACAATAAAATTGCATATGTACAGGGTGGAACAATAAAATTGCATATGTACAGGGTGGAACAATAAAATTGCATATGTACAGGGTGGAACAATAAAATTGCATATGTACAGGGTGGAACAATAAAATTGCATATGTACAGGGTGGAACATTAAAATTGCATATGTACAGGGTGGAACAATAAAATTGCATATGTACAGGGTGGAACAATAAAATTGCATATGTACAGGGTGGAACAATAAAATTGCATATGTACAGGGTGGAACAATAAAATTGCATATGTACAGGGTGGAACAATAAAATTGCATATGTACAGGGTGGAACAATAAAATTGCATATGTACAGGGTGGAACAATAAAATTGCATATGTACAGGATGGAACATTAAAATAGCATATGTACAGGGTGGAACAATAAAATTGCATATGTACAGGGTGGAACAATAAAATTGCATATGTACAGGGTGGAACAATAAAATTGCATATGTACAGGGTGGAACAATAAAATTGCATATGTACAGGGTGGAACAATAAAATTGCATATGTACAGGGTGGAACAATAAAATTGCATATGTACAGGGTGGAACAATAAAATTGCATATGTACAGGGTGGAACAATAAAATTGCATATGTACAGGGTGGAACAATAAAATTGCATATGTACAGGGTGGAACAATAAAATTGCATATGTACAGGGTGGAACGATAAAATTGCATATGTACAGGGTGGAACAATAAAATTGCATATGTACAGGGTGGAACAAAAAAATTGCATATGTACAGGGTGGAACAATAAAATTGCATATGTACAGGGTGGAACAATAAAATTGCATATGTACAGGGTGGAACGATAAAATTGCATATGTACAGGGTGGAACAATAAAATTGCATATGTACAGGGTGGAACAATAAAATTGCATATGTACAGGGTGGAACAATAAAATTGCATATGTACAGGGTGGAACGATAAAATTGCATATGTACAGGGTGGAACAATAAAATTGCATATGTACAGGGTGGAACAATAAAATTGCATATGTACAGGGTGGAACAATAAAATTGCATATGTACAGGGTGGAACAATAAAATTGCATATGTACAGGGTGGAACAATAAAATTGCATATGTACAGGGTGGAACAATAAAATTGCATATGTACAGGGTGGAACAATAAAATTGCATATGTACAGGGTGGAACAATAAAATTGCATATGTACAGGGTGGAACAATAAAATTGCATATGTACAGGGTGGAACAATAAAATTGCATATGTACAGGGTGGAACAATAAAATTGCATATGTACAGGGTGGAACAATAAAATAGCATATGTACAGGGTGGAACATTAAAATTGCATATGTACAGGGTGGAACAATAAAATTGCATATGTACAGGGTGGAACAATAAAATAGCATATGTACAGGGTGGAACAATAAAATTGCATATGTACAGGGTGGAACAATAAAATTGCATATGTACAGGATGGAACATTAAAATAGCATATGTACAGGGTGGAACATTAAAATAGCATATGTACAGGGTGGAACAATAAAATTGTATATGTACAGGGTGGAACAATAAAATTGCATATGTACAGGGTGGAACAATAAAATTGCATATGTACAGGGTGGAACAATAAAATTGCATATGTACAGGGTGGAACATTAAAATTGCATATGTACAGAGTGGAACATTAAAATTGCATATGTACAGAGTGGAACATTAAAATTGCATATGTACAGAGTGGAACATTAAAATTACATATGTACAGAGTGGAACATTAAAATTGTATATGTACAGAGTGTAACATTAAAATTGTATATGTACAGGGTGGAACAATAAAATTGCATATGTACATGGTTGAACAATAAAATTGCATATGTACAGGGTGGAACAATAAAATTGCATATGTACAGGGTGGAACAATAAAATTGTATATGTACAGGGTGGAACAATAAAATTGCATATGTACAGAGTGGAACATTAAAATTACATATGTACAGAGTGGAACATTAAAATTGCATATGTACAGAGTGGAACATTAAAATTGTATATGTACAGGGTGGAACAATAAAATTGCATATGTACATGGTGGAACAATAAAATTGCATATGTTCAGGGTGGAACAATAAAATTGCATATGTACAGGGTGGAACACTAAAATTGCATATGTACAGGGTGGAACAATAAAATTGCATATGTACAGAGTGGAACATTAAAATTACATATGTACAGAGTTGAACATTAAAATTGCATATGTACATGGTGGAACATTCAAATTGCATATGTACAGAGTGGAACATTAAAATTGCATATGTACAGAGTGGAACCTTAAAATTGCATATGTACAGAGTGGAACATTAAAATTACATATGTACAGAGTGGAACATTAAAATTGCATATGTACAGAGTGGAACATTAAAATTACATATGTACAGAGTGGAACATTAAAATTGCATATGTACAGAGTGGAACATTAAAATTACATATGTACAGGGTGGAACGATAAAATTGCATATGTACATGGTGGAACATTAAAATTACATATGTACAGAGTGGAACAATAAAATTGCATATGTACATGGTGGAACATTAAAATTGCATATGTACAGAGTGGAACAATAAAATTGCATATGTACATGGTGGAACAATAAAATTGCATATGTACATGGTGGAACAATAAAATTGCATATGTACATGGTGGAACATTAAAATTACATATGTACAGAGTGGAACAATAAAATTGCATATGTACATGGTGGAACATTAAAATTGCATATGTACAGAGTGGAACAATAATATTGCATATGTACAGGGTGGAACAATAAAATTGCATATGTACAGGGTGGAACAATAAAATTGCATATGTACAGGGTGGAACATTAAAATTGCATATGTACAGGGTGGAACAATAAAATTGCATATGTACATGGTGGAACAATAAAATTGCATATGTACAGAGTGGAACATTAAAATTACATATGTACAGGGTGGAACAATAAAATTGCATATGTACTTGGTGGAACAATAAAATTGCATATGTACAGAGTGGAACATTAAAATTGCATATGTACAGAGTGGAACATTAAAATTGCATATATACAGAGTGGAACATTAAAATTACATATGTACAGAGTGGAACATTAAAATTGCATATGTACAGAGTGGAACATTAAAATTACATATGTACAGAGTGGAACATAAAAATTGCATATGTACAGGGTGGAACAATAAAATTGCATATGTACAGGGTGGAACAATAAAATTGCATATGTACAGGGTGGAACAATAAAATTGCATATGTACAGAGTGGAACAATAAAATTGCATATGTACAGAGTGGAACATTAAAATTGCATATGTACATGGTGGAACATTAAAATTGCATATGTACAGAGTGGAACATTAAAATTGCATATGTACAGAGTGGAACATTAAAATTGCATATATACAGAGTGGAACATTAAAATTGCATATGTACAGAGTGGAACAATAAAATTGCATATGTACAGGGTGGAACAATAAAATTGAATATGTACAGGGTGGAACAATAAAATTGCATATGTACATGGTGGAACAATAAAATTGCATATGTACATAGTGGAACAATAAAATTGCATATGTACAGGGTGGAACAATAAAATTGCATATGTACAGGGTGGAACACTAAAATTGCATATGTACAGGGTGGAACATTAAAATTGCATGTGTACAGGGTGGAACAATAAAATTACATATGTACATGGTGGAACAATAAAATTACATATGTACAGGGTGGAACAATAAAATTACATATGTACATGGTGGAACAATAAAATTGCATATGTACATTGTGGAACAATAAAATTACATATGTACATGGTGGAACAATAAAATTACATATGTACAGAGTGGAACAATATCATTGCATATGTACAGGGTTGAACAATAAAATTACATATGTACAGGGTGGAACAATAAAATTACATATGTACAGGGAGGAACGATAAAATTGCATATGTACAGGGTGGAAACATAAAATTGTATATGTACAGGGTGGAACAATAAAATTGCATATGTACAGGGTGGAACATTAAAATTACATATGTACAGGGTGGAACAATATAATTGTATATGTACAGGGAGGAACAATATAATTGCATATGTACAGAGTGGAACAATATAATTGTATATGTACAGGGAGGAACAATAAAATTACATATGTAAAGGGAGGAACGATAAAATTACATATGTACAGGGTGGAACAATATAATTGCATATGTACAGAGTTGAACGATAAAATTGCATATGTACACTGTGGAACAATAAAATTGCATATGTACAGGGTGGAACAATAAAATTGCATATGTACAGGGTTGAACAATAAAATTGCACATGTACAGGGTGGAACGATAAAATTGCATATGTAAAGGGTGGAACAATAAAATTGCATATGTAAAGGGTCGAACAATAAAATTGCATATGTACAGGGTGGAACAATAAAATTGCATATGTACAGGGTGGAACAATAAAATTGCATCTGTACAGGATGGAACGATAAAATTGCATATGTACAGGGTGGAACGATAAAATTGCATATGTACAGGGTGGAACATTAAAATTGCATATGTACAGGGTGGAACGATAAAATTGCATATGTACAGGGTGGAACAATAAAATTGCACATGTACAGGGTGGAACGATAAAATTGCATATGTAAAGGGTGGAACAATAAAATTGCATATGTAAAGGGTCGAACAATAAAATTGCACATGTACATGGTGGAACATTAAAATTGCATATGTACAGAGTGGAACAATAAAATTGCATATGTACATGGTGGAACAATAAAATTGCATATGTACATGGTGGAACAATAAAATTGCATATGTACATGGTGGAACATTAAAATTACATATGTACAGAGTGGAACAATAAAATTGCATATGTACATGGTGGAACATTAAAATTGCATATGTACAGAGTGGAACAATAATATTGCATATGTACAGGGTGGAACAATAAAATTGCATATGTACAGGGTGGAACAATAAAATTGCATATGTACAGGGTGGAACATTAAAATTGCATATGTACAGGGTGGAACAATAAAATTGCATATGTACATGGTGGAACAATAAAATTGCATATGTACAGAGTGGAACATTAAAATTACATATGTACAGGGTGGAACAATAAAATTGCATATGTACTTGGTGGAACAATAAAATTGCATATGTACAGAGTGGAACATTAAAATTGCATATGTACAGAGTGGAACATTAAAATTGCATATATACAGAGTGGAACATTAAAATTACATATGTACAGAGTGGAACATTAAAATTGCATATGTACAGAGTGGAACATTAAAATTACATATGTACAGAGTGGAACATAAAAATTGCATATGTACAGGGTGGAACAATAAAATTGCATATGTACAGGGTGGAACAATAAAATTGCATATGTACAGGGTGGAACAATAAAATTGCATATGTACAGAGTGGAACAATAAAATTGCATATGTACAGAGTGGAACATTAAAATTGCATATGTACATGGTGGAACATTAAAATTGCATATGTACAGAGTGGAACATTAAAATTGCATATGTACAGAGTGGAACATTAAAATTGCATATATACAGAGTGGAACATTAAAATTGCATATGTACAGAGTGGAACAATAAAATTGCATATGTACAGGGTGGAACAATAAAATTGAATATGTACAGGGTGGAACAATAAAATTGCATATGTACATGGTGGAACAATAAAATTGCATATGTACATAGTGGAACAATAAAATTGCATATGTACAGGGTGGAACAATAAAATTGCATATGTACAGGGTGGAACACTAAAATTGCATATGTACAGGGTGGAACATTAAAATTGCATGTGTACAGGGTGGAACAATAAAATTACATATGTACATGGTGGAACAATAAAATTACATATGTACAGGGTGGAACAATAAAATTACATATGTACATGGTGGAACAATAAAATTGCATATGTACATTGTGGAACAATAAAATTACATATGTACATGGTGGAACAATAAAATTACATATGTACAGAGTGGAACAATATCATTGCATATGTACAGGGTTGAACAATAAAATTACATATGTACAGGGTGGAACAATAAAATTACATATGTACAGGGAGGAACGATAAAATTGCATATGTACAGGGTGGAAACATAAAATTGTATATGTACAGGGTGGAACAATAAAATTGCATATGTACAGGGTGGAACATTAAAATTACATATGTACAGGGTGGAACAATATAATTGTATATGTACAGGGAGGAACAATATAATTGCATATGTACAGAGTGGAACAATATAATTGTATATGTACAGGGAGGAACAATAAAATTACATATGTAAAGGGAGGAACGATAAAATTACATATGTACAGGGTGGAACAATATAATTGCATATGTACAGAGTTGAACGATAAAATTGCATATGTACACTGTGGAACAATAAAATTGCATATGTACAGGGTGGAACAATAAAATTGCATATGTACAGGGTTGAACAATAAAATTGCACATGTACAGGGTGGAACGATAAAATTGCATATGTAAAGGGTGGAACAATAAAATTGCATATGTAAAGGGTCGAACAATAAAATTGCATATGTACAGGGTGGAACAATAAAATTGCATATGTACAGGGTGGAACAATAAAATTGCATCTGTACAGGATGGAACGATAAAATTGCATATGTACAGGGTGGAACGATAAAATTGCATATGTACAGGGTGGAACATTAAAATTGCATATGTACAGGGTGGAACGATAAAATTGCATATGTACAGGGTGGAACAATAAAATTGCATATGTACAGGGTGGAACAATAAAATTGTATACGTACAGGGTGGAACGATAAAATTGCATATGTACAGGGTGGAACGATAAAATTGCATATGTACAGGGTGGAGCGATAAAATTGCATATGTAGAGGGTGGAACAATAAAATTGCATATGTACAGAGTGGAACATTAAAATTGCATATGTACAGGGTGGAACATTAAAATTGCATGTGTACAGGGTGGAACAATAAAATTACATATGTACATGGTGGAACAATAAAATTACATATGTACAGGGTGGAACAATAAAATTACATATGTACATGGTGGAACAATAAAATTGCATATGTACATTGTGGAACAATAAAATTACATATGTACATGGTGGAACAATAAAATTACATATGTACAGAGTGGAACAATATCATTGCATATGTACAGGGTTGAACAATAAAATTACATATGTACAGGGTGGAACAATAAAATTACATATGTACAGGGAGGAACGATAAAATTGCATATGTACAGGGTGGAAACATAAAATTGTATATGTACAGGGTGGAACAATAAAATTGCATATGTACAGGGTGGAACATTAAAATTACATATGTACAGGGTGGAACAATATAATTGTATATGTACAGGGAGGAACAATATAATTGCATATGTACAGAGTGGAACAATATAATTGTATATGTACAGGGAGGAACAATAAAATTACATATGTAAAGGGAGGAACGATAAAATTACATATGTACAGGGTGGAACAATATAATTGCATATGTACAGAGTGGAACGATAAAATTGCATATGTACACTGTGGAACAATAAAATTGCATATGTACAGGGTGGAACAATAAAATTGCATATGTACAGGGTTGAACAATTAAATTGCACATGTACAGGGTGGAACGATAAAATTGCATATGTAAAGGGTGGAACAATAAAATTGCATATGTAAAGGGTGGAACAATAAAATTGCATATGTACAGGGTGGAACAATAAAATTGCATATGTACAGGGTGGAACAATAAAATTGCATCTGTACAGGATGGAACGATAAAATTGCATATGTACAGGGTGGAACGATAAAATTGCATATGTACAGGGTGGAACATTAAAATTGCATATGTACAGGGTGGAACGATAAAATTGCATATGTACAGGGTGGAACAATAAAATTGCATATGTACAGGGTGGAACAATAAAATTGTATACGTACAGGGTGGAACGATAAAATTGCATATGTACAGGGTGGAACGATAAAATTGCATATGTACAGGGTGGAGCGATAAAATTGCATATGTAGAGGGTGGAACAATAAAATTGCATATGTACAGAGTGGAACGATAAAATTGAATATGTACAGGGTGGAACAATAAAATTGCATATGTACAGGGTGGAACGATAAAATTGCATATGTACAGGGTGGAACGATAAAATTGTATATGTACAGGGTTGAACGATAAAATTGTGTATGTACAGGGTGGAACAATAAAATTGCATATGTACAGGGTGGAACAATAAAATTGTATACGTACAGGGTGGAACGATTAAATTGCATATGTACAGGGTGGAACGATAAAATTGCATATGTACAGAGTGGAACATTTAAATTGCATATGTACAGAGTGGAACATTAAAATTGCATATGTACAGAGTGGAACATTAAAATTACATATGTACAGAGTGGAACATTAAAATTGCATATGTACAGAGTGGAACATTAAAATTGCATATGTACAGAGTGGAACATTAAAATTGCATATGTACAGAGTGGAACATTAAAATTACATATGTACAGAGTGGAACATTAAAATGGCATATGTACAGAGTGGAACATTAAAATTACATATGTACAGAGTGGAACATAAAAATTGCATATGTACAGGGTGGAACAATAAAATTGCATATGTACAGGGTGGAACAATAAAATTGCATATGTACAGGGTGGAACAATAAAATTGCATATGTACAGAGTGGAACAATAAAATTGCATATGTACAGAGTGGAACATTAAAATTGCATATGTACATGGTGGAACATTAAAATTGCATATGTACAGAGTGGAACATTAAAATTGCATATGTACAGAGTGGAACATTAAAATTGCATATGTACAGAGTGGAACAATAAAATTGCATATGTACAGGGTGGAACAATAAAATTGAATATGTACAGGGTAGCACAATAAAATTGCATATGTACATGGTGGAACAATAAAATTGCATATGTACATGGTGGAACAATAAAATTGCATATGTACAGGGTGGAACAATAAAATTGCATATGTACAGGGTGGAACACTAAAATTGCATATGTACAGGGTCGAACAATAAAATTGCATATGTACAGGGTGGAACAATAAAATTGCATATGTACAGGGTGGAACAATAAAATTGCATATGTACAGAGTGGAACATTAAAATTGCATATGTACAGGGTGGAACATTAAAATTGCATATGTACAGGGTGGAACAATAAAATTACATATGTACATGGTGGAACAATAAAATTACATATGTACATGGTGGAACAATAAAATTACATATGTACAGAGTGGAACAATATCATTGCATATGTACAGGGTTGAACAATAAAATTACATATGTACAGGGTGGAACAATAAAATTACATATGTACAGGGAGGAACGATAAAATTGCATATGTACAGGGTGGAAACATAAAATTGTATATGTACAGGGTGGAACAATATAATTGCATATGTACAGGGTGGAACAATATAATTGCATATGTACAGGGTGGAACAATAAAATTGCATATGTACAGGGTGGAACATTAAAATTACATATGTACAGGGTGGAACAATATAATTGTATATGTACAGGGAGGAACAATATAATTGCATATGTACAGAGTGGAACAATATAATTGTATATGTACAGGGAGGAACAATAAAATTACATATGTAAAGGGAGGAACGATAAAATTACATATGTACAGGGTGGAACAATATAATTGCATATGTACAGAGTGGAACGATAAAATTGCATATGTACAGTGTGGAACAATAAAATTGCATATGTACAGGGTTGAACAATAAAATTGCATATATACAGGGTTGAACAATTAAATTGCACATGTACAGGGTGGAACGATAAAATTGCATATGTAAAGGGTGGAACAATAAAATTGCATATGTAAAGGGTGGAACAATAAAATTGCATATGTACAGGGTGGAACAATAAAATTGCATATGTACAGGGTGGAACAATAAAATTGCATCTGTACAGGATGGAACGATAAAATTGCATATGTACAGGGTGGAACGATAAAATTGCATATGTACAGGGTAGAACATTAAAATTGCATATGTACAGGGTGGAACGATAAAATTGCATATGTACAGGGTGGAACAATAAAATTCCATATGTACAGGGTGGAACAATAAAATTGTATACGTACAGGGTGGAACGATAAAATTGCATATATACAGGGTGGAACAATAAAATTGCATATGTACAGGGTGGAACAATAGAATTACATATGTACAGGGTGGAACGATAAAATTGCATATGTACAGGGTAGAACAATAAAATTACATATGTACAGGGTAGAACAATAAAATTGCATATGTACAGGGTTGAATGAAAAAATTTAATATGTATAGGCTGGAACGATAAAATTGCATATTGAGAATGTTGAACATTAAAATTGCATATGTACAAGGTGGAACAATAAAATTGTATACGTACAGGGTGGAACGATAAAATTGCATATGTACAGGGTGGAACGATAAAATTGCATATGTACAGGGTGGAGCGATAAAATTGCATATGTAGAGGGTGGAACAATAAAATTGCATATGTACAGAGTGGAACGATAAAATTGAATATGTACAGGGTGGAACAATAAAATTGCATATGTACAGGGTGGAACGATAAAATTGCATCTGTACAGGGTGGAACGACAAAATTGTATATGTACAGGGTGGAACGATAAAATTGCATATGTATAGGGTGGAACAATAAAATTGCATATGTACAGGGTGGAACAATAAAATTGCATATGTACAGGGTGGAACGATAAAATTGCATATGTACAGGGTGGAACAATAAAATTGCATATGTACAGGGTGGAACAATAAAATTGCATATGTACAGGGTAGAACAATAAAATTGCATATGTACAATGTGGAACAATAAAATTTGCATATGTACAGGGTGGAACAATAAAATTGCATATGTACAGGGTGGAACAATAAAATTGCATATGTACAATGTGGAACAATAAAATTGCATATGTACAGGGTGGAACAATAAAATTGCATATGTACAGGGTGGAACAATAAAATTGCATATGTACAGGGTGGAACAATAAAATTGCATATGTACAGGGTGGAACAATAAAATTGCATATGTACAGGGTGGAACGATAAAATTGCATATGTACAGGGTGGAACAATAAAATTGCATATGTACAGGGTGGAACAATAAAATTGCATATGTACAGGGTGGAACGATAAAATTGCATATGTACAGGGTGGAAAAAAAATTGCATATATACTGGGTTGAACGATATAATTACATATGTACAGGGTTGAACAATATAATTGCATATGTACAGGGTGGAACAATAAAATTGCATATGTACAGGGTGGAACGATAAAATTGCATATATACAGGGTGGAACGATAAAATTGCATATGTACAGGGTGGAACGATAAAATTGCATATGTACAGGGTGGAACAATAAAATTGCATATGTACAGGGTGGAACAATAAAATTGCATATGTACAATGTGGAACAATAAAATTGCATATGTACAGGGTGGAGCGATAAAATTGCATATGTAGAGGGTGGAACAATAAAATTGCATATGTACAGAGTGGAACGATAAAATTGAATATGTACAGGGTGGAACAATAAAATTGCATATGTACAGGGTGGAACGATAAAATTGCATCTGTACAGGGTGGAACGACAAAATTGTATATGTACAGGGTGGAACGATAAAATTGCATATGTATAGGGTGGAACAATAAAATTGCATATGTACAGGGTGGAACAATAAAATTGCATATGTACAGGGTGGAACGATAAAATTGCATATGTACAGGGTGGAACAATAAAATTGCATATGTACAGGGTGGAACAATAAAATTGCATATGTACAGGGTAGAACAATAAAATTGCATATGTACAATGTGGAACAATAAAATTTGCATATGTACAGGGTGGAACAATAAAATTGCATATGTACAGGGTGGAACAATAAAATTGCATATGTACAATGTGGAACAATAAAATTGCATATGTACAGGGTGGAACAATAAAATTGCATATGTACAGGGTGGAACAATAAAATTGCATATGTACAGGGTGGAACAATAAAATTGCATATGTACAGGGTGGAACAATAAAATTGCATATGTACAGGGTGGAACGATAAAATTGCATATGTACAGGGTGGAACAATAAAATTGCATATGTACAGGGTGGAACAATAAAATTGCATATGTACAGGGTGGAACGATAAAATTGCATATGTACAGGGTGGAAAAAAAATTGCATATATACTGGGTTGAACGATATAATTACATATGTACAGGGTTGAACAATATAATTGCATATGTACAGGGTGGAACAATAAAATTGCATATGTACAGGGTGGAACGATAAAATTGCATATATACAGGGTGGAACGATAAAATTGCATATGTACAGGGTGGAACGATAAAATTGCATATGTACAGGGTGGAACAATAAAATTGCATATGTACAGGGTGGAACAATAAAATTGCATATGTACAGGGTTGAACGATAAAATTTCATATGTACAGGGTGGAAAAAAAATTGCATATATACTGGGTTGAACGATATAATTACATATGTACAGGGTTGAACAATATAATTGCATATGTACAGGGTGGAACAATAAAATTGCATATGTACAGGGTCTAACGATAAAATTGCATACGTACAGGGTTGAACAATAAAATTGAATATGTACAGGGTTGAACAATAAAATTGCATATGCACTGGGGTGAACGATGACATTGCATATGTATATGGTCGAACAATAAAATGTCATATTTACAGGGTGGAACAATAAAATTTCATATGTACAGGGTAGAACGAGTTAATTGCATATGTACTGGGATTACCGATAAATTGCATATGTACAGCGTGCTACGATAAAATTGTGTACGTACAGTGTGGAACGTTGAAATAGCATAGGTTTAGCGTGGAATGATAAAATTGTATATGTACTGGGTTGAACAATAAAATTGTATATGTAGATGTTTGAACGATAAAATTGTATATGTACAGTATGGAACGATTTAATTGCATATGTACAGGGTCGAACGATAAAATTGTATATGTACAGGGTAGAACCATAAAGTTGCATATGTACAGGGATGAACGATGACATTGCATATGTACAGGTTGGAATAATAAAATTGCATATGTACAGGGTGTAACGATAACATTGCATATTTGAAAAGGGGGAAGTGACTGGTATACCGTTGATATAGGTTTTATTAACTAGCAAAGAATGCAAGAGATATTGTTTTCGTAAAGTGTTATAAAGTCGGAATGGGTTCCTCCTTGCAAAGGTGAATAATCTATTACATTTTATTATTGCTAGTTTTGTTGGTTGGTTTTTTTTTTACGGCATATCAACTATTTTCCGGTTAGTTTGTGCCGAATCCAGTGATTTTGAAGAAAAATCTTTTTATTGAATATATATTTTTAAAAAGTCGTTTTCTATTTAACCTATAGTCGGGACCCTAACAAGTAGTTCTACTCTGGGTCAGAGTGGACCTGGGAGCAATGTCGATTAAAGTGTGTCTGGGGCCTCATCATTAGATAAAGTTTAAGGTCATATCCAGGACTATTACCGCTAGGAATCTTTGATCGAGACGATGCTGTAAGGGCAGGCCACAAGAGTAAGTTGGATTTGTATTTATTGCCCCGTCTTTAGGGCAAACATTTTGGTTTGTGTTATTTTTGAAATATATTTTTCTGTTAAATTTACAGGTTTATATGCGAAAGGTGTTAGTAAAATCTAATATATAAAAGGCTATAAGTCTGTCTGTCTGTCTGCCTGTCTTTCTGTCTGTCTGTCTGTCTGTGTCTCCATATTTCCAAACTCTATCTCTTCCGAAACTAAAAGTCCCAGAACGGCCCTAGGGGTCTCAAATAATTGGATTTTTTTATGAACCGTTCTTTTATGGGTCTTTGGCCGATTAAACTAATTTTTAAGGGGTCAAAAAAAGTCAAAACTGAAAAAATCGTCAGAGATTCTGTACAACCATCTTTAGTCTATAGTTGCGTTCAAGCGACTCTATAAGTGACTCGGCCGGTCGGTCGGTCGGTCGGTCGGTCTATCGGTCGGTCTGTCCGTAACACTTTTGTGCTTGGCCTTTTTGGTTAAGGTCTGTTCTTAATAGATGCTGTTCTTAGCTTTTTAAGCTTTTCTTGGCCTTTTGGCCAAGATCAAAGTATAGTATCTGTTCCGGCAGATACTGCACTTGAGATAATTTGTACCAGTCAATGGAGGGGAAACCCTCTATACTGGGACAATTATTATTTTTGGTAACCAGAGTGACCCCTTTTAGGGGAGCTGGTTTTTACCTCACATTAAAAACGGCCTTGTGCTTAATTTGCTCAGTGGGGGAGCAAATAAATACCATCTGTTCCGGCAGATACTGCATGCAAAGGCCATATGTGGGAGCAAATCCACATATAAGACCTTGATCAATGTAGGGACAACCCTTCATACCAATTGGCACTATCCAGCTCCCCGTCTCCCTGGGGAGTTGGTCCCCATTTCTCCTTCACTCCTCACATGAAAAAGCGGCCCTGTGTCTAATTTGCCCGGGTGGGGAGCAAATAAATACCCATTTCTTGGCTTTTTGGCCAAAATCAAAGTGTAGTATCTGTTCCGGCAGATACTCCAAGGAAAGACCATATTTGGAGTTTCCCCCACATATAAGACCTTGGTCAATGTAGGGGTAACCCTTCATACCGATTGTCACTATCCAGCTCCCCTACTCCCCGGGGAGTTGTTCCCCATTTCCCCTTCACTCCTCACATGAAAAATCGGCCTTGTGCCTAATTTGCTCGTGAGGGGGGGCAAATAAATACCCTTTTCTTGGCCTTTTGGCCAAGATCCAAGTGTAGTATCTGTTCTCTCAGTTACTAAACTTTCCGCCACCGGGCTTTCGGGCTAGGTTAAGGTGTTTTCATACTAACTTTCGTTAGCAAGGACCGACCCCCTCCTTTGGGGAGTCAGGACCTAAAGGACCGACTCCACATTTGTGGGAGCTTGGACCCGGAAACCGATCCCCTCTTTTGGGAGACTGGAATCTCGGGACCAGCACCACTAGCTGGTAGTTGAGACCTGCTTTTGTTGTTTTTTTTGCATGCATTTTTTCTTCGTTCCGGTCTCTTCCCTCTAGAGACAGGGGATGGTCTAATTTCTCCACACTTAATTGCCTGAGCAGCACTCTGACCTGCCAGGCCCAAACTTTGTCTATCTTCGCTGCTCTCCCAGTGGATCGAGCAGACAGGGTTCTCTTTCTCGCTTCCGTTGGGGTTAGTTAGTGGGTAGGGTGACGTGGGGTAGGGCGGGTGCTTCGTTTCTGCTCCCCTCTGTGGGCAGGGATGCCTATCCCCTCTCTCTCTTAATTGCGACGCGGCACTCTGACCCGCTAGCACCCACTGCGTCTTTCTTCTCTGCTCTCCCCCCTCGCGGGGGGATCTGAGCTGCTAACCCGACATCCCCGTGAGGGGAAGTCAAAAACTCTAATTTCTTCAAAGTCCGCTCCTCCCCCTCCCCCCCTCCATTCCCCTGGGTTTTCTTTTCCCCCACTACACTTTGGTCCGCGCCAGCGGCCAGTGCAACCGCCACGATGCCAGGCAGGAGGGGTACGTCACCCCAAATGCGCAGCATCTCAACTGCGAACGACTCCCTATGTGAGGGAGCTGATGCATCTCCCGGCGAGACGGCGCCAGGAAACAAGGTAGGGCCCCGGCGCGCGGCGACCTTGGAAGAAAGCGGGAGGGTAGGGCCGCAGCCCGCGGCGACCCCCCGAAAAGCACCTGCAACCGCTCCCCACGAGGGCAACCCAGCGGAAAAAGCTGCCGTTAAGTCACTAGCTGGGGAAAGTGCAGAACCCAGCCAACCAGCTGCACCCCAGGACGGCAGAACCAAGGGAGGAAGACCGGGGAACCCATCCCCCGCTCCCCCTAAGGGCGACTCCCCAACAGAAAAGGAGGAAAACAGCACCGCGGACCAAACCGAGGCGCTGGATGAAGATGTAATAGCCTCCATCTGCTCACTATTCGGCGGGGAAGACAGTGATTGGCCCCCCAACACTCCCCAAGAGGACCAAATACGGAAAAGGGGTGACTCTCCGGCCAGTGGTAACAAAAGCAAGCTGGAAGGAGAGACACCCTTGACAGTACCCACCAAGGCTCCAGCTGGGAACACGGCACCAGAAGGGGAGACACCTCCATCCCCCAAGGGGACAGCCACCCAGCAAAAAAAGAAAATAAGAAAGGGGAGCGGCCCGGAGAGCAAACCAAGCCAGGACGAAACAACGCCAAAGACACAATGGCCTACTTTGCCTGGTAACGGCCCAGTTCCGAAGCCAAAAATGCCCATAACAGGAGAGAGCCCCACAACACCAGCTACGCCCCCCAACCCGAGTCCAGCTGACACCCACCAGGATGGAGGACCGGCATGGGGCCCCAAAGAGCAGCAAGGGAAGTTGACGCCCGAAGACTACAGAGCACTCTTCGACTCCACTTACAAGGAGTATACCCAGGGGAACAACATCCAACCCCTCCCGGGTCAAGTGGAAGTTCTGGAGAAAAGAGTGCTCTCGCTGATAACTTCAGACACCAAGACAAGGGGTCTGACGGGCGTCAACAAGGACACCATGATGAACGTGTTGCTGGAACAGAACATTCCCGCCAACTACATCTGTAGAAGGAGTTACGCACAGTGGGATGTTCTGCTCCCCACCTCCGAAGACGCAGTCAGGCTGTCCAGGACCTGCCATCAGAGCAGGAACATAAAGCTCCAACCCATCTATATGAACAAGAGGAGAGCAAATGTTTCTGCTCTAAACGTCCCCTGCTATATGGAGGCCAAACAACTGGGGGCTATCCTAAGCCAGTATGGGGACGTAGAGGAAGTCACCCCGGTCCGCGGATTAAGAAACATCATGACCGGGGACTACAAAGTACAGATGGTCCTGGACAAGGCTGGATTCTACGCCATCCCAGCCACACTCAAGTTCGGAGAGTGGACACTCTCCCTTATAGTGGAAGGGAGGAGGCCTCATTGCTGGCTGTGCACACAACAAGGGCATATGGCGAAGGACTGTCCAAAGAGGAATGGAGGGAAGAAGCCCACAAAAGCGGCGGGAACAAGCGTGACAACAAATCAAGCCGCTGCTCCCGCGCCGGCCGCAAATCCTCCAGAGGCACCGACAGGCTGGGTGACGGTTGTAAAGAAAGGCAAGATCAACAAACAGCCATCCTTGCAGACAGTCACCCAAGACCAAGAACAACCGAAGAGCGAGACGGAGAAAATGGACACACAGACACCCTCCTCCTCAAACAAGAGGAAACTACCAGAATCTGAGGAGGAGGCCGCGTCAGAGGCAGAGGAAGAGACAACAACAGTCTCTATGGCCCTGAGCGCAACAGAGATCAGGAGGGCCAGGAGGAGGAAAAGCCGCAAGACACGCGCAAACCCTCCTACCCCCACTGAGACTGAGAAGGACTCCCTCGCAACAACAACACAGGATGAGCCCCCTGTGATCCCAACACCCCAGCAACCCGAACAACCTTCCCCCTCTCCTATAAAGGCCCCAAGAAACTCTTCCCGCCCCTCATCCCGTGACAGGAGCCAAAAAGAAGAAAACGAGCAGGCTACCCCCTCCCCAAGCGCTCAGCCTCCCCATCAACCAAAAGAGGTCCCCTCCCCCACTCCCAAAGTCCGCACTGAACGGACCAAAAAGCTCCCCTTCCTGCCAGGAAGCAGGATTTGTGAAACAGACCCTCTCCAACCGGCTCCGGACCTTAAAGGACAACAGAAGGTCCGGTACAATAAACTCAAAAACTTTGAAAAAGTCGGTGGAGACCTAGTAACAGACCCCACTAAATTCAAGGACGCTCCCTTGTTGACCACTTTCGTTAGGGTCGACAAGGACGCTAGGACTGGAGGAATGTGGGCAATGATTAAGGCAGCGAAGAATGCGATCCCAGGCCAGCAGCTGGTGGATAGGGACCATCCTTCGCTGACCAACATTTTCTTTAAATGTGAGGGTAGAATCCCCATGTATGTACACCCATCGCTATACAGGGCACTCAAACTAACCTTCCCCCTGGACGTGGGGGGCGTGGCCAAGGATGGATCACCTTCATCGGATTTACTTACCGGCAGCCTTGGCCAGGCCTGCCATGTCCTCACTGCCCAGGATTTCAGACCCGTCTGTGACAGTGCTTGAGGTAAGTGATCATGTCTTTGAACTTGGCTACATTGAATGTGAGGGGCATCAGGTGTCGAAGCAAGGCCTCGCGCGTTGTGAGAGACTTGGTGTCCCTCAAGGTAGATATTGCCGCTATCCAGGAGACCCACTTTGTTTGTGACGCGGATTGTCAGGTGCTGGTAAACGATTACGATGTCTACTCAGCATATGGCAATACCTATAGTCGTGGAATTTCCTTGCTAGTGAGTCGCACCCTGTCAGCGTCGGTGAATGTTGTTCACGCAGGCGAGGACGGGCGGGCGCTTGTTGTTGATGTTGCTGTTAATTGTAGTGTTTTTCGGATTGTTGCTGTTTATGCTCCCAATGCTGCTGTAGAGAGGGCAACCTTTTTTCGACGGTTGGAGGGCTTCTTAGTGGATCCGGAACGGTTAGTTTTAATGGGGGATTGGAATGCAATCCTTGATCCCAAAATAGATAAGGTCGGGGGGACTAGCGGGTCGGCGTGGTGTGACAGCAGTCTGTCTGACCTGATAGCCTCGTGCGATCTCGTCGACAGATTTCGTCTGGATCATCCTGGGCGGGAGATGTGGACGTGGCATCCTGTAGTGCCTTCCCATCCAAGCACTTACTTGGATCGGATGTTAGTTAGAAGAGGCGATGTAGACTTCCTATCTTGCCCCACGTTCCACTTGCTAGGACACTCGGACCATAAACTTGTTATGGCCCGTTTGAGCTTAAGTGCTAGGCCTAAACTGGCCGGATACTGGAAGTTCAACAGCACCTTGTTGGAGCTGGAGGACTACCGGTTGAAGCTCACTGAGCTAATTCAGCGGGCTTTAGTGGGGGCGGTTACAGGGAGTAAGTGGTGGGTTAGTCTCAAGGCCAAAATTAGGCGCTTCTCTGTCCAGTATAGCCAACGCCTCGCGATAGATAAGGCTAAGGCAAAGAAGCGTTTAGAGGATAAGCTGACCCGGGCGGTGGAGGGGGGGGACCCCCTAGAGTTAGCACTAGCTAAACAAGATCTCAACCGCTTGGCTAGCGAGCGGTATGAAGGTCAAGTAGTTAGGGCTAGGTTAAACAAAGTTTCTAACGAGGCTGTGAATGTTGACGCTGTTGAGCATAAGGCTGCTTTAAGGCGCGGTTCGGATGGGTACATTCGTAAAGTACATAACCTGGAAGGACACCCCTTAGTATCGACTCGGGAGATCTGCGAGGGGTTTCGGGAGCATCTATCGGTGCGCTTCACCCAACTACCCGGACTCAGGGTTGATGAGTTTGGCAGCTATTTGGCTGACTCGCCCCGCCTCACGGCGGCTCGGGCGGCTAGCTGTGATGGTCTTATTACTGAACATGAGGTCATTACTGCGTTGAAGCAGGTCGGCTATAACAAATCCCCGGGTCTTGATGGTTTACCCTACGAGTTTTACTTGAGGCTGTCGCCCATGTTGGTCCCTATTCTGAAGGATATGTTCAACCATTGGTTTGCCCAGGGTTCCATCCCTGGACAGGTGACCAAGGGTGTGATCACATTGCTGAGGAAAGGTCAACGGCATGGTGGGAGGGAAAACTTTGATGATTTTAGGCCCTTGACTCTGCTAAACACAGAGTTAAAGATTTTGGCAAAGATTCTTGCGAATCGCTTGCAGGTTGTCATCACTGACTTGATCGAACCGGACCAGACTTATGCTGTGAAGGGGAGATCGATTCAAGACAATTTGCACTTGATACGCTCGATCATAGAGGGGACAGAAGACGACGCCGAAGCCGCGCTGATCAGTTTGGATCAGTCCAAGGCATTCGATAGGGTCGACCATCGGTTCCTAGGATCTGTGCTAGAGGCCGCCGGATTTAATCCGGACTTCCGCAAGTGGATCTTTGTTCTGTATGACAGGCCGACGGTAGCGGTGCAGATCAACGGTAAGCTGTCGGAGTCATTCGCTGTCTCTCGGTCGGTGCGACAGGGTTGTCCGCTGTCGCCTCTGTTGTATGTCCTGGCGTTGGAACCCCTCCTTCGCAAGTTAAGGGACGAGGCGGCTACACCAGTCCTGCGCGGAATAGCTCTCCCTGGAGGCACACGAGCCAGGGTTTCCGCGTTCGCCGATGACGTCACCGTGTTCGTGTCTTGCCTCACGGACGTTCAAGCGGTGGTCGAGGCTCTCGCTCGATACGAAGAAGTAACAGGGGCCATCTTCAACCGTAGCAAGTCTGTTGGCCTGCGGTTGGGGGCCTGGACCGGGGTAAACTCGCTTCCAGGTATTTTCAGCTGGACCGATGGACCGGTCCGCATTCTCGGTGTCTGGTTTGGACCGGGACTTCAGCTGGAAAAGAATTGGTCGGAAGTACAGTCTAAGGTCAAATCGTCAGTAAAGACTTGGATTGGAAGGAAATTGTCCTTGAAGGGTCGGGCGGAGGCGTGTGCTACATACGTCTTTCCGCTCATCCTTTACCGTTTGTCTGTACTTCCTCTCCCTGCAGAACGACTAACCCGCTTACAAGGGCGCCTTGATTCACTTTTGTGGAACGAGGGTAAGCATTATGTCTGCAGAGAGGTCTGTGTTCAAAGTCCGAGCGAGGGAGGCCTGGGTCAGCCCAGTCTCTTGTGTCATAGAAACGCCGAGAGATTGGCTTTCCTGGGTCGTTCGCTTGAAGGAGACGCTCCTTGGGTCCCTGTGGTTGAGAACTCGTTTCCCAATCTCAAACCCAACCCTTCGGTAGAAGGTCGTCGTAGACCGAAGGGGAAGTCCAAGTTCTTCTCCGAATGCCGAACCGCTCTTAGAGCTTTGCCGGGGACCAATGTCCTCGATCAGCCAAGGAAGAAACTGCATCGGGATTTAGTGGAGGGGACCGCGAAGGATCCACTTTGTAGGCGGATGGGATGGTCGATGGAGGTTGTCCGTTCTCAATGGCGTTGGGCGCCGGGACGGGAGGTTCTGAATAACTCGGAATTCTCCCTGACTTGGCGACTGGTTCGAAATGCGCTGCCCCTCTTCGACGTACTTTTCCGGTATAAAGAACATACCAGTCGCTTCTGTCCGTGCTGTGACGAACGCGAGCCCGAAACAATCGAGCACGCGTTTTTTAGTTGCAGCCGGATACAGCCAGTACGTCGAGGGGGTAACAGCTCGCATCGATGCCGAGTGTCTGCTCGATCTCGACGTAGGAACTTTTGTGTACAACATGGAGCCGCCGTTCCCCAGGGAGGAAAGTTTGGTTTTCCTGGCGATCCTAGCAGTAGCGCGCATGACCATTTGGATCGCGCGCCTCAAGTTGGTCCACGAAGGGACATCTGTTCCTGATCGGGATCTGATCGTTTACTTTAAACATTTGCTTAAAGTAAAGATCAGATGCGATTGGAAGAGGTTGCCTAGAGTGGAATTTGACAAGAGGTGGGTGCACAGCACTAGTTTGTGCATCCGTCGAGGAGCCAAGTTTCAATACGTGTTCCCTCCTTAGGCATGGCATGGGCGGTGCTGGGTCCTACGGAACCCATCCCGCCTAGGTTAGCATTATAAGTTCAGTAAAGTAACTCTTGACTGGTGGTACAAATGAGATCCTGTTCCTGATTTTATTTTTTGGTATTAGAGAACCTCTGAGTCTGCCCAACCCCCCTGCTCCTCATCTTTATTTTCTGATGCCCCCGGTCATCCCCCTACTCAGAGGTCACCTTCCTACCCCCTCCATCCGTTGCTTTATTTTCTCCCACCTCCATTAAGGCCACTTCCCCAAACCCCATTAGGGATGCTCTGCTTGTTTTCGGTTCCCCGGAAAACAGTGGGGGATCTAGCCACATAGAATAGTACAGGGGGGTCTTACTAACAACACATTAGTAGTTTTTTCTTTATTTTTGAAATGAACACTTTCATTAGTTTTTCCCACTCCACGAACATTTTATGCCAATTAATTCAAGAACTCTTTCTAATGAAATCGAACTTTATTTTCTCACACATACACACACACACACAAAAAAAAAAAAAAAAAAAAAAAAATGCACACACAACATACAGAAATGAATATACAAATTGTACATAGTTAAATTTTACATTGAACGCTGGGGTTATTAGTTAGATTAGGATCCACAGAGTGATTGAGGTATTTTGGTAAATGTTGCCAGTCAAGAGTAAGACTTCAAAGTCTCATCTGTTACATAGTCAAAAAGACCCTGTACCCTCCCCCTCCCAATTTCTTGTAGGGCCTTGTGCCTAATTTTGTTGAATTGAATTTTTTGTACGTTTTTTATGTTCAATTTTTTCTTTCTCAATAAAATATATAAACAAGATCAAAGTGTAGTATCTGTTCTTCAGATGCTGCAAGCTATGACTAGCTATGACTAGCTATGACTAGCAAAGACCAGATGTGGGGGCAACCTTACATGCCTGAATATTAACCAGCTCCCATTTCCCACCTCTCGGGAGCTGGTCCCCTTTTCCCCTTCCCCCTCCCTTCACTCCTCACATTAAAAATCGGCCTTGTGCCTAATTTGCTCGGTGGGGGAGCAAATAAATACCATCTGTTCTTATTGCTGTACTTATTGTGATATAAAGTGGGGGATCACTTTTCTGTATTAATTTAATGTAAAATGATCACCCACTTTACACCCACTTTACAACCAGTCAGTCTCAAAGCCATTCAAGTCATTCTCCAGATCATTCAAGTTGTTTTTGAAGGATTCCAGTTATTTTTTAAGCATTCAAGTCATTCTTAAGGTCATTCAATTCATCCTTAAGTTCATTAAAGTCATTCTAAGTCATTTACTTTTTATTTATTCAAGTCATTTTAGCCCATTTTTCGGTCAGTTTAGTTTATCTTGAAGAATTTCATGTCAATCCTACATTCACGCATTCATTCATTACACGAGAGCACGCGACTAATGGCTATCGGCTTTTTTTTAATCAGAACGGAACACTCTATTCTTTCGTTCAGTTAACTATGACCTTTGGTGTCACGGATAAAATGCTAAGCAATAATAAGTTCTAAATGACAGTTTTCTGGAGGCTGAAAGTTCAATCTTCAATTTTGGCAGTATTAAGTACTAACAGAAAGATTCGACCTTACCCGGGATTGAACGATGATCAACAAATATTTCGCACTCCTATATTTTTATTGTCATCGAAATCCATGAAATCGCCCGGGAGGAAGCTTCACATGCCTACATTGCACTGTAGAGAAACTACTGTTTCTTTTATAAAATTATTTTATAAAACTTCTCGTTAACGAAAATTATTTGATAAAACTTCCCGTTAACGAGAAAAAAAAAACATTAAGCAATTTACGTGCGGGGTTTGAACCTACGGACCACGCCATGCAAAAATAAAAAAAGAAAAAAGAAAGAAAAATATACTATCAACTTACTCACAATAGAATTTTCTCGGCCCGTTATTCTATCATTGTTGCTAAACGACAAAATGGAAAAAATGGCTTTACCGATGATAGATAAATTAAAATAACGGTTTCGATTATCGATTATTGGTAATCATCGGAGGTATTCTGAAGCAAAACTTAATAAAACTTAAGATCACTCCCAGAATTATACACTTATAATTATACAGAATTATATTATAAGTTCTATAAATTTTGAAGAAATTCTGTTCAGCCGTTTCGGAATATATAAGGAACGAACTCACACACACAAGGATTAAAATGAAAAATCCCATTTAAAAATCTGAACAGATTCTCGAGTTCGATAGTGTACGCCTGAAGAGAGTTGGCGATTACATCGGCCGAAACGCTGTGAGTTTTACTGTAACAGAGTCGCTACGGCTTGTAGCAGCAGTAGCAGTCGTATGACACGAATAAAAATGACCAAGACGATGTGCGAGGTGACGTCACAGCGGAGAAAGAAAAGAAAAAGAAAAGAAAAAAGACACACGTGGACGGCAGACAAAACAAAGTGTGCGCCGGCGAGAGATGCACTTGTGGTACCGTGGTGGCGTGAAAGACTTTTAAGCACGTGCCAAGACGATAGAGTTTTGTTAACTATGTGGAAGAAATAATAGACTTTTAAAACGATATGCAATGCGTTGTTGAAAAGTATCGGTAATAAAGGCCTTTTGTTACAACTGAAAAATAAAGCCGTGTCGAATTTCTTTATTTTATTTGTTTCGTAGCGACTCTCTCAGACAAAGTGTCGGATTCGAGTGTTAAAATGAAAAGACACAGTTTAAGAAGATTAACGACAAGATTACATAACATTCACGATGAGAACAGCAGATCGAATTATCAAAATAATTCTAAATTGGATTATCAAACGAAAACAAATGTTTGTAAGGAAAAGCGATCATACAAAGGCTTTGTTTGCTTATCTTTCGGTCTATCGGGCTTTATTTTGCATGTTTACAAAAATCTGGTTGCTAATTTTTGTTCTTATACGCTCGACAGAGAAGTTTTCTCGGAAGAAAATGAAAAGTTTAATTGTTTTAACTAATTTAATTAAAACTTTAAAAAATGAGTAAATTAATTAGAAAGGAAAATAGTTATCGCCAGAGCCTTTAAACTTAATTAAACGAAAAACAAATTGTTTACGATATCGTAAAGCATTTTGTTTTAATTTACATTTTGGCGTAAAACTAATTTGGACGATAGAAAAAAAAAAAATTAAGTTTAATAAAATAAAAAAAACAGAAAACGATAGTAACTTGACAAAGCAGAAAGACAAAAAATGACAAAAAATAAACTGCAAGAAATAATTTGAAAGAAATACAAAAGTAATAGATGAAAAATAAATAAAAATTCACGATAAATTAAAGAGTTAATATAAAAAACTACGTTCAGTATAAAACTATTTTCTATATTATGTATTAATGGCAACTTTTTGTCTCTTTTTGTCTTATTTGGAAAAAAAATATATAAGACATTTTTTTAAAAATTCAAGAATAAATTAAAGAGTTAATATAAAAACTACGTTCAGTATTAAACTATTTTTTGTATTATGTATTAATGGCAACCTTTTGTCTCTTTTGTCTTATTTGGAAAAAAATATATGACATATTTTTTAAAAATTCAAGAATAAATTAAAGAGTTAATATAAAAACTACGTTCAGTATTAAACTATTTTTTGTATTATGTATTAATGGCGACCTTTTGTCTCTTTTGTCTTATTTGGAAAAAATATATAAGACATTTTTTTTTAAATTCAAGAATAAATTAAAGAGTTAATAAAAAAAAACTACGTTCAGTATTAAACTATTTTTTGTATTATGTATTAATGGCGACTTTTTGTCTCTTTTGTCTTATTTGGAAGAAATATATATGAGGCATTCTTAAAAAAATTCAAGAATAAATTAAAGAGTTAATATAAAAACTACGTTCAGTATTATACTATTTTTGATATTATGTATTAATGGCGACCTTTTGTCTCTTTTGTCTTATTTGGAAAAAAATGTATAAGACATTTTTTTAAAAAAATTCAAGAATAAATTAAAGAGTTAATATAAAAACTACGTTCAGTATTAAACTATTTTTTATATTATGCATTAATGGCAACCTTTTGTCTCTTTTGTCTTATTTGGAAAAAAATGTATAAGACATTTTTTAAAAAAAATTCAAGAATAAATTAAAGAGTTAATATAAAACTACGTTCAGTATTAAACTATTTTTTGTATTATGTATTAATGGCAACCTTTTGTCTCTTTTGTCTTATTTGGAAAAAAATGTATAAGAAATTTTTTAAAAAAATTCAAGAATAAATTAAAGAGTTAATATAAAAACTACGTTCAGTATTAAACTATTTTTTATATTATGTATTAATGGCGACCTTTTGTCTCTGTGTCTTATTTGGAAAAAATGTATAAGACATTTTTTAAAAAAATTCAAGAATAAATTAAAGAGTTAATATAAAAACTACGTTCAGTATTAAACTATTTTTTATATTATGTATTAAGGGCGACCTTTTGTCTCTTTTGTCTTATTTGGAAAAAAATGTATAAGACATTTAAAAAAAAATAAAGAATAAATTAAAGAGTTAATATAAAAACTACGTTCAGTATTAAACTATTTTTTATATTATGTATTAATGGCGACCTTTTGTCTCTTTTGTCTTATTTGGAAAAAATGTATAAGTCATTTTTTAAAAAATTCAAGAATAAATTAAACAGTTAATATAAAAAACTACGTTCAGTATTATACTATTTTTGATATTATGTATTAAGGGCGACCTTTTGTCTCTTTTGTCTTATTTGGAAAAAAATGTATAAGACATTTTTTAAAAAAATTCAAGAATAAATTAAAGAGTTAATATAAAAACTACGTTCAGTATTAATCTATTTTTTATATTATGTATTAATGGCAACCTTTTGTCTCTTTTGTCTTATTTGGAAAAAAATATATAAGACATTTAAAAAAAAAAATTCAAGAAAAATTAAAGAGTTAATATAAAACTACGTTCAGTATTAAACTATTTTTTGTATTATGTATTAATGGCAACCTTTTGTCTCTTTTGTCTTATTTGGAAAAAAATGTATAAGACATTTTTTAAAAAAATTCAAGAATAAATTAAAGAGTTAATATAAAAACTACGTTCAGTATTAAACTATTTTTTATATTATGTATTAATGGCGACCTGTTGTCTCTTTTGTCTTATTTGGAAAAAAATGTATAAGAACTTTTTTTGAAAAATTCAAGAATAAATTAAAGAGTTAATATAAAAACTACGTTCAGTATTAAACTATTTTTTATATTATGTATTAATGGCGACCTTTTGTCTCTTTTGTCTTATTTGGAAAAAAATGTATAAGACATTTTTTAAAAAAATTCAAGAATAAATTAAAGAGTTAATATAAAAACTACGTTCAGTATTAAACTATTTTTTATATTATGTATTAATGGCAACCTTTTGTCTCTTTTGTCTTATTTGGAAAAAATGTATAAGACATTTTTTAAAAAAATTCGAGAATAAATTAAAGAGTTAATATAAAAACTACGTTCAGTATTAAACTATTTTTTATATTATGTATTAATGGCGACCTTTTGTCTCTTTTGTCTTATTTGGAAAAAATGTATAAGACATTTTTTAAAAAAATTCGAGAATAAATTAAAGAGTTAATATAAAAACTACGTTCAGTATTAAACTATTTTTTATATTATGTATTAATGGCGACCTTTTGTCTCTTTTGTCTTATTTGGAAAAAAATGTATAAGACATTTAAAAAAAAATAAAGAATAAATTAAAGAGTTAATATAAAAACTACGTTCAGTATTAAACTATTTTTTATATTATGTATTAATGGCGACCTTTTGTCTCTTTTGTCTTATTTGGAAAAAATGTATAAGTCATTTTTTAAAAAAATTAAAGAATAAATTAAAGAGTTAATATAAAAACTACGTTCAGTATTAAACTATTTTTTGTATTATGTATTAATGGCAACCTTTTGTCTCTTTTGTCTTATTTGGAAAAAATATATAAGACATTTTTAAAAAAAAATTCAAGAATAAATTAAAGAGTTAATATAAAAACTACGTTCAGTATTAAACTATTTTTTGTATTATGTATTAATGGAAACCTTTTGTCTCTTTTGTCTTATTTGGAAAAAATATATGACATTTTTAAAAAAAATTCAAGAATAAATTAAAGAGTTAATATAAAAAAACTACGTTCAGTATTAAACTATTTTTTGTATTATGTATAAATGGTGGCCATTTTGTCTCTTTTGTCTTATTTGGAAAAAATATATAAGACATTTTTTTTAAAAATTCAAGAATAAATTAAAGAGTTAATATAAAACTACGTTCAGTAATAAACTATTTTTTATATTATGTATTAATGGCAACCTTTTGTCTCTTTTGTCTTATTTGGAAAAAATATATAAGACATTTTAAAAAAAAATCAAGAATAAATTAAAGAGTTAATATAAAACTACGTTCAGTATTAAACTATTTTTTGTATTATGTATGAATGGTAGCCATTTTGTCTCTTTTGTCTTATTTGGGAAAAATATATATAAGGCATTCTTAAAAAAATTCAAGAATAAATTAAAGAGTTAATATAAAAAACTACGTTCAGCATTAAACTATATTTTATATTATGTATTAATGGCAACCTTTTGTCTCTTTTGTCTTATTTGGAAAAAAATATATACGCGGAAATTACCCGGGGACTTATATAAGAATTTGAAAATTTACAAAAAAAATAAAACCTGAACAAAAAAAAAAAACACATATATAATTATATATATATATATATACTATTTTTATCCCTACTTTTATTTTTTTTTCCTTTTCTTCTCGGTCTTTTTTTTTTTTTAATATAAAATGAATTCCGAAGGAATACGTCTTCCCTTCATGATTGCCTTAATAAAGTTTTTTGACTCCAAGAAAATCATGAAATATATATGTATATATATATATATATATATATATATATATATATATATATGCATATATATATATATATATATATATTATAACTTACTAACTAGCTCTTCCTACGTATTGATCACTTCTTTTGAAGTAAATACTTAGTTTACGCATAAATCTATACTTTCGTATATTAATTTTATGTGAGTAAATTATGTAGTTTTATATATATATATATATATATATATATATATATATATATATACATATATATATATATTAAGCGAATGAGTGAAGCCCACTGTTTGTTTGTAAACAAACTGACAGTTTGAGCCCTGTGCGACGGGCAACTGCTAATTTAATAGGAATTTGAGGAGAAATGTTTATGGGTTATAGGTTAGAGCTGCCGACTGTCAACACGATGATTGTAGGTTCGATCCACGGCTGGGAAAAGGTATATGTCTAGCCGCACTGATGAGTTGTGATATTAAACATTGCACGTCAAACATTTAATCTCTCCTATCTATATATATATATATATATATATATATATATATATATATATATATATATATATATATATATTTATATATATGAACAAATGATTAATAAAACATGTTAAAAGAGATCTTGAAAAAGAGTTAAAACATATTTAATTTTAAAAAGGAAGCACAAGATAAGTGGATAGTCCTTAATCCGCGGAGTTTCGAAGAAATACTCTCCTTCTCATCAGAGGGCAGGAATTAGCAAAGGGCGTACCGTAACACAAGGCAATATTTAAATTTTGACTCCTAATTCAGAATGCCCCTTTTCTGGGGACTGGATATTCCCCACATTAAAAAACCTTGTATCAAATTTTGCTTTCATGGGGAAGAAAATAAATAGGTGTTGATCTAATTTGTTTTGATAGCAATATAACTGTAATAAATGTTCACATTTTTTAATATGAACACTCTCTCTCTCTCTCTCTCTCTCTCTCTCTCTCTCTCTCTATATATATATATATATATATATATATATATATATATATATACTAGCAAAAGTACCCGTTGTTGACTGGGTTCAAAAATAGCCTACAGAAAAAATATGCGATTTTGAATTCGTAGCCAAGCGACTCCAGCGAGGAGGAGGGGGAGGAGTTTTGGTTTTGGTAGAATAATTTTATAATTATATTTCGCATCGACGTTTTTATTCATAGTATACACATGAAACTTTAGTCACCTTCGAAGTAACCTTCTCCGGCTGCAATGTACTTATGCCGTTCCAACGTCTTCTGGAAAGTCCATCATGGAAGTCCTTTCGTGTGAGCGTGTCAATGACCATCGTCACAGCCTCTTTCGATTCCCAAATTATTTCATAACAGCAACCACGAATGTTTTCCTTAAGCTTAGGGAATAACCAAACGAGCAAGATCTAGACAACAGTGAGGCTGAAGAATGTTTTGCCAGTTTCTGACAGTGATGCTCTTTGGACAAATATTGTGTAAATCTTCCGCATCTTCAGTTCTCCATGAATAATTTTGTGTGCATCAAACTGTGCATTTATTGTCTCTATAGGACGGTCCTTATCCATGAAATTCTTTATTTGGCCAATCAACTCTCGTGTTTTGACTTCCTTACTCCTCCCACACTTCTCATCATCCCTCACAGACTAGCTGCCTTCTTTGAATTTCTTATGCCACTCAAAAACTGATACTTGATACATGCAAGATGGTGTTATGTAGTAGATCGAACACAAGAAAGTATTTGTAAGTTATTTTTCTGTCTGTCGGTCTATCTATTTATTTATGTGTAATATCGATATATCTATCGATCTAGTTATCTATCTATTTCTGTATGTATCCGTCTCGATTTATCTATCCAACTGGAGAGATAAACAAGAGATTGATATGAAGAATGTTGATAAAAGTTGTCAAAATATAATAAAACCATATCATAGACAAGTGGCACCGGAAGCATCTGATCAGCTGACGGAACTACGTAAATGTTACCATGTGATCAGGTTAGCTGGAGACCACATTGGAGTTGGAATTTGGATGTTGAGCAGGGCAGACGGTTTAACAGGTCGTCCCCCCCTTACCGGGGAGGGATCTGACGTCTCTAAGAATGGTGACCTAGAATTAACCACTCAAGCAAAGATATTCACTTTTTTTTACATAGGCATCACCACATTATCAAGGCCAAGAGGCCACTCAAGGATAAGGGTTAAAGAGTGTACAGTAGAAATTGGACAATATAGTAATCATTAGTAATGAAAATTTGGTAAATTTGATAACTTATATGGAACGGCTCATCAAGAACTTATTTACGTTAGACTTGAAGACAACCATATTGTAGTCAGCCGGAAAGCAGGAAAACGGAAGACAATTCCACAGGCGTGCAGTTCTAAGAAAGAAGCTTTGTTCATGGAATTTACGTTTAAGTTTAGGCACAGATAAAGAGTGGGGGAGAATTATTGATAGTGTTTACAGCTAGACGAGTGTTTCTTGTGAAAGTTTGGCGAGGGGGGACCATAGATTGAAGCTCAGTCGAACACTTTCCATGAAAATAACGATACACCAGAGACAAACTCGCAACATCTCCTCTGTGGGATAGAGGTTGCAAGGAAGAGAAAAGGACATCTCCTACGAGGCTACGCTTCCCATTCTTCTGCGTCGATATTCTGGAAAGTGAAATAAAGATAATATAAAATACAATCAGCGTTCTTGGAAGTGAATGAATATTCGTTCAAGCCTCTCCTCCAAGAACAAGATGAATCCCAGATTGACCAAGATCAACGACGTATGAAAATAAGGTATGTCGAAAATACATGTATGACACACACAGACACACAGACACACAGACACACACACACACACGCACACACACACAGACACACACAGACACACGCACACACAGACACACACAGACACACACACACACACACACGCACACACACACACAGACACACACAGACACACGCACACACAGACACACACACAGACACACACACAGACACACACACACAGACACAGATACACACAGACACACACACAGAGACACACACACACAGACACACACAGACACACACACAAACACACGCACACACACACAGACACACACACAGACACAGATACACACACACAGACACACACACACACATATGAACATTTGGACGATCACAGCACTAGGAACATACATGGACTGTAACAACATTTAGGGTTCAGACAGTGAAGAACCACCATAGGCATTTAGTGACACGTACACACATTCCGATAAACCCTTCGTCACAAATACATATCCCTGCATGCATGTTGGTTCCCCATCACACAACTATGACCCAAAAGCAACCTGAAGCATTTCATACGAGTTTGTGGCATTTTTTCGTGAGTTAAAAACAGAATTTTATTGCATATCGTTCTTCTAAAGTGTCCTCACGTTCACATTGAATTTTTGAAATTCACGAGCTGTGTATAGTGTAGTAAAGTGTATTCCAATTCCTGCTGTAGCTATTCATTTGAACCTGAAATCATAGAAATAATTCAGTCACAGCAATAAGATATTGAATTTTCAAGAGTCTACGACAATTTAAACGCCTGTACAAAATGTCTGGAAATCTATTTAATGTACCCCGTAGCACTATTTTCGAAGCGATGCATGGTTAATCAATTCGATAAAGTCGTGGTAATCAAACCAATATATATATATATATATATATATATATATATATATATATATATATATATATGTATATATATATATGTATATATATATATATATATATATATATATAATTCCACCGTTAATGTTTTATTATATAGATATGAATATGAGCGAATGATTTTGTTTTATTTACAAGAAACTTATGAATAAAATGTTTTTTTTTTATGTTGATTTAGCGAAGCGATGGCGAGTTGGCTAATAATGCTAATAAGAGAAGACATTTAAATTGTAGGACAGAGATAGAGTGAATGTGGTATTTTGGTAACTGCAAGTATAAATGTGTCATATTCTAAAAATCTCAAAATTTGATCAATTAATTGTTACGAACATCACGCGGAACAATGATTTGCATTATTTTACTAGGGAAGACACAACTTATCAAGGCTCAAGGACGTGTTCAATGTTAGATGTTGAGAGAACAAGGTCATAGTAGAACTTAGATGTCTAGATTATCTCAGAGGGCGTCTAAACAGGTTTTACTCACATTAGATTCGAAGAAGACCATG
>NC_136517.1:93127498-93147498 GCF_053919585.1 Euprymna scolopes | reverse complement strand
TGATATATACGGGTTATTCATTTATTTATGGCTTACTACCGTCACTCGGTCGTAAAATACTCACAAATATTATATTTAAGTTAATGCAGAATTCTTATTCATTATAAACAGAAATCCGTAAATATTAAACGTAACGTTAAATTTCTAGAAAACTATGAAGTAAAAAAATAAAAAAACAAAAAAAAACTAAAAGAAACTGAGACGTACATGTGAATATTATGTTTTTTTCTAGACAGTTAAATTCTTGTAACGGTCTTGGATATGACCTTAAACTATATCCGATGATGAGACCTCAGCTTGCGGGTTTTGGGGAGTGTGGAGCCACCCTTTAATTGCCATTGCTCCTAGGTCCACTCTGACCCGGAGTTGTAATACCTGTTAGTGAACTATGGGTTAAATAGAAACTGACTTGACTATATATATATATATACATTCTATTAAAAAAACTTTTCTTCAAAATCACTGGATTCAGCATTAAATAACCTGAAAAGGGTTGATATGCCGTAAAACAAAAACAACCAACCATCAATTATTGTAAGTAAAAAAAAGAAAAGAAAACACCCGAGCTGAGATCGAAACCAAAACCTACAGATCATGAGTCAAGTACGATAACACTTACACCAGCTGGAGACGACGTTCACAAAGTGTTTTTAAACAATTTTATTCTTAACATAAAGAAGCTGTCATGTTTCACTACCGCGCGTGCGTATTCGTGGGACAGTAAGCAAACAGATAAAAATACAACCCCCCCACATAACAAATGTTCAACTTTGACCCCTTAACAACCGATTTTTCTGGCTGAAAATATGCTGTATACTTAATTTCCAGTTTGTGGATCAAAAATTCGTTGCGTATATAGGTTGAGAAGTGCTCTCACACACATTCTCACTTTTATAGCTATATAGATATTAGTACTTGTGAGCCTATGTTACCGCGCTGAAAATAACGTGATCATTTAGAAACTCATTCTTAACATAGAGAGAGGAGAGTGTTTTGTAACTATTCTGTACTTTCACCTAATCGTTTAATAGACAAAAATATCGTAAAAGTTGAATTTAGCATGAAAGTACTATTTTAGAAAATAGCGCAGTAACATAGACGCATAATCAAATATTTCGCGTCTCTTTTTACTGATTCTAGACTATTTGTGGCTTTAGTTCGTCACAATTTTCAACGTCCATCGCGACGCTTTCACCAGATTCGGTATCTATTCCAATCTGCTGTCAACCTCCGCTTGATTTACTCTACAGGGCGATACGATAAAATTGTCGCCCAATAAAAGACGACATGATTCCATTTCCTTTTTATGAAAACCGTTTTTCTTTTCTTTTTTTTTGTTGTTGCAGACCATCTACTAGTTGGCTAGTTGTGTACACATCGCAAGAGCGATAGGACCCTTCTATAACGTCTGAAAGTAACACAATGTTCAACGAGCGAGATCGGAGATGCGTCGCTGTACAACTCATGCTCTCTACCGATCTATGTTATGGTAACATAACCATTGTCAGCCCCCTCAAAATACATTGCTGGATTACCATGAATAACAGGGACGAGCCTAGGGTGACGAAAACAAAGTTTCCCCAAATGGTTATGGTCATTGATGAGTATTTCAAGTGAAGGCCATATCATGCCACCTCACATTTTCGAAGTCGGCATGAAAGTCAACACCAAAGTGTACCTGGATATGCTTAAAAGTGCGGTGACCCTCTGGTACAATTGTTACACGAATGACCCGGTCTAAGCCGGGTTGACATGCTAGTATATATATGTGTATAGGTGTATATACATATATGTATGTTCATGAATTAAAATGTGGCACACGTCTGCGGATGAAATGTCAGAAATTGACAAACTAAACGGGAATTGTTTCAATATTTCTCACAAATATAAACAAACCTTGTTATTGTTATGAAAAATGTTACAGAAAGGAATCTGGTTATGTGGTGTTTTGAAAAGATTGACGGGAAAAAGTGACAGAAGGAAAAAGATTGCAGTTGGAGATTTGGTTGTCAACCGAGTGGACGCCACGATAATTCTCTCTGTCGCCCTCACACTCTCTCTCCCTATCAACCATAAGCAAGAACAACAGGAGAAATAAAAAACGGACTATTGCATACACCAATGGTTGTTGTGTTTTGAATTCTTAAAAAGGGTTTATAATATAACAATTCAATTTTGGTGCCGTGACCAGGATTCGAACCCGGATGACCAGGGCCACAAGGTGAGGTCCTAACCAATAGAGGATCACGGCCTAATATTAAACTTCTGGTGAGATTTTCGACCACAAAAAATTCATGCTGTGTGGACTGGCTTCCTATTCCTATTCTTAATCGTGCGATAACTTCCACACTTAATGGAGACCCATTTGCTGTCCTTAAATTGACTGCTTTTTTTCTTAACTCACGACCCTGTCTCAATGCATTAAAAACACTACTCTTCACTACCGAAACTTCTGCTCCCGTATCCACTAGAGCTCTATAATTTTTCCCTTCTAATCTAACCGTAATGGAGTTTGTTGCGCCCATTCTACCGATTATGTGCGTCGGTAATTTCCTCTTCCATTCGTGAGGCGTCCTGGATACTTTCTCTACATTGTCTCTACATGTGGCCTTCTCTACCACAATAGTACCACAGAAGCAGTTTCCCAGCAGGCAGGAAAGCAAAATTCATTAAGACATTTGTTGTAAAGTTTGGAGAGCTACTTCGGCAGAGCACTTTTTTAATAGCACAGCCGGGATGAGATCAGGTCCACATACAGGCGTTTTCCTGGATACGTTCTCTACATTGTCTCTACATGTGGCCTTCTCTACCACAATAGAAACACCTTATACTATGTCTAGCTCTTTCACTTTCCCTAGTTGTATATGCTGGGCCCCTATTTCTTATTGGTTCCCATTTTTCCATCTATCATCGTATTTTGGGAATCTAGCTGGACCCATGGCGTTAAAGAATTCGCCGTCTAGTTTGACAAACCTCCATGGGTTCGTCTTCATATTCGTGGCTTGCATCAAGCCGGATCTTCCATTGTACTTCTGTTACGGCTTTTTGATAAGCCGCCTGAAGATCCCTCGGCTCGTGCCTCATTACTGCCATCTTTACATCTCGGTCTCGGAGGCCTTCTATAAAAAAACCCTACTACCTGTTTGGTAACTATCTCATTTTTTGAATCTATCACACTATAGGCTTCTTCTATTAGCTTTAATATCCTTTGCATATAGTCTTGGATACC
This sequence comes from Euprymna scolopes, assembly GCF_053919585.1. Taxonomy (NCBI): domain Eukaryota; kingdom Metazoa; phylum Mollusca; class Cephalopoda; order Sepiida; family Sepiolidae; genus Euprymna; species Euprymna scolopes. Next base: position 93,144,269 of record NC_136517.1, on the reverse strand, counting down.
CTCAGAGCTACCCTGTCTTACATTACCTAATTCAATGCGCGTTGGGTTTTGTGATAATTTCATAGTATTATTCTAAGAAACTCTTCAACCCTTCCCATGTTATATGCGCATTGCTAACAACCAGGGTACTAATGTATTGCCCAACTAAGCCCCTTGTTGTTAGAAGAGCTGCTTGACATTTCTCTTCATCCCGGGCTCCTACCATCCTAAAATATCTCTCTAAGTCGTCCGTCCATCTTTTGTATCCGCCATTTTCTCTCCTCTCTAATGGTTTTATGTTTTTAAGCAGGGATTCTCCCTTAATTGTGTTCGACACCGAACTAACAGCATTCCTTAACTCCGTTGTCAAACCCTGAATGAAACTTCTAAAAATTTCCTGCTCCAATTTTTTAATACTTATTTTATTTATTTTCTTAACCTACGTATTCAACAGTATTCAATTTTTTAATACTTATTTTATTTAATTTATTTTATTTTATTTCAATTAAACGAAAGAAATCAATGTAACACTGGAAAAAAATCACAATCAAATTTTTAACGAAACAATAAAAAAAAATAATGAATTTTTAACGAAATTTGAGTTTCTTTTTTTTCTTGTTACCCAATGCATACAAAATACGTGTCATCTACACACACACACACACACATATATATATATATATATATAAGCTTGTTTGTCTTTGTGTTAGTTTTTATATTTCTATATATGTTTTTAGAGCATTAGCACACAGGGAAATATCGAACGTCACTTACCTTGCTTTGTTCTTTTTTTCTTTTTTGTTTGTTTGTTTTCTTCTGTTTGTTTTCTTCTGTTTGTTTTTCTTTTAAGGATCCGTTTCACGTTGTCTGTGCTGCTGGTTCGATCTTGCTTTTTTCTTTAAAAGCAGAGGTCACGGCAACCAAAATTGACTACTTCTCATTTCAATCAGAGTATGTTGAAAATTTAAAGAAAGTTTAAAGGAAAGAAAACAAATTAAACAAGAGAAGAAGCATACACGATACTATCGGGTGCCATTTACCGATGTTAATTTTAAATTACGACGCGGTTACCGTCGATGATCAAAGATCATGCATCGGAAATAGACAATTAAAGATTATTAAAAAAATATTATATTGTTGATAAATGTTATATTGTTGAAATGTTATATTGTTGATAAATGTTATATTGTTGATAAATGTAATTGTTGTGGTGGCAACCACTTATTTGCATATGCGAATAACATAACACTATAAATTGCAAGCCTAGGTTGGCCTTGGTGTGTCTTACTCAAATGCCACCAGAAGTGACGCCGAAGAGCGTACATGTCCTCCCACCAAGACTCTCTGACTCGACACCATCATTTGTACATATTGTAAATATACCTTTTCTTTAATACACTTATTATTGCGTTATCTTGTTGTTTGCGTCTTCATTGTATTTCCTTACTAATTATTGTTCAACCTTGCAACCACAACAGTTGGCGACGAGATATGAAGCGTCAAATATAACAGTTTGACGAAGAACTATAAAAAAAAGTACAACGCAAAGGTTGACCATTTTTTTTAAGGAGTTGACGAGCAAACGGATTTTACACTAAAGACAAGTTTCAACTCAAGTGAAAAAAAACTCTAACGTGGCAAAAGCGACAATTTAAGCCGTTTTCTGGGAATCCGACTTGCAAACGAATGTAAAAGTGAATTTTTGTTTTGTCGCTACACGACAAATCTTACTAAAGGACCAACTTGCAAACGAAAAGCGAACTTTGTTCTGTCGCAAAAACGACAGGTCAGACCCGTATTACGAAAAGCAAGGAAGTAACCTACGAAAAATGTTCACCAGTGGATTCTAATTACTGTTATCCGTAAACAAAAAAAAACAACTAAAGGACTTTTTAATTAATGTTTTGGTTGACGTCGGTACTAAAAGGAAATACCACAGCTAAAACTAAAATTCAAGGAAAGGATTTTTTTTCTTGAAGTTGTCACTGAATAACGGATGATACAGTAAAACGTCACGGAAAAAAAGGTAATCTCAATTTAAGAGGTATTTTAATTACTAAAATACTAGAGAAAAAAAACTCAAAGAACTAAATGTACTGCATACATTTATTCAATTGTGACTCGATTAAAAAAATAATAAAAAAAAACTTTTATTTTGTGGAAAGAGTTACTTATTAGTAAGTGCCTAAAAACGGAAAGTCAATTCCATTTCGTGATTCCAGATAAACCTGTTTTATTTTTTTTTGCAGCGTGACTCGCAAAAAGAATATATTATTGCAAGCAGCGATATTATTATTGAAAACAGGAGCTTACAGCAATTTGTTTTTTTGTTGTAACCCAAACCGGTGTATATGGTACATGGTACAATATTTTTTTTTAATTACACACTAAAAAAAAAAAACAAAAAAAAACATGGAAGACTTATCAAAAATGTTGATGCAATTTTTACAAGCACAGGCTGAGCGGGATGAACGCAGACAAGCTACACAAAACGAGCTTGCAAAACACAAATACAGGCACAGGCTGACCGCGAAGAAAAGAGAGAGGACAGATTATTGAAATGGCAGCAGGAACAAGAGGAAAAGCAGAAAATGGCACAATTAAAGCAGAAAAAACTGCAATTGGAACAGGAAGAAAGGCATAAGAAACTACAATTGGAATATGAAGAAAGACAAGAGGAACGTTTTGCTAAAACACTGGAACTACTAAAGAGTAATCGAGAAAATGTCGATAGTGTTAATTTTTCCCATACAACTATTTTTAATAGCATGGACACATTTCATTATGTGCCTGAGGAAGAGAAGAATTTTGAAGCATACTACACAAGATACGAGGATGTTTTTCAACTGGACTGTAAAAATTGGCCAAATAGTCAGAAAGTGAGCCTCTTACTCAGAAAATTGGGTACATCAGAACACAGCAAATTCGTAGATTACATATTACCTAAAAAAACTGCGGAATTAGAGTTTATGGAAGCTGTAAAATTACTAAAAGAATTATTTAATCCAAATATATCTCTTTTCATAAAAGATGGCTGTGCATGAATCTAAGAAAGATGGACAACCAAGATTATTTGACATACGTATCAGTTGTCAATAAAAACTGCGATAATTTTAAGCTTGCAGAACTAAGAAGATTTTAAATGTCTAATCTTCGCTCAAGGGTTAGTTTCCACGAAAAATGCAGAAATACGCAGACGAGTGTTGTCTAAGCTGGAATCTGAGCAAGATTTAACCCTCCAGAAACTAGCAGAGGACTGTGAAAGGGCCATTACACTAAAAAAGGATTAAAAAAATATAGAAGAATCCGGAGTGGCATATGTAAGAAAAGTTAGAAAACCATACGCACCAACCAAGAACTTTACAAAGAAAAGCTATGAAACGGGATATTCCAAAGATAATAACCATAAATATAGTACAGAATATAACAAGCCTCTTCCTAGATATAACTGTAAGAGATGTGCAGAAAAGCATTGGGAATCAGATTGTCCTTATAAGAAGAAGAAAATGCTACATTTGTAAGAAGGTGGGACACAAAAGCGATTGCTGCAGATATAAAGATTACACCAGAAAGAGAGTACAGCAAACAAAATCAAATACAAAATTAGACAAAGATCGGCGAAAATACGTAAAAGTGGAAATATTTAAAACATCAATAAAGTTACAACTCGACTCCGGCTCCGATGTTTCTATAATAAACCTGAATACGTGGAAAAAGTTGGGAAAACCGGCCATGATGAAAACTAGTAAAGCAGCCCGGACGGTAACTGGTGGTGGTATAAAATTTGAAGGAGAAGTTGTCCTCCCGATAAAATTGAAAGGGATTTCGAAGAAATTAAAAATATTCGTACTAAAAAATAGTGAAAATCTGTTTGGAATAGATTTAATTGAGAAATTCGGACTATGGGATAAGCCAATCAATACATTCTGTAAAAAATTAGAATGTTCTTCTCCAACAACAGTAAATATAAAAGACGATTTAAAAGAATTATTTCCTGAGGCATTCACGACTAACTTAGGTTGCTGCAATAAATTCAAGGCCTCGTATTAACTTAAAGAAAACGCCAGCCCAATTTTTAGAAAAAAGCGAAATGTTCCGTTCCCTGGGTTGGAAAAGATTGATAAAGAATTAAATAGATTGGAACAGACGGGAATTCTATCAAAAATAGAACACAGCTAGTGGGCAGCCCCCACCGTATACGTAAAGAAAAAGAATGACGAAGTTAGAGTGTGCGCAGACTTTTCGACCGGGGTCAACTCCCTATTAAAAGATCACCATTACCCCCTACCAAGCCCAGAGGAAATATTCACGAAGTTGAATGGGGGTAATATCTTCTCCAAGATAGACTTGAGCGACGCGTATTTGCAAATACCGGTCGAGGAGAATTGCTCAAAAATACTATGCATCAATACGCATAAGGGATTATACAAATACAACCGATTGCCTTTTGGCATCAAAGTAGCGCCTGCCATCTTTCAGCAAGCGATGGACACCATGCTAAGTGATATTGAGTGCGCATGTGCATACCTGGACGACATTGTTGTCAGGAGCAAATCCCTAGAAGAACATAAGGAACATTTGAAACAAGTATTTACTCGAATACAAGAATTCGGCTTTAAAGTAAAAGAAAGTAAATGTGACTTTTGTATGAGCGAGATTAAGTATCTTGGACACATATTAAACAAACATGGACGACGTCCAGACCCAGACAGATCTGCGGCAATAAAAAATATGCCAGCACCCGATAATGTAACAACCTTGCAGAGTTTCTTAGGACTCGCAAATTATTACCAATCTTTTATTGAAGGAATGCATAGCTTGCGAGCCCCCTTAAATAATCTGCTTAAAAAGGATACACCGTGGAACTGGACGCAAGAATGTCAAACCGCTTTTGACAAAATAAAGAGCGCACTAACATCCGAATTATTCTTAACGCACTTTGACACAAACTTAAAAATAGTCGTCGCTAGTGATGCTAGCTCCTACGGCTTAGGAGCATGCATTCAACATATTATGCCGGATGGGTCTAGAAAACCAATAGCGCACGCTTCGAGAACGCTGATACCAGCCGAAAGGGCATATTCACAAATCGAAAAAGAAGCGTTGAGCATAATCTTTGCCGTGACTAAATTTCACCGATATTTATATGGTAGACAATTCATACTTGAAACCGACCATAAACCGTTAGTCACGATCTATGGATCAAAAAAAGGATTGCCGGTATACACCGCAAATAGATTGCTGTGCTGGGGTACAATACTACTTAATTACGATTTCCAGCTACAACATCTAGCATCAAAAAAGATTTGCCATGCGAATGGACTGTCAAGACTGATACCACAGAAACACAATCTGGAAGACTCAGTCATTGCAGCAATTCGGACAAATGTTGAAGTAAAAAATATGGTAGCAAACATCATTAAGGAAATACCCGTAACTTTGTCGGACATTAAAAGGGAAAATTATAACGGATACAAAGGTGCAGGAAGTTTTCTCCATATGTGACGATGTGTTACTGTACAGCGAGAGAGTGGTAATACCCAAAACATTGCAGAATAGGATGTTAAGAGATTTCCACACAGGACATCCGGGGATAAATCGAATGAAGTCGTTAATGAGAAGCTACGTGTACTGGCGTAACATGGACACTGACATAGCGACAACAATTGATAAATGTAAAGGATGCAAGTTAGCGGCAAAATCTCCACCTATAGTACACAAACCTTGGCCGAAAACCGACCAACCATGGTCGAGAATCCACATGGACTTCGCTGGTCCAGTAGGTGAAAACTATTATTTAATTGTAGTGGATAGTTTCACAAAATGGCCGGAGGTAATGCGTTGCAGGAATCCAACAACGTACAACTCAATAGGGTTCCTACACGAGTTGTTTGCAAGATTCGGTGTACCAGACACACTGGTCACTGACAACGGAACGCAGTTCACATCCGCAGAGTTTAAGGAATTTTGCGACACGTTCCGAGTGAAGCACATCACGACTCCGCCGTATCATCCAAGATCGAACGGCCTCGCGGAAAGGTTCGTGGACACGCTAAAACGAGCGTTAAAGAAATCCATTGGAACACCAACAGAAAAAGCTTTGCAACAATTCTTGCAAGTATATAGGATTACACCACATCCTAGTACACCATCAAACATATCACCAGCTGATCTAATGTTTGCCAGAAAGGTAAAATCAGCGTTTGACAAACTATTGCCAAGGCAGGCAATTATCCGAAACACTACACACACGAGAAGAAAGAAATATAACTCGGGAGATCGAGTATATTTTAAGTGCTACAGAAATAACACATCTTACTGGGAATGTGGAATAGTGGATAAATGCATTGGTGATTGTACATACATGGTTAAAGGTCCACAGAATATACATAAAAGGCACCTAAATCAGATAAAAAAACGTCATATCCAAGATGATGATGATACGACAACAGTCGAAGAGGAGGACACCATAGATATCATATACGAATCTTTTAATTTGGAACCGCCTCAAAATGCACCTGAACCCCGAAGATCAGGTAGGAAAAGAAAAGTGAATGAACCATTAATGGTAAACCCAAAAAGAAAAAGATATTGAAATCTGTGTGACTTCAAATCTTGGGAGGGGGGTGTTGTGGTGGCAACCACTTATTTGCATATGCGAATAACATAACACTATAAATGGCAAGCCTAGGTTGGCCTTGGTGTGTCTTACTCAAATGCCACCAGAAGTGACGCCGAAGAGCGTACATGTCCTCCCACCAAGACTCTCTGACTCCACACCGTCATTTGTACATATTGTAAATATACCTTTTCTTTAATTCACTTTTTATTGCGTTATCTTGTTGTTTGCGTCTTCATTGTATTTCCTTACTAATTATTGTTCAACCTTGCAACCACAACAGTAATATTGTTGATAAATGTTATATTGTTGATAAATGTAATATTGTTGATAAATGTGATATTGTTGAAAATTCTATATTGTTGATAAATGCTATATTGTTGATAAATGTTATATTGTTGATAAATGTTATATTGTTGAAAAATGGTATATTGTTGATAAATGTTATATTGTTGATAAATGTTATATTGTTGATAAATGTTATATTGTTGAAAAATGTTATATTGTTGATAAATGTTATATTGTTGAAAAATGTTATATTGTTGATAAATGTTATATTGTTGATAAATGTTATATTGTTGATAAATGTTATATTGTTGATAAATGTTATATTGTTGAAAAATGCTATATTGTTGATAAATGTTATATTGTTGATAAATGTTATATTGTTGAAAAATGTTATACTGTTGATAAATGTTATATTGTTGATAAATGTTATACTGTTGATAAATGTTATATTGTTAATAAATGTTATACTGTTGATAAATGTTATATTGTTGATAAATGTTATATTGTTGAAAAATGTTATACTGTTGATAAATGTTATATTGTTGATAAATGTTATATTGTTGATAAATATTATATTGTTGAAATGTTATATTGTTGATAAATTTTATATTGTAAGCTATGGTGGAGGAGAGAGGGAAGTGAAATGTATGATGTTATGCATACATTTTTTAAATACAAAGGGAGGAATGTTACGCGAATAACCCGGTCTCAGCTGGGTTGATATGCTAGTATATATATGTTTATAAGTGTATATGCATATATGTATGTTCATGAATTAAAATGTGGCACGCGTCTGTGGATGAAATGTCAGAAATTGACAAGCTAAACGGGAATTGTTTCAATATTTCTCACAAATATAAACAAACTTTGTTATTGTTATGAACAATGTAACAGAAATGAATCTGGTTATGTGGAGGTTTTGAAAAGATTGACAGGAAAAAGTGACAGAAGGAAAAAGATTGCAGTTGGAGATTTGGTTGTCAACCGACTGGACGCCACGATAATTCTCTATGTCGCTCTCCCACTCTCTCTCTATATCTACCATAAGCAAGAACAACAGGAGAAATAAAAAACGGACTGTTGCTTACACCAATGGTTGTTGTGTTTTGAATTCTTAAAAAGGGTTTATAATATAACACAATCAGGGGACATCTAGCAGACCCAGGGTGTGGCAGCAGGACTTGATGCTGGCCCACAAGTCCAAAGAGACCAAGGCTTGGTCTCAGAAGGAGTGCTACGACTTTCTGCTCTTCACTCACTGACCCCCTCCCCTCCTCTCCCGTTATGAACCGGCTGGACTACTACGAGAACATCACAAACATGACCTCCCACATCACCAAAGCTAGCCTGATCGCCGCATTCCACGAGTATTCGCCGAGCTCCCGTCAACGCCTGTGGAAAAAAAACACGCTTCCAGTTCCGAAACCGTATCGAAGCTGTGATTGAGGCTAAAGGCGGCTACATTGAATAAATGTCAGCCCTACTACATAATCAAGTTTCCTGAATTGACTTTTTTGAGAAAAGTTTTAAAATTAAGCTGCAGTATTGTTTTCTTAATGGCGACAACTTTATCGTTCCACATCGTATTATATAACGTCGATGTAGTCTGACGTCAGGGCTAAACAGCCTTTTAAATCTTCAGTTCCGCGTTAACCCTTTACCGGTAAGGGTCTGTCATCTATTGATTTCTTCGATTTTCCTATCTATTTTCGCTGATTATGCATTTTTTGACTAGGATTTTTGCGTTTTTTTTTGTTGCATTTTGGATAAACGTTGAACCACTGTTGTTATTTAAGTTTCCTGACGTCTCCAATTATCGCTTGGCTTTATCTATCGGTTCTCCTTTGCTGTCTGTTCGCGCCCACGCTAACGAAGAAAGAAAGAAAGAAAGAAAACATCCGTGGCAAAAGATGCATAAGTATCAAAAGAAGTAAGGTTTTGAATATTCTTATAAAAACAAGGAAGGATTCATTAGTTCGTATATCGAAGAAGTCGAAAAACGAAATAAAATATATAAAACGCTATATGTCTGTCCGTCTGTCTCCATATTTTCAAACTTTATCTTCCCCGAAACTAAAAGTCGCAAAACGGTGCTAGGGGCCTAAAATAATTGGATTTTTTACGGAGCGTTATTTTATGGGGTTTTAGTCGGTTAAAATAGTTTTCAAGGGGTCAAAAATCGGTCCAAATTGAAAAAAAAATCGTTATACATTTTGTACATTCATCTTAGTTCATTTTTTAGTTTTAATTACTTTATATGCGTGTCGCGTTGGTACAGTGGTAACGTCACCAGCTTTGAATGCTGCAGTTTTGCTTTCAGTTTCGATTCTAGCTGATGGCACCTAAATACATTTTTTTGACCCCCGACAAAAGGATGGTGGACCTGTAAATTCACCCTTTCCGTTCGTCTCTCCGACTGCCCGCACTTTTCTCAATAGCTACGCCTTGGAATTTTTTGAAATTTTGCACAAACATTAAAAATGATATGAGTAAAAAAGTAACAGAGGTGGTGGGGTGCTTTTCGGGTTATAATGGCTAAAATTGGCACTTTTGTGCTTATTAAAAAAAAATTGATGCTTTGGATTTTTATAAAACTTTCAGAAAAGTTGTAACTGATTTCTATATAATTTGGTTTGTCTATACTATTTTACCATATTTGTCCAAAATCTTTTTTTTTTTTTTACACAGTGATCACCACTTATCAAGGCCCGGAAGCCACTCAGGGATAAGGGTTATTGTAAGTACATTACGTTAGTGAGGAGATTTGCTGAAATGTTTACTTAAGGGGGCGGTTCATTAGGAATTTGTTAATATTGGACTTGATGACAACCAAGTTGTAGTCCGGAGGGAAGCAGGCAAACGGAACAGAGTTCCACAGGCGTGCAGTTCTAAGAAAGAAGCTTTGTTCATGGAATCTGCGTTTTGATTTAGGAACAGATATAGAGTGGGGGAAATTTTTCACAGTGGATTCAGCTAGACGGGTGTTTTTCGTGAAAGATTGGCGAGGGGGGGACCAGAGATTGGAGTTCAGACGAGCATCTGCCATGGAAATAACGATAAAACAAGGACAGGCTCGCAACGTCTCTTCTGTTTTTCTGCGTATGTCTATTTAGCAGTTTTGCATGGTGCTGAACTCAAATTTAAATAGGGTGGGGGGCAAATGATAGACTTAATCATTTCTTTTTTTGAATGGTATAATAAAAAAATAAGCTTAAACCATGCTTAGTGTCAAACAAACCCAACTTGCCTCCTCCCTTGAGGCTTGCATTCACGAACATCCGTGGGCTTAGAATTAATTTAGCTGATGTTGAAGCATTTCTCCTAACAAACACCCCGGATATCTTAGCACTAAGTGAGACTAATCTACACCCCTCCATCCCTTCTAACTACTTTAACATGCCTGGATATCTCCCACTCTGCCGTAAGGACTCTGATAGACACATGCACGGACTTGCATTCGTAATACCCTTCCCTTGACTAGAGAAACAAACCTAAAATCGGATGATCAAACCTTTATGTGCTTTAGACTAAACATGCAACATAACATTAGCTACTTTTATCTTCTCTACCGCTCTCCCTCGGCCCAGGACTGCACCATAATAAAAAAAGTCTCTGACAGCATAGACAAAGCACTCTCCCTAGACACTAGCGCACAAATACATGTATTTGGTGACTTTAATGTCCACCACAAAAACTGGTAGGGATTCTCTACTTACACAGACACAGCGGGCAGCACAACTCATAGCTTCTCTATATTTCACTCCCTATGACAAACCGTTACATTCCCAACCCGTTTTCCCTGAGCAGCAAGAACAACACGCATCACTTCTAGATATGTTTCTGACCACAGTTCCCGATGATTTTACAACGAATGCCGATAGCCCAATTGGGAACGCTGATCATGCAGTGATAATGGTTGAAATCGCCCTAAACTCTAGACCCCAAACTGAAGAACCAGTGCTCAAAACAACGAGATATTATAAAAAGGCTGACTGGGAAGCCATCAGAGATCTTATCAGAGATGCCCCATGAGGAAATATTTTTCTCTTACTGCTGAACAGCGCGCAAATGAGACCACTGAATGGTTCCAAACTGCAATGGAAAATTTATAGCATGCCCCACTCTCCCCAATGGTTTACTTCTACTTGCGCAACTACCATTGCTCAAAGGCAGCATGCATACCACAGATTTAACCGACATAAGTCCAGTTCAAATAGGCAGAAGCATATAGAAGCTAGAAGTAACGTTAAGAAAGAAATAGCGACAGCTAAGAATTTACTCAAACCACTAAAAAACGCATCGAAGCACAAAAATAAGGAACTCGTGATTTCTAGAAAATCTACAACAGTGTAATAAATAATGGGCAATCAACAATTCCCCAACTAACCAACAATCACTAGGTTGTCTCCTCAGCAACCGAGAAGGCTAACATGCTTGCCAGTCGGTTTGCCTCCAACTCCATACTAGACCCTTTCACACACCCCTACCTGACTTTCTTTAGCGGACAGACGCCACGCTAGACGATCTGAAAATCACCCCTGCTCAAGTGTATGCTATCATAAAAAACCTTGACACTTCAAAAGCATGTGGACCTGATCTCATCCCAGCTGTGCTATTAAAATAGTGCTCAGCTGAAGTAGCTCCAGTTCTCTCCAAACTCTACAACAAATGCCTTAATGAATCATACTTTCCGGGCTGTTGGAAAACTGCTTCTGTGGTACCAGTAGTCGAGAATTCTGGCGAAGGAACTGACCCATTAGACTCCTCCCACTTTTTGCCAAAATATTTGAGACCTTAATTAACCATGCTCTAGTCCATCACCTTACAGATGCTAAACTTCTGACTGACCAACAATATGGATTTAGACAAGGCCGTTCCACAGCAGACATCCTAGCTGTAATCTCTGAACGTATATACCATTCATTAGACAAAGCGGGGGAGGGCAGAGCGGTAGCTCTAGATATATCTAAGGCTTTTGTCAGGGTATGTCATGAGGGTCTTCTTAGGAAAATGATATCATACGGTCTCACTGGTAGAATACTTAACATAATTAAATCCTTCTTAGATAAGAGAAAAATCCAGGTTGTCCTCGACGGTCGTACATCTAAACAATATGATATAAATGCATGAGTGCCCCAAGGGTCTGTCCTTGGACCTCTATTATTCCTAATATAAATATATGACCTCTCCGACAAAATTGCCTCTAAGATGGGTATATATGATGATGACACCACACTCTAAAACAGGCATGATAGGAAAAAAAATGAACACATATCTAAAGAAATGGCAAAAACACTAGAGGATGATCTCCAATCTGTAGTGGAATGAGGACAAAAATGGATGGTCACGTTCAATGCCGCGAAGACTAAACGTGTTTCGTTCAATAAGTACAAGAAATTTTCTCTACCACCAATAGCAATGACCAGCAACTCTTTATCTGAGAGTACAACTTTCAAACTCCTCGGCCTAACGTTCACAGGAAACATGTGTTGGAACAATTAGATTGGAAGCATTGCCAGGGCCGCTGCGAAGAAAGTAGGATCTCTCTACCAAGCTAGAAAACTACTAACACCCGAAAGTATCCTGTACCTCTATAAGGCCACCATTCGCCCATGTATGGAGTATTGTTGGCATATTTGGCTTGTGCATTGGCTACTAGTCTCTCGTTCCTATACAAGGTTCAAAAGAGAGTCGCAAATCTGATAGGCTCTGAATTGGCATCTAAGCTTCAGCCTTTGTCCCATCGACGAAATGTAGCATCCCTCTGCCTGTTCTACAAGTATTTTAATGGTGAATGCTCTGACGAACTGCAAGCACTTGTGCCCACACGACGTAAACACCCTCGACAAACCCGACAGGCAATTAAACCCCCCCCCCACACACAGTAGAGATCCCTAGACGTAAAAGATCTTTCTAGTTCAGTAGTTTCTTCCCCAGAACCGCTAGACATTGCAATTCCATTTCAGGTCTCTGCTACCCCAACTGTACTGACGTGCAGAAGTTCAAGTGTAATGTGAACCGACATCTTGCTGCCCAAATCCCTACATAGTGCCCCAGTAGTTGTTGCCCCTGATAGTAGCCCCCTACACCAAAGTGGCAATGTGCCTTGTTTGGCGTGAAAATGTAAAAAAAAAAAAACAAAAACAAAAAAAACTCAAATTTACATATGTTAAGACCTAAAACTGCACCGTTTGTTCATTTTCACCAGGATTTGTGTCCCCTGGGACTTTTGGGGCTAAATGGGTGGGAGTGGAAGATTCTAGAAAATTCAGTATGTTATTGCTATACATCTTATGAGATGACTGACCATTTCTTTGTGTTTCAGGTTGAAATGAACAACTACAGCAGGAATTGGAATACCCCCTACCAAAGTCTGATTATCACAGCTGGAGAATTTCAAAAATGCTATTTGGACGTGAAGATACTTTAGAAGAATGATATGCAATAACATTTTTGTTTTAAACTTGGAAATAATGCTTCAGAAACGTATTGAATTCTTCAGGCTGCTTCTGGACAATCTTGCGTGAATCGAGCATCAGTCTTCGAGTGGTATAATAGACTAAAGGTAGACAGGGAGTCTGTGAGGGATGATGAGAGGTGTGGGAGGAGGAAGCAAGTCAGAACACCAGAGTTGATTGGCCAAATAAAGAAGTTCATGGACAAGGACCGTTGTGTGTCTATCGAGACAATAAGTACACAGTTTGATGTCACGGTGGAAACTATACACCCAATTACTCGCGAGGAACTAAAATGCGGAAGATTTGCGTGAGGTTTGTTTTAAGGGTCCTCAGAAAAGATCACAGACTATTTGACCAAGATGGGCATCAAGACAGTTCCTCACCCTCCCTATAGTCTAGACTTTTCTTTTATATGGAGGTCACCACTTATCAAGGCCCGAAGGCCACTCAGGGATAAGTGTTATTGCATATACAGTAATCAATGAGATAGTATTGTAGTAATCAATAGTATTGGGGGTTTTAATAGAGTGTCTTACTTAAGGGGGCGGTTTCACAGGAGTTTTTTTATGTTGGATTTGAAAACGTTCAAGTTGTAATCAGGTGGGAAACAGGCAAGCGGCAGAGAGTTCCACTGGCGTGCAGTTCTAAGAAAGAAGCTTTGCTCATCGAATCTACGTTTGGATCTAGGCACAGATAAAGAGTGGGGAAAATTGTTGACAGTAGTTTCAGCCAGACGGGTGTTTCTTATGAAAGATTGGCGAGGGCGGACGAGGGATTGGAGCTTAGACGAGCACCTGCCATGGAAATAACGATAAAACAAAGACAGACTCGCAACGTCTCTTCTGTGGGAAGAGGTTGCAGGGTAGAGAAAAGGGCATCCCCCACTAAGCCACGAAGTCTATTTTGTACTATGTCAAGGCAGGATAGGCTGTTTTTAGCAGTTCCTGCCCAGATATGGCAGCAGTACTCCATCCTTGGACGTACTTGGCTTTTATACAGATAGAGACTTGCATCAGATAGTGAGATATCTTCTGGAGCGGTAGAAGGATCCCACCATTTTTCCAGCGTCCCTGGCAACCGATTTGATGTACGTGTTCCATTTCAGATCAGGAGTAAAGGTCATACCCAGAAGCTTGTCAAAACATGAGGCCTCCTCAAGACGAGAGCCATCCATTTCAATTGATGCCAGATGGGGATCAGAGCGTTGATGATGTAAAGATAGAAGCTTGGTTTTGGATGCATTAAAAGTGACCGGCCACCTCTTCCCCCATTGTACCACGTGCTCGAGATCAGAGGAGAGAGAATTAGAGAGAACTTTGTTATTTACGGCCTTTGATGTGTTGCCATAGATGGTCGTGTCATCAGCATAGATGTCAACAAATGATTTAAGTATGTGTTTTGGGAGCTCATTGATGTACATCAGGAAGAGAGTTGAACTTTACTTCCTGTGATTTTTGATGATTCCTTAAGCCGAAGAAAAACCTAGGAAGCTGTCGTTATAAGGCAATTGAGAAAACGAAAGAGGCTGTGAAAATTGTCATTGACATGCTTACACAAGAGGACTTTCATGGGACCTTCAAAAAGTTGTTGGAACGGCACAACAAGTGCATTGTAGCCGGGGGATATTAGTTTGAAGGGGACTAGAGTTTCATGTGTGTATTATCAATAAAAGTGCCCATACGAAAAAGTCTGGAAAGTTATTGAAGGCGTCTAGTATTATGTTACTTGAGCTTGATTTGAAGCTGGCAAAAATTTGTCAGAGATATCGAAACATGAGACTTTTATCCATCGACTCCCCAGGTAACAACACTTAGATATAGAGTTGAACTGCGAATACACAAACAGGAAGTAACGGAAAACAACAATGGATGACATCTTTCAAGGAATAGTAATAATAATAATAATAATAATAATAATAATAATAATAATAATAATAATAATAATATATATATATATGTATGTATGTATGTATATATATATATATATATTTAAAAAGTCAATAATATATAAAAGGAACTTTGCCTTTGTGTGTGTCGTTGTGTTTGTGTGACTTTGTTCTCTATGGACTCAAAAGCATCTTGGCCGATGCTTAAAAAATTTCATACAAAGGTACTTTATGTGCTTGGCAGTGTTCTTAGATAGGTTTCACATCGGAATGTCTGCGATAAATAGCAATAATCGAAATAATCTAGTGCAAACAGGAACAAAAGGTTTTGATCAAACACTTAGATATAGAGTTGAGCTGCGAATACACAAACAGGAAGTAACGGACAAAATCAATGGCTGACATCTTTCAAGGAATAGTAATAATAATATATATATATATATATATATATATATATATATATATATATATATTATTATTATTATTATTATTATTATTATTATTACTTTTAACTTTCGTGAAGATTTACATTTGGATTTTACTATCACTGGATTTTTTTTATCTTCCACCAGACAATCCATTCATGTGTAATCACCTTTTTCTTCACCATATTCCCTCTGCTTCACTTTTTTTGTTGTTTTCAAATAAGACCTTTGACTTACTTGTTGTTTCATCAAATACTTTTGCAGGCAAAATCCGATCCCGCATTTTGTAATTCCTACCCTCTGATGAGAAGGAAAGTATTTCTTCGAAACTCCGCGGATTAAGGACTATCCACTTATCTAGTGTTTCCTTTTCAGATTAAATGTTTTTAACTCATTTCAAAGTGTTTTTTAACATGTTTTATTAACTGTTTGCTCATATTATAAGCTCTATTTCCTACTTGGTTTTATCGAGCTTTTAGATCTGGCTGAGATAGTTTTATAAATATTAATTCTTTAATATTTATAATATACTTTAATTTTACCATCCTGGATCATTTTGGTAAATTTAATTGTAATTTATATATATATATATATATATATATATATATATATATATATATATGTATATATATATATATATGTATATATATATATATACATATATATATATATATATTAAAAAGTCAATACTATATAAAAGGAACTTTGCCTTTGTGTGTGTCGTTGTGTTTGTGTGACTTTGTTCCCTATGGACTCAAAAGATTCTTGGCCGATGTGTAAAAAATTTCATACAAAGGTACTTTATGTGCTTGGCAGTGTTCTTAGATATGTTTCGCATCGGAATGTCTGCGATAAATAGCGATAATCGAAATAATCCAATGCAAAAATTAATAAACGGTTTTGATCAAAGTCAGCATCTTATAAAAAATTAACATCACAAAAGCATCTGAGAAGTTTTATTAGCACACAAACCGAAAGGCCCAGTATATAAAGTAAACAGTAGTTTATATGACAGGGGCGTGTTCGAAATGAATGTTTCTGTTTAAAGCACAATTGCACCATAACTTTTTCATTTTAGACTTAAATTTAAACCATTATCGCCATACAAGTAGTAATG
>NC_136517.1:93019998-93119998 GCF_053919585.1 Euprymna scolopes | reverse complement strand
CATTTTTGTACCCTTTTTTTTTTTTGCTCTCTTTTGACATTTTAACCGACGTTCTGACACTCGCTGGATTCGTAAGACGCTTCTCTGTAAGAATATGTGCTTTTTGAAACTTATAAGTTGATTTTAGTTGAGATTTGGATAGTTTTGTTTTGTAGGCGTATATTGGCGTGTACGGGCCATCCCTATATAGAGAGTGCTACCGCCTCTCTGATATATAAACGATAATCTATTTGCACCAACCTAATAGCTTTAACCCCACATGCTTTAACGTTTCCCTTTTGTTTTAGTTGGGTCAGCAAGGAAGCTGAGTGGGTCTTCATCCTATTTCAGATTTGCCTGCAAAACATTTTAATATCCGCTTTAATCTCCGTTTTTGTCGCAGACTTTTCGAAAATTCGTATAGAATTTTGCGTTTCTATTTTGAAACGTGTGGCTCTCGTTTTACGACGTGCTGAAAGATTCATTAAGTTCTCGCTGAAGTGTTCGTTTGTCGGTAACACATATACTCACTTTTGGACGACGAACAATTGACCGCGAGCGTTCCTTTTGACGAGGTTGCATCCGGCGGTGTTTGGTCTGTCGTTCCAACTGAACGCAACGATTTGAGGAAGTATGGATTAGAAACTTTTTTTTTTTTACCATATTTTGAAAAAAGATTTGTGTTACTCTAGCGCGTTATTTTGACTAGAAATATAGACACGTTGTGTAAGAAACCAATTATTGCAAAGAATGGATGCTTTGGCACATTGATAAGTGACGCAACGTTCACGATGACGCAATAATAAAAACGCCAAAAAGTTATTTTAATTACTCGATGTTTTCGTCACAAAGGCGAACGCAATTGTCAGTTTTAAACAATTAATTGCAAAAAAAAATAAATAAATAAAAAAAAAAAAAAAAAAAAAATCCCAACTAATTCGGGTTTGAGGCTGCGATAACTCATTGTTTTGATGTAAGCATGCTAATTCTGCACTTTTAATGAGATGCAAAAGTGCATGCTATACACGGCAGATATGCAATGTTAGAAATATTATTTTGATAAGACACCAGCCAGGGCTTTTTACAAAGAATAATAAAGTCGGTATTTCTGCATTTAGTGCCTGTTTTTTCGCG
The DNA here is from genome assembly GCF_053919585.1 of Euprymna scolopes. Classification (NCBI taxonomy): domain Eukaryota; kingdom Metazoa; phylum Mollusca; class Cephalopoda; order Sepiida; family Sepiolidae; genus Euprymna; species Euprymna scolopes. The sequence continues at coordinate 93,118,885 of NC_136517.1, read as the reverse complement.
GGTCTCGCTTGACAACTCCCGGAGGATGACGGAAATCACCGGATTATAACGAGCGAACAGAAAATTAATAGAAAGAAAAATCGAACAAAAACAGAAAGAAAATAAAACAAACAAATAATAAAAGCCCTGTTTCTTTGAATTATGTGAACAAAAATAATATTTTCTTTTGTTTGTGTATGAAAAGTTATTTTGGTATATTTTACGACCTGCCCTAGCGTATTCTAAACACACCAACCTCTCCATGTTAAGAACGGCTTTCGGAATAAACAGCCCAACCTTCCCATGTAAAGAACGACTTTCAAGGTTGGGGGGTGTTTATTCCGAAAGCTGTTCTTAATATGGGGTGGTTGGAGGGTGTTTATTCCGAAATCCGTTTTTAACATGGGGAGATTGGGACGTATTTATTCCGAAAGCCGTTCTTAACATGGGGAAGTTGGAGGGCGTTTATTCCGAAAGCCGTTTTTAACATGGGGAGGTTGGAGGGTGTTTATTCCGAAAGCAGTTCTTAACATGGAGAGAATCGTGGGTTATTTCGAAAGCCTTTCTTAACATGGGGAGGTTGGAGGGCGTTTATTCCGAAAGCCGTTTTTAACATGGAGAGGTTGAGGGTGTTTATTCCGAAAGCCGTTCTTAACATTGTTACATGATAAGGGCTGTCCCCTGTTCATGTAAGTATAAAAATAGAGAGATTAGTTAAAATGAAAATAAGAGAAAGCAGAAATCGAACCCTGGACATAAGTTTTAAAGAACAATAGGTTTAAATGGAATGTCCAGTAAATTGTTAATTCGGATGAAATAAATAATAAATAAACTATTCAATTGTTAAAAGAATGTGGATAATAAAATATGAGTTAAATAAATTAGATATGTAGGTTAAATTCCTTTGTGGAAACAACACAAGGAAAATAGGTTATTGGGAAATCAATGTCGAAAACGTGCAAAGTCGCGCATGTTGAGACACGTGAATTTTGCTCACGTGGCCGGGATGCATGGAGTTCTCAATATAGCAGGTGGGAGTTAGTTGGTCGGGGGAGAGTCAGAGAGAGTCAGAGACAGTCAGTGAGAAAACTCAGAGACAGGCGGACGTCTGAAGCGAGACGTTACTTCAGAAACTAAAATGTGAAACTTTGAGTTCTTAATGAGGAAGTCGACCGGTCGTCAGAAAATAAATCCATCATGTGTTTGTGATAAAGCTTATCTTTGTGTTTGTGATTTCTACAAAAAGGTAAATTGTATTGTTATTATATGTCTGTGTTATAAAATGTCATTACAACAACATCTCTCTCTCTCTAAGATACAACATCATATGTAATAAGACAAGAACTCTCACTAAGACACATATCATTACTAATAAGAACTCACGTAACATACGCGCACAAGTGGTATAGTCTAATACTAATAATAATAACTATATAACAACTCTCAATTTGGTGTTCGTGAACCTTTTGCATCAGCGATGCAGAAACCGAACCTGGGGTCGATACCACGAAAAAAAAAAAAAAAAGAAAAAAAGAAACACAACGTTTTATAGGGGTCCAACATAATTTAAAAAAATAAATAAATAATACCACAGAAAAAGAAAAAAATCACACGATCACAGAATTCGAAAAAGAAAAAGAAACACAACGTTTTAAAAGGGTCCAACATAATTAAAAAAAATAATAATAAATAAATAATACCACGGAAAAAGAAAAAAAATTACACGATCACAGAAATGCGAAGAAAAAAAAATGAAAAAAAAAAATTTGAACATACACGCACACAGAGAACAAAAGATACAAGAAATATTAAAAAGAAAAAGAAGAAAAGGCCGATATGCCGTAAAAAGAAATTCGTAGTAATGAAAAAAAATAGTAAACAAGTCACCAAACGTAATTCATTGATAAATGAATTGGTCTGTTAAAAAAAACACACACACACACATACACGCGAATGCAGAGATTGTGTAATCTATTATTGTTTTGAAATTTGTAGAAGTGCCATTAGAAAATGTGTGTCAATATGAAATCGTTTGGACGAATTGTTGAATTTAATCTGTCAATCAAAACAGGAATTTCAAAGGTCGCATGTACTCTCTATGAAACGGCGTGTAAATTGTTTTGAAATGCATTTTGTGTTCATAGTGAACTTTTCGGCTTTTGCGTGTTCATTTATTTTGTTTTTGAAAAAAAAAAGGGACAATTGTTTTGGACAGACTGTTGAATTGTTCTTTGTTACAGATGATTTTTTTTTGTTGTTAAAAAAAAAAAAAAAGTTATAACTGTTGCAATTTTTTTTTTTTTTGAAAATGTTTTTATGATGTTGAACAAATATTGTAAATTGTCTTATGTAATGTTATGATTTTCACAGCAAGAATTCAAAGTTATCCGTAAATATACATTAGATTAAAATGATCTAGTAGAAAATAAGTTAAGACGTATGGTTGGCTTACAGATTCAGTTAGAATTTTAGAAGGGGGACAAGAATTAAAATTACGTAAACGGGCATTTGGAGAGATTTTAGATGTGATACGCCGTAAGAAAGATGTTTTGTTTTAGCATTTGGTTTTGTTGTTTTTTTTAGAGATCCTAAAATTTTTTCTCCAAGAAAAGTGACTTGGTAGGGATTGATAAGCACAAGAAGTGCCCCTATACGAAAAATTTGGGAACCTGGTTAATTAAGTGCTTAAAATAAGCTAGTTGCACGTAACGACTCCAAGCAAAGTAGTAAGTCTTGGCTTAGTTAATAAACAGGCGTTGGAAAGAATACGAAAATTCTTAAGGGGACCAGTAAACCGATGAGAGGTAGTCCCGAGGCAATCACATATAGCTTAATGAAGTAAGAGACAGGCAAAAATATGCCGTAGATTACGTAAGAAAGATATAACCTTGTATTTTTTTTAGAGACGTATGAATGTGGGATATATCTGCTGGATCTTGGAGGCTCTGGTGAGAGGAAAGAAAAATCACAAAAAAAACGGGCAATTAGATAGAATTTAGGCGCAATTAAGTTGTTGGTCGCAGGAAACGTGTTAGTTAGTTAGGGGTGATATTTCTAAATCCTCGTCGAAGTTTCAAGAATCCAAGCAAGGAAATCCGAGTGAATCCGTATGAGAAAAAAAAAAGGTATATCTTAAACTTCTGAAGCCAACCACAAAGATTTAAGTATATGAGCTTTGGTATGTCCCGTATGAGATAGTTATAGAAAAAACAAAAAAAACAAAGCCATACTTGATAAGACTAACCATGCGGAAAGAGAGATCAGAACACTTTTGAGACGAAGGAAGTCGTCCATTTCGAGAAAGGTGAAAACCTCTAGTCTGCGGCATATGGGTGGCTGGAAAATAGCTGATGTGTGTCATAGGTAAATATCCTACACCCCCCCAAAAAAGTAAATGCCACAAAGATCAGAAAGGTTCTGATCTTATAAAAAAATAAATAATTGTGAAGTCGGCTGTGAAGGGCTGACTGAAAGAGATTTTTTTGTGTGTGTTTTTTTAGCCTGATCTTTCTAGCCGTGTGGTTGTGTAGATGTAGATGTAAAAAAAAAAAAATGTACTAAAGTTAAAAATGCATACATTTTTTTTGTGAAATATGGAAGGGAGGGATGTTACATGATAAGGGCTGTCCCCTGTTCATGTAAGTATAAAAATAGAGAGATTAGTTAAAATGAAAATAAGAGAAAGCAGAAATCGAACCCTGGACATAAGTTTTAAAGAACAATAGGTTTAAATGGAATGTCCAGTAAATTGTTAATTCGGATGAAATAAATAATAAATAAACTATTCAATTGTTAAAAGAATGTGGATAATAAAATATGAGTTAAATAAATTAGATATGTAGGTTAAATTCCTTTGTGGAAACAACACAAGGAAAATAGGTTATTGGGAAATCAATGTCGAAAACGTGCAAAGTCGCGCATGTTGAGACACGTGAATTTTGCTCACGTGGCCGGGATGCATGGAGTTCTCAATATAGCAGGTGGGAGTTAGTTGGTCGGGGGAGAGTCAGAGAGAGTCAGAGACAGTCAGTGAGAAAACTCAGAGACAGGCGGACGTCTGAAGCGAGACGTTACTTCAGAAACTAAAATGTGAAACTTTGAGTTCTTAATGAGGAAGTCGACCGGTCGTCAGAAAATAAATCCATCATGTGTTTGTGATAAAGCTTATCTTTGTATTTGTGATTTCTACAAAAAGGTAAATTGTATTGTTATTATATGTCTGTGTTATAAAATGTCATTACAACAACATCTCTCTCTCTCTAAGATACAACATCATATGTAATAAGACAAGAACTCTCACTAAGACACATATCATTACTAATAAGAACTCACGTAACATACGCGCACAAGTGGTATAGTCTAATACTAATAATAATAACTATATAACAACATGGAGAGAATGGAGGGGGTTATTCCGAAAGCCGTTCTTAACATGGGGAGGTTGGGGGGTGTTTATGTTTGGAGCGGGTCGTAAAAACAAATACCGTTATTTTCTTTCATTGTCACAAGACTTGTTGCTTGAAGAAGCGCAATGATACTCTGCTCTTTCTTTTCTTTTCCTTTTAAACTCTTTCCTTTCTTTCTTTTTTCTTCCAAATTTTACCGTCTGCTATTCGCGTCTCTTTTTGCTCGGTGTAATCCGGCGATTTCCGTCGTTCGCCGAGCGTTGCCGAGCGTTGCCGAGCGTTGCCGAGCGAGATTCACGGAAAAACGGGCACTAAAGTGCAGAAGTACCGTAAAGTCTTTGTATTTACTTCATTTCCATCGCCGGAAGATGTTGTACAAGGTCAGAAGCTGTACAGAATAAGTCATCGCACAGGATGGTGCACTCTGATCTTTTAAAAATGCCTGAGCTAATCTATTTGAATTTCCGATGAGGTTGCCCTCGCAAATCTCTCTATATATCTATAAAAGTAAGAATGTGTGTGTGAGGACACCTCTTAACCTATATACTCAACGAATTTTTTATCTACAGACTTTAAATTTTGTATATAGGGTATTCAGAGTTTTGGAAAACTTTATAATCAGTTTGCATCCGGAAAAAAGGGCTGCTAAGGGGTCAAAATTTAAAAATTGATACGCGGGAGTCGTTGAATTTTCATCTGTTTGCTAACTGTTTCACAACTGCGCATGCACGAATCGTTTAAATTATATTAATAATAAGTAGATTTGGACGCATTTTTTAAAGAACGTGTCAAGCTGGCCTAATGGTTATCCTACATGACTTATTATCTTTCGGTTTCGATCTCAGCTCGAGCATTTATTTTTTATTTACCGGAAGTAAAATGTTTAAGAAAAAAACATAATACTTTATTTCTTTCATTTTATTTATTTATTATTTTAGGAATTTAACGTTACGTTAGATACCGGGCAACGCCTGGTACACCATCTAGTATATCTATAAAGTGAGAATGCGTGTGAGGACACTTCTTAACCTATATATTCAACGAATCTTTGATCTACAAACTTGAAATTGGATATATAGGGTATTCTGACATGTGGAAAACATTTTAATCCTTTTTTATATTTTAAATTCGAAAATTGTTTACTTAGGAATCATCGTTTTTTTTATCTGTTTGTGAGCTGTTTCACGACTGCGCATGCACGGTTGTGAAACATGACAGTTTCTTTATGTTAAGTATAAGTAGGTTTAAAAGCAGTTTTTAAAGCTGTCAGCCTAGCGTAATGGTTGCCGTATTTGTGTCAGTGTCTTTCGATTTTGTTGTCAATCTCAGTTCGAGTATTTTTTTTTTACTAACAAGAAGTGAATTGTTTAGAAAAAACATAATACTCGCATGTACATGTCTCAGTTTCCTTCCTTTCTTTCAATTCTTTTTTTTTTTAAAGGAATTTAACGCCACGTTTATTACCTACGATATTTCTGTGTATAAAAATACACCCGTCTAGCTGAGACCACTGTCAATAATTTTTTTTTTTTTTACACTGTGGTCACCACTTATCAAGGCCTGGAAGCCACTCAGGGTTAAGGGTTATTGCAAGTAAATTACGTTAGTGTGGAGATTTGATGAAGTGTTTACTTAAGGGGGCGATTGATAAGGAATTTGTTAACGTTGTACTTGAAGACATCCAAGTTGTAGTCAGGTGGAAAGTAGGCAGACGGAACAGAGTTCTACAGGTGTGCAGTTCTAAGAAAGAAGCTTTGCTAATGGAAACTATGTTTTGATTTAGGCACAGTTAAAGAGTGGGGAAAATGCCGGGTATTATTTTCTCTATTAGAGTAGATAAAATTAGGACTTAAAAAAAAGTTAGGACTTAAAAAAAATGTAAATTAAATATTTACACATCTGAACGTAACGACTTTTATTCTATAAATAGATAGGAACACGTGCACAATTTATCCGGAAATAGAAATCTTCTTACGCTCTAGAAAGACACGACGACATGCTAGATGCCGGTTGGCAAAAAGACGCAAGACAATTATGGCAAACACGTTAAGTATTTTTGAAATTCATCCTAAATATTTTCCATGTTACCTTGTTTAAACTTGTTTTTCTTGTTTTATTTGTGTATATGTATTTGTCTCTATTTTCCTGTCTTATTCGCCACCCCCCATGCTACAAAGTAAACTAACCATAAAAAACAAACAAAATGCCGGGTATTACTTTCTCTATTAGAATAGATAAAGTTAGGACTTTATTTAAGTAATATACTTAATATATACTATTGCCTATATTGAAAATGCTTGCTTCCTGGCTAGCCAATCTAACCATCTAATATAGTTAGTCTTATTTTCAATTATATTCGAAATATAATACAGTGCCATTAGCAAAGAAAAAGTTACCTATGAAAACGGACCTCCTAAATTAAAACCTTGAATAATTATCTAAACTCGAATGTAAATTAATATTAAGCCGACTTTACAAATTGATAAAAGTTAATTATTGAATTTTAATTGATTATAAGGTGAAGCTCCAATGATTCAAACTCGATAGATAACGACAAACTTCAAGTCCAACATAAACAAATTCCTGATAAACGGCGCCCTTAAGTAAGACACTTAATCAAATCTCTATTACTAACGATTACTACGATATTGTACCATTGATTACTGTACACGCAATAACACTTATCCCCGAGTGGCTTCCGGGGCTTGGTAAGTGGTGACTATCATGTAAAAAAAGGGTAATCGTAAAGGTATTCTCATATGTCTCTAATTCTGTCCCACACTCCTCCTCCCCCTCTCTTTCTTTTATCTCTATTTCTCCTGATCCTAGTCCCTCCTTCACCACCTCTCTTCCTCTGCTCTTTTCCCTGTCTCTCTTCTTCCACCTCTCTGTCTCCCTCTCTCTCTCTCTCTTCTCTATCCCTCCTTCTCTCTCTCTTTATATATATATATATATGTGTGTGTGTGTGTGTGTGTACCTATATATCTTTATTGTCTCTGTCCCACACCCTCTTTCCCTCTCTCTCATTTATCTATATTTCTCTTGATCCCTATCCCCCTTCGCCCCTCTCTCTCTTCATCTTTCCTTCTCTCTCCCTCTTCTCCCTCTCTTTCTCTCTCTATGTATGTCTAGCATTATCCTCATTGCTCTATATCCCTGTCCCATCTTCCCCACCTACATCGATATTTCCCTTCTATCCCTTTTTCCATCCTTCGCCGCCTCTCCCTCTTCGCCTCTCTCTCTCTCTCTCTCACACACACACACTATATATATATATATATATATATATATATATACATACATATATATATATATATATATATATATATATATATATATATATATATATATATATATATATATGGAGTACTGCTGCAATACCTGGCCAGGAGCTGCCAAAACAGCCTATCCTGCTTTGACAGAGTACAAAATAGACTTCGTAGCCTAGTGGGGGATGCTCTTTTCCCTTCCCTGCAACCTCTTTCCTACAGAAGGGACAATGCGAGCCAGTCGTTGTTTTATCGTTATTTCCATGGGAAGTGTTCAATCTCTGCCCCCCTCGCCAATCTTTCACGAAAAACACCCGACTAGCTGAAACCACTGTCAGTAATTTTCCCCACTCTTTATCTGTGCCTAAATCAAAACGTAGGTTTCATGAACAAAGCTTCGTTCTTAGAAGTCCACGCCTGTGGAACTCTGTTCCGTTTGTCTGTTTCCCAGCTGACTACAACTTGGCTGCTGTCTTCAAGTCCAACATAAACAAATTCCTGATAAACCGCCTCCTTAAGTAAGACACTTTATCAGATCTCCATTACTAACGATTACTACGATATTGTACCATTGATTACTGTACGCGCAATAATCCTTATCCCCGAGTGGCTTCTGAGCATTGATAAGTGGTGACTTCCATGTAAAAAAATATGTGTGTGTGTACATCTATCCTCTTCATTTCTTTGTACCCTTCTTTCCCAAACTTCCCTTTCTCTATATCTCTATTTTTCTCTGTCCCAAACACCTCTTTTCCTCTCGCTCTCTCTCCTCTACATTTCTCTTCATTCCTGTCCCCATCCTTCGCGCCCTCTCTCTCCCAACCTATCTGTATGCCTACCTTTCTCCCCCTCACATCTCTGTACCTACTTACTTACCTCCTCAATAGAAGCCTGGATTCTATACAAAATTTACTTATACGCTTCCGCAGGCTGAGCCAAAGCTATCAGAGTCTGCCCCCTTTATATATATATATATATATATATATATATATATATATATATATATATATATATATATATATATATATAACTGGCTGTTTCCCTACTGACTGCGGACGTGTAGTGCTAGGACGTCGACTCTCCCAGGCTTTGTCCTATCTTTTATTACTGATCGCCTTAGGCGCCACCATCGTGGAATTCCGACAAGGTTGCCCGGGTATTTTTTTGCAGACCTGAGTGCTCTTCCTCTGGGGGTGCTGGTTCTTGAATTCCAATGTCCACAGTCAGACACTCTTTGTGTCACATCTTTCTGTCTCCCTTCCGACTTATAAAAGGTGCAGCAGAAATAAATTCCATTATATAATATATTTTATATTATATATATATTTTACATGGGCATAACCACTTATCAAGGCCCAGAGACTACTCGAGGATAAGGTTAAGAGTGTACAGTAGTCAAAAGGACAATATAGTAATCGTTAGTAATGGAAATTCGGTAAATTTGTTAACTTAAGTGGAACGGCTCATTAAGAACTTGTTTACGTTGGACTTGAAGACAACCATATTGTAGCCAGCTGGAAAGCAGGGAAACGGAAGACAATTCCACAGGCGTGCAGTTCTAAGAAAGAAGCTTTGTTCATGGAATCTACGTTTAGGTTTAGACACAGATAAAGAGTGAGGGGGAGAGGGAATTATTGATAGTGTTTTCAGCTAGACGAGTGTTTCTTGTGAAAGTTTGGCGAGGGGGGACCATAGATTAAAGCTCAGTCGAGCACTTGCCATGGAAATAACGATAAAGCAGAGACAAACTCGCAACATCTCTTCTGTGAGACAGAGGTTGCAGGGAAGAGAAAAGGACATCTCCTACTAGGCTACGAAATCTATTTTGAACTCTATCAAAGCAGGACAAGTCCTTTCTAGCAGCTCCTGCCCAGATGTGACAACAGTACTCCATCCTTGGACGTACCTGGCTCTTATATAGATAGAGAATTGCATCAGGAGTGAGATATCTACTGGATCGATAGAAGGATCCCACCATTTTTCTAGCGGCCTTGGCAACATATTATGATATTAAGTTTATATTATTTTTTTATATGTATGTATCTTTTGTATTGATTTTATAATATACTAGTGGGGCGCACCCGGCGTTGCCCGGGTGTTTGGAGGTGTGCATGATAAAAAAACGTTGGCCGGGTGCTTGGAGGTGTAAAAGAAGAAAAGAAAATGTTTTAGTAGGAAGGTAGGATTGAACCCCGAAGCCTTGACGCGAAGGTGGAAACGAAAGGGGGAAAAAGCCAGACACCTAACCATCTCGGCCAAGAGGGGAGAGGAACTCATGAGCGTGTACAAAGTGAAATATACAGGTCCGGGGAAGTAACGTGATGTTTGATCTAGTTTTGCGCGGCAAGCCAGTTCCTGTTTTTCCCGCTCTATCATTCGCTTTTCGAAGACGCGGCGAGCTGGTAAAAGTCAGGCAAATTAAATACACATGAAACCCCTGTTGTTAAGTCGTATGTATTATCATTTAGACGTTATATAAAAAGTTTTCAGAATGAGCGACGGCCTCGAGAACCCGCCGGAAAAAAGCCTTTTGCAGACATACACAAAAAGCGAGCATACATACATACATGATGATTGCAGCGTCTTGTCAGACGAGTGCCACTCCCTCAGATATTTAAAGTCCATGAGCCCAAAAATGACTCCCATCGCCACAGGACCATTTTAATAGACAAATGCCCGAGGGAGTATCTATACACAGATGATGTTACAGGGCCTTAGCTTTGTACGATAGCTAAGTCTCTCTCTCGGTTCAAAATGTTGAGATCCAGCAACAAGCAACTGCAAGATAGCCAGCAACAAGTTAAACTGCAGACCAGCTTAATGCGGGTACTGGTCTCCCGATTTATGTTTTTTTTAATCAGATATTTGCTTCTCATAGAAAGGTTGCCTTCATCACGGCTTACGGGAGCCTTCTCCACCCCAACACACACATGCATACACACAAACACACACGGTGCTAGTTTGCCGTTGACCCCGAAAAAGGGTTCATTCATACATACATACATACATACATACACACATTTTCGCTTTTATATATATATATAGATTATATTTTGCATTATTATTGATGAAATAAACTATAGTTTCTTCATATTTTAAAGAGGAATATGTTTTCTCATGACACTGGGGATAGAGGTAGAGGACTCTGCATTCCTATCTCGGTTAATCACCTGGAAAAAATCCAGAGGATTAGTTGTCCGAGACCTGATGAAAAATATATAATAATAAAGATGAGGATAACAGTCTGCAAAGAAGTAAATACTCAAATTATGATACCTCATCTCAAAGGATCCCATAAAATCTTATATATAAATCTCACTATGTCTGTCTGTCTGTCTGTCTCTGTGTGTGTCTGTCTCCATTTTTCAAACTGTACCTCCCCCCTCCTCTAACGACATTTATTTCCTCGTTGTAACAGCCGTGACGTCACCCACGTGACGTAGAACGGTCTCCGCGTCTCTCCCGAGATTTTAGAACGTTATCTCGTCTCTGTCGAGATCTTTGTCCTTTTTATAGACCTCTTCCCCCTCCCCCCCGCCACCGTCTGTGACGTCACTTCTCATGAATTCGCACACGCACATCGGCGTTATATTGCAATCGATTCCGAAACGAGTTGTAAAAATTGATAATGTGAAATGATTGTCGGATATGATTATCTAATGTGATACGAGGTGTCTTACATAAGTTTGCAGTAATCTCCTCCGGTTGCAATGCACTTGTTGTACCGTTCCAACAACTTATGGAAGTCTCCACGTCTCTGTCAAAATTTCGAACGGTATCTCGTCTCTGTCGAGATATATGTCTTCTCTTTTTCATTAGTTCCCTCCACACCGGTGACGTCAGTTTTCCTGCAGTTACATACGCTCACCCGCGCTTTATTACAGACTAGTATAGATACCCCGCGTTGATTAGGTGGACATGAAGCTTGGTTTGGACAGAGCTGCTATACTAAGAATACTGAGCACCCCCCCACACAAAAAGAGGTAGGTGCCAACTTTCTCACCAAATATTTCAACAACCCGTGCGTTGGAACCACCCCTAAAAAAATAAATCAAAACGATTTTTCTTTTAATCAAAATGGCAACGAGTGCCCGTGCGAACGCAAAAAAAAAAAAAAAAAAAAAAAAAATAGCCACAATAGTCAGGCTCGAACCTGTAACGCGAAATAGGAAAAAAAAAACGTTTCCGGTAAACGCTTTTGCTCAACAGACAACGACGACTAACGACGTTATGATCCTGCAAAATAACTTTTTCAAATATACTTTCAGTTTGCTGTGCGCGCATGACTTGTGAAAATACTGAAGCGAAAAGTCACCCCCCTCTCTTGAAAGAAATGATCCAGTTGATCACCACAGTATTAATCTTTTCTTTTTTTTCTAATTTTCACATATTATGCGTCCAAGGGATCGCTCCTTAACATGGTACCGGTTACGACCCAGTCCGATGCGGCCGACGAAAGTTTTTAGCGGACATACGAACAGACAAACATGCAAACAAACACACAAAAAGAAACCGACAGTTGAGATTTATATATTAGACCAGTGGTTCTCAACCTTTTTTTACTCATGGACCCCTTTTCCCCTTTTTTTTTTATCTTGGTGGACCCCTTCATAACTATTGGTCATAAGACAATCTTCTATTTTTCACTAATATAAATTTTGAGGTTTTAATAACCAAAGAAATATTATATAATTAAGCTTTATTTTTAAATGAAAACTAATTTAATGTAAATAAAGTATTCTACAACAACTATAATAATTATTTTTGTTGTGTTTTGCTGTGGACCCACAGAAATATTCCATGGACCCCTAGGATCCATGTGGACCCCGGTTGAGAACCACTGTATTAGACGGATCTCGGGGTGTAAAGCAATCATGATGAGTTGAAGTTTTATACAAGTTTTATACAAGTTTTATACAAGTTTTATACAAGTTTGATTATTTTCTGTTGTAGGGTAGTTGTTTTATTTGTGTAGACTATGAAATATCTTGAAATTTAATAGAAACTGTCAGTTGACTGTATCGGATACATAATTCATTTACACAGCAAGAATAGATATTGGTAGGAAAGAAAAAAGCATTGTCTATTTCCCAGCAGTAAAAAATGTGACGGCGACGAAAAACACTTTACAGGTCATCAACCCGCACACGACGCCTGTGATAAATGCAAAGTCAATATTTATCTGAATTAAAAACAAACAAATGTGTGAATATGCCGCTTCTATTTAAGATTGATCCACAAGTTTCCTGTCTACATTGTCTACGCTTACTCATTTTGAACTTGTTTTGTGTTAAACGTCTAAAAACTCGTGACTAATTCCCGGTCGGCGTTAGTAAGCAAATAATAATAGTTTCACCTTTTGATATGTGATAAATGTATCTCTTTCTTTTTACCAGGTGGTCATCACTTATCAAGACCCGGAAGCCACTGGGGGATAAGGGTTATTGCGTGTACAGTACGTTAATGTTGAGATTTGATAAAATGTCTACTTAAGCGGGCGGCGGTTCATCAGGAATTTCTTTATGCTGGACTTGAAGACATCCAAGTTGTAGTCAGGTGGGAAACAGGCAGACGGAACATGGTTCCACAGGCGTGCACTTCTAAGAAAGAAGCTTTGTTCATGGAATCTACGTTTCGGTTTTGGCACAGATAAAGAGTGAGGAAAATTTTTGACATTGGTTTCAGCCAGACAGGTATTTTTCGCGAAAGATCGGCGAGGGGGGACAAAGGTTGGAGCTCAGACGAGCACCTGCCATGGAAGAAGGTACATTCCCTAAGGCCCCTCGCATAGTGTTACAAGCCGAGCCAGGGACCTTATCCCCCTTAATAAGGAGACGTTTAACCGCTTCCTTAGTGTCTCTCAGAATTGAGGACAAGGTGGGGATTCTTCTACCTGAAATTAATATCAACCCCCCCCCTTGACCTCCTTGGGGAATTTTGCAAAGAGAATCTTGGCCATAAGCCGGGCCCCAGAAGAAAGGTCGTTTGAAAACGAACAGTCGAAGGAGTCCTCCAACTCAGCCAATAGGGAGGCTACTTTGGATATGTAGTTAGCCAGGGCAGTAACGGATCTGTCCTGTTTACCGGAAAAGTCTAATATGTCTTGGAAGATGTTATCTATTATTTCCTCTTCATCGAAGTACTCGCTCTTCAGGACCGAAAGAGCCACCTTATAATTTCTGTTGCTGATGGAAAGATGATTAATCAACAACAGGGGTTGGCCAGACAGTGAACACTTCAAAAAATTCAGTCTTTCGGCGTCATTGGCCATGCCAGCTACACAATTCTCAAACCGCGACAAGAATTCCTTGAAGCTCATAGGGTTAGATTGCATGTCAAATCCATCGAAGGTGGGTCCCGTGATCTGAATTTGAGGTGGTTTTACAGTAAATGAGGCCCCAACTCTTCCAACCTCTGGGGAACAGGGAAGACTCAAAAACAGGCTCGCAACGTCTATCTTTTGGGAGAGAGGTTGCAGGGAAGAGAAAAGGGCATACCCACTAAGCCACGAAGCCTATTTTGTACACTGTCAAGGCAGGATAGGTTTTTAGCAGCTCCTTCCCAGATGTGGCAACAGTACTCCATCCTTGGACGTACTTGGCTTTTATATAAGTAGAGAATTGTATCAGCAGTAAGATATCTTCTGAGCGGAAGAAGGATCCTACTATTTTTCCAGCGACCTTGGCAATAGACTTGATGTACATGTTCCATTTCAGGTCAGGAGTAAAGGTCAAGCCCAGAAGCTTATCAAAGCATGGAACTTCCCCTAGTCAAGCTCGAAATTAATTCTATAACATGGTGCATAGGAGCGCGTTAAAAAATATCAGCAGCAGCGAAGAATGGCTGGCTTGCTTATAAATTAGTAGCAGAAGTAGACGGAAAAAAGCGCATACGGATATTAGGAAGTTTGTGCGAGATTAAAAAGAAGAAAAGGAGAGAAAAATATACCACATAGTCGTGAAGAATAAAGTGCGCGTCGAAAAAAATGAACGTGTAAAGACAAAGACGAGAAAGTAATGACATGCGGTCGAAAGGAAGAGAAACATATAGTGAAGTTCTGTATATGATGTGTATATATATATATATATATATATATATATATATATATATATATATATATATTTATGCGTCGAAAAAAAAAGGAAAGAATAAATACTCAGGAAAAAATTGGAAATTAAAACAAAAAGGTAATGTTAAAAAAAATACGAAAATAAGGTCTAAAACAAGAATTTTGGTTTGCACGATACCCAAGATGGCCGACCTGTAACAACGTTGGGGCATACTTTTCTTTTCATCAAACGAACGCACCAGGTTTATCATGTACAAATTAACTTATTGTTGATAACATCGGAAGGAAATCACATCTGACGAATTGATGGGAGAAAAATTTCTATGAAAACATAAAATCATAGAATTGTTATCCCATTACCGAAATGGCTGTAATGAAGAAATCCAAGGTGCAATGAACAAGAATTATATAAAAGAAAAACTGTGTCTTTAAATTTGAACACAGTTTTGTACTATATATATATATATATATATATATATATATATATATATAATTATTACTATAATAAAATGTATTATACCTACAGACATTAGTGTTTAATCCTTTCGGGTATCATCAATGCAGGGGACCACGATTACAGCCAGTCCGGAGATTCGAACCTCGCCACGAAGCCAGCTCTGACTCCATTAGCAAAGAGAAAACTACACGGCCAACTTTAACCGCGAGAAATTAAGTTTAAATTTAAACATTTATTATTCAATGTCGAGGCATCCGTCCAGAATGATCTATTGATTATAAAATCATGATCTGATGCGGTGAAATCGACCATTTTTCAATCAGATCGATTGATTGCCTGCTCTAGTTTGAGGGCCATAGCGTTGCACTGAAAAGAAGCTTCACATGCACCCCCCAACAGTGACATAATGAACTATATATTCTTGTATATATTGTACAATGGATAAGCTATTGAAGATTTCATAATTTTTTTTATATAATGGCTTGAAAGAAAAGTTTAAAATGAAAAAGTCAAGTATCATGGTTTAATTGCGTTCCAAACAAAACCATTTCGAACAGCCTTTGCCATATCAAAGAATTTGCTGTTTACGTCGAGCTTTTTGTCTTGTCTATAATATAAAAGGGAAAATGTGTGCGTGGCAAAAACTTTCGACTCACGCGACAAATATTTAAAAAAATTACTATCGTTTGACAGCTCAGTCTCTCAGACGACAAATATCCCAAAATTGGCCGAAAATATTAATTCTTTGACCATGAACTGGACTATTTTTTACAAGAAGGGGTCAGTTTTTTCCTCGACATTTTTGCAAAGTTATCATAGGCCTTGAAATAACAAAGCTTATTTTGACCGGCGGCGACGTCGTATGTCGAGGTGGGTGAAACGACTAAACCGTTCGCTTGTTTTCACTTCCTTTTCCTCTAGCTTTACAGGTTCGAGCTTGCCTACCCCCTACATTTTACCCCCTCGCACGAGTACTCGCTGCTATTTATTTTCGGCGTTTTGAAACATTTATTTTAGGGCTTACCTTACTATAAAACCTCTACACACCCAGGCAACGCCGGGGACCCCCGCTAGCATTGGGCTTTTTTTGCACCCTCTTTTCCTTTTTTGCGTTACAGGTTCGAGCCTTCCTGCTTTCTTACTACTTTTTTCACACCTCTCTCCACCCGGGCTGTCTACTGCGTCTAATTTTTTCTTTACGCCTGGAGCTTGCTGAATATCTTTACTACAGCACCTCTCCACACCCGGGAAACGCGGATATCCCCGTTAGTGTGTTAATATAACTTCTCAAATACATTTGTGATGTTAGGCTGCGTACCGTGCTAACTTTGGTTAAAATCGCATGTTTTTTCTTTCATCGGATTATTTCGATTATTGATTATCGATAGTTATCGAAGACAATCCGATACAAAACGTATCCAAGAACACTGCTGGCACATAAAATATCCGTGTGTTAAATTAAACAAAAAAAAAACAAAACAAAAACAAAAACAAAAAAAACAGTCCAGCCGTTTTGGAGTCAGTGGAGAAGGAATTCGAGACACACGTCTTCCCTGCAACCTCTTTGACCCAGAAGAGACGATGCGGCCCCTTCTCTGTTTTATCGCTATTTTCATGGTCCCCCCCCTCGCCAAACATTCACGAGAAACACTCGTCTAGCTGAAACCACTAGCAATAATTTCCTCCACACTCTTTATCGGCGCCTAAACCTAAACGTAGATTCCATGTACAAAGTTTCTTTCTTAGAACTGCACGCCTGTGGAAATTTCTTCCGTTTACCTGCTTTCCAGCTGACTACAATATGGTCGTCTTCAAGTCCAATGTAAACAAGTTCTTGATGAGCTGTTCCCCTTAAGTAACCCAATTTACCCAATGTACACTTTTAACGATTACTATCATATTGTCCTTTTAACCACTTGTACACTTTTTAACACTTATCCTCGAGTGGCCTCTGGACCTTGATAAGTGATGATTCCTTTGTAAAAAAAAAGACACACAGGCAAAGTTCCTTATATATAATAGTAGAGTTTATGTCAAATAGTATAAAGAGAAATGAGCGGGGGAGGGGGTCTCTGATAATAATATAGGATTGCTAAGTGATAAAACAAAGTGTTTATTTAGGTTGGTTGGTTGGTTGTTTTTGTTTTACGGCATATCAACCCTTTTCGGGTTATTTAATACCGAATCCAAAGATTTTGAAGCAAGATTTTTTCATAGAATATATTTGTTGTTTTTAAGTTGGTTTCTATTTAACCCATAGTTGAGACCCTAACAGGTACTACCACTCCGGGTCTGAGTGGACCTGGGAGCAATGGCAATTAAAGGGTGGCTCCACACTCCCCAAAGCTCGCAAACTGAGGCCCAACCACTGGATATAGTTTACGGTCGTATCTATGACCCCCTCTAATGGGGAGCAGCATATGATTAAGCTACTCCGGGTCCGAGTGGACCTGGGAGCAATGGCAATTAAAGGGTGGCTCCACACTCGCCAAAGCCCGCAAGCTGGGGCCTCACCACTGGATATACTTTAAGGTCATATCCAGGACCTAGTTTATTTAGGTAATAGACCCGGAAGTACATGAACATTGAACGCTGTGCTCATAGTCTGCTCCAGTAACCGCTCTGCTAACATCGTAAACCAAGACTCTGAATCAACAATTGTTGTCATTGTTGGCAGATGTTAAACGCATTACGTGTTCTGCCTAATTTACGTTGTGACAAATGTGTAGGTGCAGATAAAGTGTGTGTGTGTGGGGGGAATTATTGATAGTATTTTCCATATATCAAGTGGCTTCCGCATTGTCTGGAGTGATTTTCAACGAAGGAAAACTATTAATCAGAATAGAGATTCCAAGGATGGAATACTGCTGCCATATCTGAGCAGGAGCTGCTAAAAACAGACTATCCTGCCTTAAGAGAGTACAAAATAGACTTTGTGGCTTAGTGAGAGATGCCCTTTTCTCTACCCTGCAACCTCTCTCCCACAGAAGAGACGTTGCGAGCCTATCCTTGTTTTATCGTTATTTCCATGGCAGGTGCTCGTCTGAACTCCAATCTCTGGCCCCCTCTCGCTAATCTTTCACGAAAAACACCCGTTTAGCTGAATCCACTGTGAAAAATTTCCCCCACTCTTTATCTGTGCCTAAATCAAAACGTGGATTCCATGAACAAAGCTTCTTTCTTAGAACTGCACGTCTGTGGAACTCTGTTCCGTCTGCCTGCTTCCCACCTGACTACAACTTGGATGTATTCAAGTCCAACGTTAACAAATTCCTAATGAACCGCCCCCTTAAGTAAACATTTCATCAAATCTCCACACTAACGTACTGTACTTGCAATAACCCTCATCCCTGAGTGGCTTCCGGGCCTTGATAAGTGGTGACTACCGTGTAAAAAAAAAACAATTAAAAAAAAGAGATTTCATTCGTCTCAAATGCAAACAGGAACTACCGATATTATTAACAATCCCTGGCCAATTAGAAGCACATTCGTCTGATATAAGCAAGTGCTCGCCCATTTTTGTTGTTGTCAAAAATGATTGTTCTTTGAGAATAATAAGGTATTGAATTTGAGGACGAGTCGACAGACGACAATTATGGTTTCACCGAGTCTTCGTATCAGTTGAGATTTTACACGTTTCCTGTTGCAAATGACAGACAGGGGTTTGTAGCAGACAATGTTAGTTGGTTCGATGGTTGTTTTTATTTTACGGCATATCAACCTTTTTCAGGTCATTTAATGCCGAATCTAGTTATTATTTTGAGGAACATGTTTTTAATAGAATACATGTATTTTTTACAAGTCGGTTTCTTTTTAACCCATAGTTGATACTCTAACAGGTACTACCACTCTGGGTCAGAGTGGGCCGGAGAGCAATGGCAATTAGAGGGTGGCTTCACACTCCCCAAAGCCCGCAAGCTGGGGCCTCACCATCGGATATAGTTTAAGGTCATATCCAGGACCGTGGACAATGTTATTTCGCAAGTTTTCTTCAGGACAAGTCCTGCAGTACAAACATCGTTTAATTTCAATAAACTTTCAGAAAAAAAAACAAAAAAAAAACGTAGAAATGAAAATAATTCCGATTCATATCTCGCCGGTTATCTAAAACATGCTTTAGCAGGTTGGTATGATTAGCTTGAAGTATATATATATATATATATTATTTTTATAATATAATTATCCACTGACACGCGTTTCGTCGTCCACGACTCATCAGAGTGGCTGAATCTAGCTAGTTTCGAAAGCGGCACCTCGAGATAAGAAGCCTAAACCTCTACCACGGTGCTAACCCCGCCGGACTACTAAATGTATCACTTTTACGTAGATGTTTTTATTTGTTTTTGTTAGCGATACTTTCTTGAATGAATTCAAGTATTTATACGAAAGTGCATTTTTACCTAAATGCTTGTTGGGAATAATTTTCCCATTGACCAATCTGGTACCCCATTTTAATGGGGAACGGCATATATATTATTTTTAAAATATAATTATCCACTGACACGTGTTTCGTCGTCCACGACTCATCAGAGTGGCTGAATCTAGCGAGATTCGAAAGTATCGTTAACAAAAACAAATAAAAAATATCTACGTAAAAGTGATACATTTAGTAGTCCGGCGAGGTTAGCACCGTGGTAGAGGTTAAGGCTTCTTATCACGAGGTGCCGCTTTCGAATCTCGCTTTGGTATACGGCCCCATACAATCAAATGTTAAAAACAAAACTTGGCAAGAAATTTCTAGATCTTATTCAAAAATACTTTCCCGCAACCAACCCCTTACACAAAATCTTCAATAAAAATACCTTGAAGTTATCTTACAGTTGTTGCGAAAATTTAGAGATGATAATTAAAGCACATAATAACAAAATACTAAATGAAAACAATGTAAACAACAACAAAATAAACAATAAAAAAGTAGACACCATGTCAGAAATAAAACCAACACAAGCAGAAATAATAATAATAATAATAATAATAATAATAATAATAACAAAGCAACCCCGGACAAGAACAACCATACCATAAATAATAATAATAATAATAATAATAATAACGAACAAGATAAATGCAATTGTAGACACCGCACAATTTGCCCAGTCCAAAATAAATTCCTAACAAAAAGTGTAGTTTATCAAGCAACAATATTTGCGAGAGAAAACCCGAATAACAAGACATATTACATAGTCATGTCTTCCTTAGATTTTAAAACCCGATACTATGACCACAAAGTACCTTCAAAAATAAAAAACACCGTATAAAAACAACACTAGCGAATAAATACTGGGAACTCAAAGAAAGCGGACATTCGCCGGTAGTCGAATGGAAAATAATGAGACAAGCTACCACATGCAGACACTTAGACGACCCATGTAACTTATGCCTCCATGAAAAATTTGCTATCCTGTACTTTAAAGAACCTCAAAATCTATTAAACTGTAGACGAGAAATAGCAAACAACTGTGTTCACAAAATAAAACTCACTCTAAGATAGCGATACAAAATAGCTTTAAAACTAACAATAACAATAGAAAACAAACAAATAAATAAATTAAATAAACATGAATATACATAAACGATCACACATATATGCATATATATATATATATATATATATATATATATATATATATATATATATGTATATGTGTGTGCATGTGTGTGTGTACACATAGGTATATTCATATATATATATATATATATATATATATATATATATATATATAAAAAATAAAATAAAAAAAATTAAAAAAAATTAAAAAAAAAAGAGGGAAAAGATCTACCTTAAACCACTAACCTAGTTCTAAAACAGATCCTTTGTTCAATAAAATGCATGCCCATTGGCTGATAGGAGGGGGCGCGGTGGATACTAGAAAGCTGATTGGCTAACTAGAAATCCTCAACATATATAAAAACAAGAAGCAACCACAAAATTCGCGCATAAGCCTGACGAATCCTACAGTGGATGAAACGCAGAATATTCAGTGTAGCTTAGTCGCCATATATATTTTATAAATTACTATATATATATATATATATATATATATATATATATATATATATATATATATATATAGTAAGTTATAAAATGTATATGGCGATTAAGCTACACTGAATATTCCGCGTTTTATCCACTCTAGGATTCTTCAGGCTTATGCGCGAATTTTGTGGTTGTTTGTCGTTTTTATATGCGCATCTTCTATTGAGATTTTAGTTAGCCAATCAGCTTTCTAGTATCCACCGCGCCCTTTCTATCAGCCAATTCGCATGCATTTGTCGGACAAAGGCCTATTTGAATTCTGGTTGACCTGTTCCTTTGTGTTTGCTCTATTTAGCCTGGATATTTAGTTTCTTGATTTGTTTTAAATCTAGGTTAGTGGGTTTTTTTTAATTGTTAGTTTATATATAAATATGTATATATATATATATATATATATATATATATATGTGTGTGTGTGTAAACACATATATGCATATATATATACATATATATATATACATACATATATGTGTGATCGTTTATGTATATTCATGTTTATTTATTTGTTTATTTTCTAATAACGCAGAATATTCAGTGTAGCTTAATCGCCATATACATGTTATAACTTACTAACTAGCTCTACTTACGTATTGAGCACTTTAGAAGTAAATACTTAAAGTTTACGCATAAATCTATTACTTGCGTATATAAATTTATGCCAGCAAATTAAGTACTTATATATATATATATATATATATATATATATATATATATATATATATATATATATATATATATGGAGGATAATGCAGGGAACCGAGTGTAATGTCTTGAATTTTTTTATCGTTGTATGTCCAAATAAGTAAATATAGATATATATAACGGGAGGAAGTTTTTAATATTTCGAGAATATTAGCCTTTTTTTCAAAAAAGAAAAGGACGAAAGGATGTTGTTAAAAAATGGAAAATATTGTCAAAACGGAAGCGAAAGACTTATTTTTAAATGAATAAAAATAATCGACAAATAAAACTATGAATGTAATATTGTCGTATGAAAAAGGGATTTAAAGATATGATCATTTTCTGACAGTCTCTCCAATGTACGATGGTTGTTCGAAAAGTAAAACCTCCTATTTTTAACTCAAAAAGTTCAAGAGTGGTACCATAAAATGACCGATCTTTTTGCTCCAAACTCCTCCCTGTCAGTTTTTGTATCTACAGACATGTACAAACTTTATATATAGGGTATTCGAACCCATGCAAAACTTTATATTTGTGTTTTATCCGAGGAAAATCGGTGCAAAATTGTGGACATAAAAAAATATAATTTGCCAAGGTAAAGGTCGAACGACGACATTACGAATATGCATGCGTAACGTAATAGCTATTCGTTGCAGCAAATATGTCTTCTAACGTCAAAGGAAAAAGTAAATCGTAAGGTAAACGTTTTGGTTTCGATTCTCAGTGGTGCCGCACGAATCATTTTTGAAAATGTTGCAATATTTTGACTAATGAAGGGGGGTATGGTCCCTCACAGTCGGGATATTCTATAAACGATGCTGCTAGTGATAAGATAACTAACATATAAAGAAAAGTAGCAGCTAATTTTTCTTTTTTTCTTTTCTTTTTGCCTGCCAACGAACACTACAGACTGCATAAAAACAGGTTTGTACCAATTGTATTTTAAAGCAGTTAATTACACCTGATTCTAGATTGTTTTCTCGGGTCAAAGAGAGGGTGTTACGAATACAGACTCTAAGTTAATGCATATCCGTCCATGGCTTTATGGATTGACGGGTGCAGGTTAGTTTCATTTAACGTAAGGATATCCTTGGATTTTATAAGGAGAAAAAAATTCTACATCATCTAGATTACTTCTAACCCCACGGATATTTGCTAATGCGAGCCTCAAGAGAGGAGGCGAATTGGTTTTGTTTGGGCGAATGGTTTGATAGTGATTCTTGTTTGGGATGTTAATTAATTTTTGCTTAAGGTGTCATTCTTTGTTCCTATTTCACGACAAACCAGGAACAGTTCACTTGGATTTAGGCGATACTGTTTGGGACATGTTGCAATAGTTTTTACTATTAATGGGGGTATGGCCCCTCACAGTTGGGAGATTCTATTTATAAACAATGCTGCTAGGAACTGACGAATAAAATTAATTACCGTTCTGCTACCAACCAATCAGAAACCAGAATTGCTCCATAAAAAATAAAATGTATTTGTTTTCTTCGTGTCAACACGGGAAGAATATTTTGCTCTGTGGCTTCCAATTCAAGAACTGTCTACTGAGAACCAGTCACCCCCAGAACTTGTGTAGAACAACTAACCATCGGAAACTGTTCTGTCTACTAAGAACCAGTCACCTCCAGGACTTGTGTAGAAACAACTAACCATAGGAAATTGTTCTGTCTACTAAGAACCAGTCACCCCCAGGACTTGTGTAGAACAACTAACCATTGGAAACTGTTCTGTCTACTGAGAACCAGTCACCTCCAGGACTTGTGTAGAACAACTAACCATTGGAAACTGTTTTGTCTACTGAGAACCAGTCACCTCCAGGACTTGTGTAGAACAACGAACCATTGGAAACTGTTCTGTCTACTGAGAACCAGTCACCTCCAGGACTTGTGTAGAACAACGAACCATTGGAAACTGTTCTGTCTACTGAGAACCAGTCACCTCCAGGACTTGTGTAGAACAACGAACCATTGGAAACTGTTCTGTCTACTGAGAACCAGTCACCTCCAGGACTTGTGTAGAACAACGAACCATTGGAAACTGTTCTGTCTACTGAGAACCAGTCACCTCCAGGACTTGTGTAGAACAACTAACCATTGGAAACTGTTCTGTCTACTGAGAACCAGTCACCACGGAGATCTTCAGTTCAAAACGGATGCGTACAATATAATCTTTTGTCGATAATTTCATTTTTTAATGTCATAGTTAAAATGTACCTAAATACGTAATTAATTCAACAAATTAACAACGTCTAATTGGCACACCGTCAATAAGAATAACGAAACATTTTAAAGATTAATTTATTACCCTTTCTCGCCGATATGGCGAGGTCTTCGATTAATTCTAGCTTTGCATAAGGCAGCCCCTCCAATATCTATCGTGTGAATTTGGCATTAGAAATTGATTGAAAAATTTCGGCAACTCCTGTTGATTTTTAAAGCAAAATATGAAATCGTAAAAAATATTATTAAATAAATGTTATTATTTTTAAAACATTTGCAAGAATGACGATGCATATTTTATGAATTGGTTTCAACTGTTTTGTCTTTATTTTCAGGCATTTTGTTCAGTATAGATTTGAAACTTCATCTTAATATTACTTGTCTACGGATACGAATTATTCTGTTGTAAAATGTTAATTTAGAAAATGCGTTACAAAAATAAGATGCAGTTAGCTGTTTATATGTTGGTTTAGCCTGGGTGCCCGGCGTTGCCCGGGTGTTTGGAAGTGTGTTTTGAGCAATAAAAAAGAAGTTGCAGTAGGTAGGCAGGCTCGAACCCGTGACGTGAAGGGAGAAAAAAGTGGAGGTGTGTGTAAGGGTGTTGGTTGGGCAGAAAAAAAGGAAAATTGCAAAAAATAAAAAATAAAAATAGGAGTGATTAGCAGGATCGAACCCGTAACGCGCCAGAGGAAAAAGAGGTGAAAAAAAAGTAAACAAAAAACAAAAACGCTCTTTTCAATGAGGATACCATAAATGTAATGTCACAGTCGGTCGAAATAACGCCTTTTATGCGACATCGTTTACGCGAGCTTTGAATGAGTTGCAAAAAAATATCAGTGAACCCCCCCCCCAAAAAAAAACAAAAACAAAAGAAAAATCGACTCTCCGCGTAGAAAACTGCCCAGTTGAGGGTGAAGGAATTAATATTTTTGGCCGATTTTTCGATATTTGTCGTCTGAAAGGGTGGAGCTTAAATACGATATCCATCTCGTGAAAATGTGTCCCCTCTGTCGAAACTTTTTGGCATACATACATGATGATGATGATTGCAACGTCTTGTCAGACGAGAGCCACTCCCTCAGTCACTAAAATCAATGTGCCCGAATATGACTTTTTAGCCCTGCCAGCGACTTGCACACCCTCAAGCAGACATGACACTGAAAACGTTCACTGATTTGTATGAAACTAACAGCCGCGGAACCTGTATTATCGTGGGCTTTCATGTGATTAACAAAACCTACGTTAGACAACAGAGCCCGATCACACAGCTTACAGATCCAGGTTGGGCGGCAAGGTTTGGCATTTCCTACATGCTCTCTTGAGCTTCGCCCGGTCTATTTTGGCTGCTTCAACTACATACATACATACATACATACATTTAAACAACACGGGAGATTTCTATTATAGGTGAAGTTAATTTATGTATTTTGTGACTTCAGCAACAAGGTGAATAACGACTTCTTACTAATTATTAATTTATTAAATAAAAACACATTTTTACGGTTAATGTTTTACCCTCTCTCCCTCTCCCTCCCCCTCCCTCTCTCTCCCTCCCCCTCCCTCTCTCTCTTCTCTTTTTCTCTCTCTAACACCGCGAATTCTTCGATCTGTCCTTTTTATTTCTCAGTCCTTTCCGGTGTCTAACGTTTAATTTTTGCATTAAAAATTGATTGGAAAATATTGCCACCTCCTGTCGACTTTTTAAACAAAATATGAAATCATGAAAACAAAATCTTGAGAGAAATGCTGTTATTTAAAAAAAAAATATTTTCAAGAATAACGATGGAGATTTTATGAATTGCTTTCGACTCGTTTGTCTTTCCTTTTCTTGCATTTTGTACAGTATATATATATTTGAAACTGCGTTTTACTAATACTTGTCTACGAGTAAGAATAAGTCTGTTGTAAGATTTCATTTTAGAAAAAAATACGTAAAAAAAATACGATGCAGTAAATTGATATATTTATTGACGTCTAAATAATAGAACAGAAAGGAAATAACTAGTTTTTTTTTTACTAATTATTAACGTATTAAAAACGCAGTTAATTAATCTATTCAGCAATATCTAATTAGAATAAAAAGGGGAAATAACTCATTGCTGTAATAACAGGTGACGCCGTTAGTTTCAATATTTAAATAATAAATAGTGCAGCATTAGGAAGATTAACTAGTTTTTACTAATTATTAAATTATAACATAACCTCACGTATGAACTGATTAACAATTAAAAGTAAACAAAGTTGAATGTACAAAATGTGAAAAATATTTTTTTTACATTTTAACCGCTAAAAAAACCTTTTTAATCGTAAAAAATCCAATCATTTGAAGTCCCTAGCACCGCTTTACGGCTTTTAGTTTCAAAATATGGAGACAGACAGACAGGCATTTTATATATAAGATAAAAGTTAATTTATGTATTTTGCGACGTCTAAATAATGCAGCAAAAGGGGAATAACTAGTTTTTTTTTCACTCATGATTAATGTATTAAATACTCAGTTAATTAATCTATTTAGCAAAATCCGATGAGCATAAAAAAGGGAAATAACTCGTTGTTGAAATAATCAGAGATGCAGTTAATTTATATAATTAGCGATATCTTATAAGTACGCCAAGAGAAAGAATAACTAGTTTTTACTAAATATTAACGTATTCAATAACAACATAGTCTTTATTGTTAGTTTTACTCTCTTCTTTCTCTCTGTCTCTGTGTCTGTCTGTCTGTATGTCTCCCCCTCTCTCTCTCTCACTCTCTCTCTCTCTCTCTCTCTCTAACACCGCGAATTCTTCCATCTGTTCTTGCTTTTTTTATTTATCAGCAAGTAGAAATCCGTTTGTTGCTCATACGGCTTAAAACGTATATAATACGTATTTTATTTTATTCAAACTCAACCAGCGCCTCTAAGAAACAAACACCTTAACGTGAATTCCGCTTCACCAACGCACCGTTCCGACATTTAAAAACTACTGATTCTCTGCTCCAACAACAAAATGGCAAAAAAATATTGACTTTTTAAACAAAATATGAAATTATGAAAACAAAATCTCGAGAGAAATGCTGTTATTTTAAAAAAATATTTGCAAGAATGACGATGGAGATTTTATGAATTGCTTTCGACTGTTTTATCATTTTTTTTTTTTTTGCATTTTTTTCAGCACAGATTTGAAACTACATTTTAATAATACTTGTCTACAAGTACGAATAATTCTGTTGTAAAATTTCATTTTAGAAAATACATAATAAGAATATTTCACTTCAATATATTTGTGCAAGTTTTTGTTTTGTTTCTTTTGACTTCATTAGAAATACACATAAAATATGTGCACGCACACACACGTGTATGCATATATATATATATATATGCACGCACACACACATGTATATATGTATATATGTACATGCACACACACATTTTAATCATTAATCAGAGATGCAGTGAATTTATATACTTAGCGACATTAAAAAACAGCAAGCGAAAGAATAACCAGTTTTTACTAAATATTAATGTATTAAATAACACCATACTTGTTATATGGTCAATATTTTTACCCCGTCTCTCTCTCTTACACCGCAAATTCTTCGACCTGTCCTTATTTTTTATTTCTCAGCCCTCTCCGATGTCTAACGTCTGATTTTTGCATTAAAAATTGATTGAAAAACTTCGCCAACTCTTGTTGACTTTTTAAACAAAATATGAAATTATGAAAACAATCTCGAGAGAAATGCTGTTATTTAAAAAACAAAAAAATTCAAGAATAAGAAGAATTGGTTTCGACTGTTTTGTCTTTCTTTTTCTTGCATTTTGTTGCGTATAGATTTGAAACTGCGTTTTGATAATACTTGTCTACAAGTAAGAATAATTTTGTTGTAAGATTTTATTTTAGAAAATACGTAACAAGAATATGTCACTTAAAGATATATGTGCAAGTTTTTGTTGGGTTTATTTTGACTTGATTAGAAATCTTTTAGACAAATAAAATATGTGTACGCACACACATGCGTATATATATATATGTATATATATATATGTGTGTGTATATATATATATATAAGATTTTTCTGGGTACATAATTTTATAAAACTTTTGAAAAACACAGAACGTAGTGTTATAATTAATTGATGAAGTATAAGGTTATTTTTAAAAACAAAATATGAAATTATGAAAACAAAACCTTGAGAGAAATGTTGTTGAAAAAAAATATTTGCAAAAATGACGATGGAGATTTTATGAATTAGTTTCAACTGTTTTGTCTTTCTTTTTCTTGTATTTTGTTGAGTGCAGATTTGAAACTACGGTTTGATAATACTTATCTAGCCTTCTATAGATATGATGAAGTTAATTCATGTATTTTGCGACGTCCAAATAACACAGACACAAGGGCATAGATAGTTTTTGCTAATGATTAATGCAGTAAATATGCAGTTCATTCATCCATTTAGCAACATCTGTATGTGTATTACGTAACAAGAATAATTCACCCATGTGTTGCATAGTGGGTTAAAGATATTGTTCTAATAACGGCACCCATTATAAACGTATAAATTGTATGTATGTTTGTTTAGCCAGAGAATATGATATCGACGTATAAACTGGTCATGTTGTATCAGAGAGTTATCACACGGGTATGTATTACAATTCATATTTACATAAGGTATCATTTTTTTTTATCAGAATATGCTCAATACCTTTTGTTCTTCAAGAGTTCTTCTGTCTTTACTGCTGAGCTCCGTGATGAAACATGAAATGACCAACACCATAACCAACTGAGACCCCTGCTCTTCCTTCTTTTGTGAAAGCACAGAACAACACTTTATATTTTTAAAATATAAATTTATTTCAGCTGTTTCAAATAATCTTCACAAGAGCCTACATTTCTTGTCTACATTCTCATTCTTCACAGCTTCGCTTCCTAGCTAAAAGTACATCTATTCACTTGCGTGACTAAACTCCAACTATCGACTGACTAAACTTTCTGACCCCTGACCACAGTTCCGTTACGTCATCATTCAAAAAGCACACGTAACCCTTACCTTTGACTTTCCACGTCTGCCTGCCCAAGGTTATTTTGTTTATTTAACCTAATTTCTGTAAACATCCTCAGCTAAAACCCATTGCTACACTTTATTCCATAAACAATAAATAACTTCCAATATAAACTATTTTAAGAATATCATTGAATAGATAGATAAATAGACAGATAGGTCGATAATAACTAATTAACTTTTAACAATGTTAATTACCTAACATCTCTCTCTCTTTCTATCTCTCTCTCTATATATATATATAATATACCATAAGTCAAGGTTTGAGATAAAATAATATTCTCATATGGGAACTATCACAAAATATTTCCTTTTTGTGTTCCGTATACCTGTTCACATATACACGACCCTCCCATATATATATATATATATATATATATATATATATATATATATACCTGTTTACGATAAAGCTAGAACCCAGAATCGACAACGGCAGGCCCAAAGTGGGTTTCGATGTACTGCATCTCACCAGTGACGTGCTCCGACATAGGCGCGAACCCAGGTTGTCGCATGCATGAAGTGTGCAATACTGACGACCTAACCGTATGGGCCACGGCACAATCTATTGGCTATGTCTCGATTTTAATTTTTATGTTTTTTTTTATATCTAGTTCTACATTCTACTATGTGACACGTCAGGCGCCCTATACAACTAAGATAGTTACTGCTGGTATGCAGGTAGTAGATACATCTACAAACATTAACTGATACGATTTCGGAGCAACCTATTTGTTGAGGGACATCACGCCTCTACGAAGGATGAACCGCTTTTTCTGCATACACTAGACATTAAGAGGAAATAGATGAATATAAATACCCGTTCACATATAATAATAATAACTAATTAACTTTTAACAATGTTAATTACATAACATCTCTCTCTTTCTCTCTCTCTCTCTCTCTCTCTCTCTCTCTCTATATATATATATATAATTTTTTATAAGAAGAATAATATACCTTTTCTTTCTTCAAGTGTTCTTCTATTCTCACTGTTGGGCTTTGTAATGAACATGAAATGACGAAACCATAACCAATTGAGACATCTGTTCCTCCTTCTTTTGTGAAATCACAGAACATCATTTATATTTTTCAAATATAAACTTATTTCAGCTGTCTCAGAGGGTCTTCGCAAATAGTCTGCATTTCGTGTCTGCATGCTTGTACTTCACAGCCTCGCTTCCTGGCGTGAAGCCCGTCTGTTCACTTCTGTAACCAAACTCAAACTCTTTGACTGACTAACTTCCCGACCTCATAACCTTAGTTCCGTTACGTCATCATTCAAAAAGCACACGTATCTCCAAGTGCGACTATCCACGTATGTCTGATGAGGGTTATTTTGTTTATTTAACCTAGCTAATTTATGTAAACATCCTCAGCTAAAACCCATTGCTACACGTTATTCTATAAACAATACATAACTCCTAACATAAACTCATTGAATAGATAGATAAATAGATAGATAGACAGATATTAATGTTAATTATTTAACTAATGCAATGGTAAATGCTATTGTTTTTTTTAATTCGTCTTGATTAGAAATCGTTAGACGCATAAAATATGTGCATATATATATATATATATATATATATATATACATATACATACGTATATATACTTTGATTCATGAATCGACAACAATATCATCATCAACACCATCATCGTCATGATCAATAACAAGAAAAACAAAAAATCATCTCAGTATACGAGATAGAGCAATTGCATAAATGAAAACTTCATGAAAAATTTATTATTTGACAAGAAATAAAAAAAACAACTTATTCCATGGAGTATCAATAAAGGACTAATATCGTGTTTTCAGCAAAATAATATTTATATGTAGTTCAGAAAGATTTAAATCTAAAAGTTTGCATCAAAAAGTTTAAAAGAAGCCAAGATTAACAAGGCTATCGCATATATATTGAATGAGCACTTTTTTAGAGAGTAGGTCAACAAGGTTTCACACACACACACACACACACACACACACACACACACACACACACACACATATATATATATGTATATATATGTATTACTTGTAAAGGGCACTTATATAGTCAGCTTATAATCAATTTCGCGGCATTGTGTTCAAAAGCCGGGTTTATATATATGTAAGGCGTGTATATAATGAATGTGGGTATATAATGTGGTTTCTTTCTATCGTCTATTGTTTCATAATGTTCCTTGATATATGTATAACTGA
Organism: Euprymna scolopes; assembly: GCF_053919585.1. Classification (NCBI taxonomy): domain Eukaryota; kingdom Metazoa; phylum Mollusca; class Cephalopoda; order Sepiida; family Sepiolidae; genus Euprymna; species Euprymna scolopes. The sequence goes on along the minus strand of NC_136517.1, from coordinate 93,087,513 downwards.
TCACACATATACATTACACATATACATTACGCATATACATTACATATACATTACACGTATGCATTACATATACATATTACACATATACATCACACATATACATGACACATATTAATTACACATTACGTAAGATTTTATGAACAAACAGTTTCTTACACCAAAGGGACGGAACATTTGTATGGGGAATTGCATCTTGCCAAGCAGGAAAACATTACCTTCATTCAATATGGTATCACTATTTTCATCATCGTCCTCTGAGGTAGAGGATGCACAACAGAGGTGGATATTTTTCATATGATGTGATAGCCTCCATCAACCAACATGGTTGGCAAATTAGTGTGTAAATGTTTGCGTTGTCAAAACTTGTAGTGTACTGAACTTTTGTTTTTTTTTGTCCCAAACAAAGTACAACACTTTATAGTCGATATCTATATAAAAGCCAAGTACGTCCAAACATAGAATACTGTTGCTACATCTGGGCAGGAACTGCTAAAAACAGTCCATCCTGCCTTGACAGAGTACAAAATAGACTTCGTAGTTTAGTGGGGGATGCCCTTTTCTCTTCCCTGCAACCTCTCTCCCACAAAAGAGACGTTGCGAGCCTATCTTTGTTTTATCATTATTTCCGTGGCAGGTGCTCGTCTGAACTCTTATCTCTGGCCCCCCCCCTCTCGCCAATCTTTCACGATAAAAACCCGTCTAGCTGAAACCACTGTCAATAATTTTCCCCACTCTTTTTCTATGCCTTAATCAAAACATAGATTCCATGAACAAAGTTTCTTTCTTAGAACTGCAAGTCTGTGGAACTCTCTACCGCTTTCCTGTTTCCCTCCTGACTACAACATGGATGTCTTCAAGTTCAACATAAACAAATTCCTGATGAACCGCCCCCTTAAGTAATGACACTTTATCAAATCTCGAATGCTAATGAATACTGCAACGTTATCCCATTAATTACTGTACACAGAATAACCCTTATCCCCGAGTGGCTTCTGGGCCTTGATAAGTGGTGACCGCCATGTTAAAAAAAAGATAGTCGATAACTTTAACCGATGATGGTATGAAATCTCTTTTATCTGTTGTTTATATTGGCTGGCACAGGTGATGGTGTTACAGTGGCCTTGGCTATCACATTATATCAGTATACAGCTTCTTGAATTGAGCACTGCATCCCGGCTGCAATTCTTTTGACAGTGCCGTAACACAGCTCTGCTATATCAGTACCCTCTGTAACATCAGTAATACATTCTCTTGGCGAATCTACAAACAGCTGCAATGAAGATTCCTTCCAAAGAACCGACCAGTGATATTTTGAGACAGTTTTTATTCCAAATGCTTTCTCGTTGAATGATTGCACGCAAATTAGATCCTGTCGTAAGGGCCATGAGGCATCGTCTCCAACGCTCCAATCCTCTCCGTCTGTCTAGCTCTTTAAAAAACTCGCTGTTTCCTGACCACTTGCTAATTCTGTATATATCTCTACTATTCGCCTCCTATAATGTAATTTAATTCACGTGTTCTAACATGTGACTTTGAATCACGTTTTTTTAAATTTATTTTGTTCGAGTATTTTAACATTGAATTCTCAAGGTAGCACTCCTATTCTATTCTTCCGTTGTTCTATTTTTCTACTCCCCATTTCAAATTCCGAAACCTATAAAAATATTGTCTTTGTATACAACTTATGCTGCATACAAACAAATAATAAGTTCTTTTGCGGATGTGTGTATAATTGTTTACATATATACATTAAACATATAGATTCTGTTTCAACATGACTTTATAAACAAACAGTTCCTGACAACAAAATGGAGGGAACATTTTTTGTTGAGTTTTACATCTTGCCAAATAGGAAAACATTACCTTCATTCATCTGGGGTCTTCTGCTAAAGCTGAAATAAACATCTATTCAAGGAATGACCAACAGGCCACAGTTGTATTTTCAGACCACTTTTATTCCAAATGCTTTCCCATTAAAAAATTGCACGTGTATAAGAGTCTGCTTTTCCTCCGCGTAGAGGGCCATACGACTCTATCTCATACGCTCTAACTCTCTCCGTCTGCTTCCCGTCTCTCTCTATCTCTCCAACTAACCACTGGATAACTCTATATTGCTAATACGTAATTGAACTCACATTTTTAACATGTGATTTTGAATCACGTTTTTGATTTGGTATTTTTGGAACGTATTTGTTTGATTATTGATCCGCCAACAAAAAAAAAGGATGAACCTGTAAAGTCACTATTGTCCGTTCGTCCGTTCGTCCGTCCCACTTTTCTCAATAACTATACCTTGGAATGTTTTTGAAATTTTGCACAAACATTAAATATAATACAAGTAAAAAAGTAACAGGACGGATTTTCCGGGAAAACTCCGATTGCCCCCTAGGGGTGCCTTTTAGGTTAAAATGGCTAAAATTGACACTTTTGTGCTTATTAAAAAAAATTGATGCTTTGAATTTTTATAAAACCTTCTGAAAAGTTGTAACTAACTAGTTTCTATATAATTTTGTTTGTCTATACTTCGCGATAACTCTTGGGTGTATTCCAGAGGCTCTTTTAAGACTTATAAAACACTCCATTTTGGGGACTCTGTTTTCTGTGTGTCTCTATTTAGCAGTTTTGCATGGTGCTGAACTGAATTTAAATACGTTAAGGCCTTGGGCACTTTTTGGGTTAAATTGGGGGGGGATGATGAACTTATTCATTTTTTTTTTTTTGCATGGTGCAGAACTCAAATTTACATATGTTAAAGTCTAAAACTTCATCGTTTGTTCATTTTCACCAGGATTTGACGTCCCCTGTGGACTTTTTGGGCTAAATGGATGGGGGTAAATGCTGAACTTAGTCATTTTTTATGCCTCGTTTACTGTGCACTCATGGGGGGCACATGCATGCTTCACTTGTTTTAACATTAAATTCACGATCTTTACCGACAAACAATGTCCTTTTATCTAACATTTTAACTTTTAATAATAATAGTCGATTTTCCTATCGGAAAGAAAACCCGGTGTCGCCCCGTCATAATCTAACAACAGCTATTATTTTTCGTTTTTTTAACTGAAGGTCACCACTTATCAAGCCACTCGGGGATAAGGGTTATTGCGTGTACAGTAATCAATGGGATAGTGTTGTAGTATTCGTTAGTACTGGAGATTTAGTAAAGTGTATTACTTAAGGGGGCGGTTCATCAGGAACATGTTTATATTGGACTTGAAAACATCCAAGTTGAAGTCAGGAGGGAAACAGGCAAGCGGTAGAGAGTTCCACAGTCGTGCAGTTCTAAGAAATAAGCTTTGTTCATGGAATCTACGTTTTGATTTAGGCATAGATAATGATTGGGAAACTTATTGACAGTGGTTTCAGCTAGACGGGTGTTTATCGTGAAAGATCGGCGAGGCGGGACCAGAGATTGGAGCTCAGACGAGTACTTGCCATGGAAATAACGATAAAACAAAGATAGGCTCGCAAATTCTCTTCTGTAGGAGAGAGGTTGCAGGGAAGAGAAAAGGGCATCCTCTACTAATACACGAAGTCTATTTTGTACTCTGTCAAGGCAGGATAGACTAAAATAATATATTTTCGACCTTACAATCAAATGTCATTAATCCACGCACTTAGTCAAACGTATTATTCAGGTGACATCATGCCTGCGAGGCTAATTGAGATTATCTGATGGCCCTTTTGTGTGTCCCCACGGGATCCAATATGCTGGCAGGTTTAATGCAACTCAACCACTGGCAATCTTTCTTTTCGATTATATCAATAGCGGCGATATGTGTGAATTCATCATGAAATTGGACAAGAACCGTTATTTCATCTATTTTCACCCAGGGCTCCTCCAAAATCTAGTAAATACTGGCTATAATAATTGACCATTCGATAGTTTAATCGTGGCACAATGAAGAAGCTCTCTTTTGGGGAAGGCGGGAGCTTCTACATAAATAAAACTTATACTTAACTTGTGCCTGACTGTGCTTTATTATTATTATTATTGAAAGAAAAAACATGACGGCTTGAGCAAATATTGTCATTTTAAAAATTAAGCGACATTTAAATAGCACAGAAACAAGGGGAATAACTAGATTTTAATAATTATATAATGTATTAAATACCCATGTAATTCATCTACATAGTAACGTTAAATTATTATATAATGTATTAAATACCCATGTAATTCATCTACATAGTAACGTTAAATTATTATATAATGTATTAAATACCCATGTAATTCATCTACACAGTAACGTTAAATTCTTATATAATGTATTAAATACCCATGTAATTCATCTACACAGTAACGTTAAATTATTATATAATGTATTAAATACCCATGTAATTCATCTACACAGTAACGTTAAATTATTATATAATGTATTAAATACCCATGTAATTCATCTACACAGTAACGTTAAATTATTATATAATGTATTAAATACCCATGTAATTCATCTACACAGTAACGTTAAATTCTTATATAATGTATTAAATACCCATGTAATTCATCTACATAGTAACGTTAAATTAGCATAAAAAATGAAATAAGTTATTGTTAATATATTGAAGACTAATGGAGAAGAGGGCGCCCGGCTTTGACCGGGCGTAAAATACGCTTAAATATGATATTTTAATTTGTCCAGATTTCGTATATATTATTATATAGTCGTCGTTGCCTTAAGTTAAGGAAACAGAAGTCTTACCACGTGTGTGTGCCGGGCGAGGTCGGGCGATAAAGAGATTAAAGATGGCGCCTATGGTTTTATAAGCTGTGGTCTCGCGAAATCTCGCGAAATCACGCATGCAAATGGGGGAAGATAGGATGTATAAAGCAGCCCGAGTTGAGAAGTAGAATTGTGACCTTTGACGTGTTTGGAGGAGCACTGGCACGACTTCTCACAACTTGATCAACAAAAGAACTGCCGAAAAAATTTATTTGTGTGCCATCAGCTAGATTCGAAACCGAAAGCAAAATTCTACTATTCAAAGCTGGTGACGTTACCACTGTACAAACATGACAAGCGCATGAACTGAATAAAAATAAAAAATAAACAATATGTAACAATTTTTTTAATTTTGACCCATTTTTGACCTCTTAAAAACTAGTTTTACCGGTTAAAGACTCATAAAAGGACGGCCCATAAAAAATCACATCGGTTGAGGCCCTTCGCGCCGATCTGAAACTTTTAGTTTGAAAATATGGAGACAGACAGACAGACATTTTATATATTAGATAAAAGTTTATTTGTGTATTTTGCGACGTCTAAATAATACAGCACAAGGGGAATAACTATTTTTTTTTTACTCTTGATTAATGTATTAAATACTCAGTTAATTAATCTATTTAGCAAAATCCGATGAGCATAAAAAAAGGGAAATAACTCGTTGTTGAAATAATCAGAGATGCAGTTAATTTATATAATTAGCGATATCTTATAAGTACGCCAAGAGAAAGAATAACTAGTTTTTACTAAATATTAACGTATTCAATAACAACATAGTCTTTATTGTTAGTTTTACTCTCTTCTTTCTGTCTGTCTGTCTGTCTGTCTGTCTGTCTGTCTGTCTCTCTCTCTCTCTCTCTCTCTCTAACACCGCGAATTCTTCCATCTGTTCTTGGTTTTTTATTTCTCAGCAAGTAGAAATCCGTTTGTTGCTCATACGGCTTAAAACGTATATAATACGTATTTTATTTCATTCAAACTCCAGCGCCTCAAAGGAACAAACACCTTAACGTACATTTAAAAACTACCGATTCTCTGCTCCAACAACAACATGGCAAAAAATATTGCCATCTCCTGTCGACTTTTTAAACAAAATATGAAATTATGAAGATAAAATCTCGAGAGAAATGTTGTTATTTAAAAAAAAAATAATTGGCGATATCTAAAAAGTACGCCAAAAGAAAAAATAACTAGTTTTTACTAAATATTAATTCAATAAGAACATAGCCTTTATGGTTAGTTTTACTCTCTCTCTCTCTCTCTTTCTTTTACTCTTTCTCTTTCTCTCTTTCTCTAACAACGCGAATTATTCGATCTGTCCTTGCTATTTATTTGTCAGCCCTCTCCGACGTCTATAGTCTTATTTTTGCATTAAAAAATGATTGGAAAATATTGCTACCTCCTGTCGAGTTTTTAAACAAAATATGAAATTATGAAAACAAAACCTCGAGAGAAATTTTGTTATTAAAAAAAAAAAATTGCAAAAATGACGATGGAAATTTTATGAATTGGTTTCGACTGTTTTATCTTTTTTTCTTGCATTTTTTCAGCACAGATTTTAAACTACATTTTAATAATACTTGTCTACAAGTTTTTACTAAATATTAACGTATTCAATAACAACATAGTCTTTGTTGTTAGTTTTACTCTCCTCTCTCTCTCCCTCTCTCTCTCTCTCTCCCTCTCCCTCTCTCTCTCTCTCTCTCTCTCTCTAACACCGCGAATTCTTCCATCTGTTCTTGCTTTTTTATTTATCAGCAAGTAGAAATCCGTTTGTTGCTCATACGGCTTAAAACGTATATAATACGTATTTTATTTTATTCAAACTCAAACAGCGCTTCTAAGGAACAAAAATCTTAACGTGAATTTCGCTTCACCAACGCACCGTTCTGACATTTAAAAACTACTGATTCTCTGCTCCAACAACAACCTGGCAAAAAAAAAAAAAAAAAAATAGAAGGAAAGTCATACTGAAGATGAAGTATATCTTCGAAATATATTCATGAATTTCAATATAAATTTCAAACAAAATAAATGTCTGTTTATTTTGTAAGAATGTGTTGTTTTGGCTTCAAACGTATATAATACGTATTTTATTTGAATTATTAATGTATTCAATAAAATATATTTTTTATGGTTTTATCCTCTCTCTTCGACCTGTCCTTTCTTTGTATTTATTAGCCCTCTCCGACGTCCATAGTCTTATTTTTGCATTAAAAATTGATTGGAAAATATTGCCACCTCCTGTCGACTTTTTAAACAAAATATGAAATCATGAAAACAAAATCTCGAGAGAAATGCTGTTATTTAAAAAAAATATATTTTCAAGAATGACGATGGAGATTTTATGAATTGCTTTCGACTGTTTTATAATTTTTTTTTTTTTTTTGCATTTTATACAGTGCAGATTTGACACTACATTTTAATAATACTTGTCTACGAGTAAGAATAATTCTGTTGTAAGATTTTATTTTAGAAAATACATAACAAAAATACGTCAGTTAAATATATATGTGTAAGTTTTTGTTTTTTTTCTTTTGACTGGATTAGAAATCTTTTAGACACATAAAATATATGCACGCACACACATGCGTATATAAATATATATATATATATATATATATATATATATATATATATATATATATATATATATATCGGACGATATCAAAACATCGTTAAACTCACTACTCGTTCAAGTAGCCGCCAATAGCGTAATGGTTAGAAGCCTTGACTGCCGTATAAACGGTCGGGTTTCAATCCTGGCTTGAGGTAGTTGCCTGTCTAGCCGCACTGATGAGCTGTGAAACAGCGAAACAGTACTGTATGTGGATGACTATATATATATATATATATATATATAAGATTTTTATGGGTACATAATGTTATAGCACTTTTGAAAAACACAGAACGTAGTGTTATAATTAATTGATGAAGTATAAGATTTTTTTTTTTTAAATAAAATATGAAATTATGAAAACAAAACCTTGAGAGAAATGTTGTTGAAAAAAAATATTTGCAAAAATGACGATGGAGATTTTATGAATTAGTTTCAACTGTTTTGTCTTTCTTTTTCTTGTATTTTGTTGAGTGCAGATTTGAAACTACGGTTTGCTTATACTTATCTAGCCTTCTATAGATATAATGAAGTTAATTCATGTATTTTGCGACGTCCAAATAACACAGACACAAGGGCATAGATAGTTTTTACTAATGATTAATGCAGTAAATATGCAGTTCATTCATCCATTTAGCAACATCTAATTAACATAAAAAGGGAAATAATGTAAGAAATTTATTTCCTACACACTCAAATTCCTCCCTGCAAACGCGAATGAATTCCACAAACAAAAGCCATACCTTTAAACTAAAAATTCATTCACAAATAACAGCAATAAAAGTTCTTCGGTTCTGGTATAGTTCTTAGCAAAACGGTGGCCCGATGTACTTTCTATACGCATGGAGCCTTTAGTTCGAATTCCTATTGTCAGAATGTTAGTTCGTTGTTATTTTGATCCATGCTGATCATAGAGAACACGGCGGGTATGATGGCGCTTATAATCCGGCATAATATAAGCCCCCTGGGGCTCAGGAAGAAATGAGATAAGATCCAATATTTGGACAATAAACATGACAGTATGTGTTTCTTTCTTTTTCTTTTTTTTTTTTTGCCATGGTTTTGTTGGGGCAGGGGATCAGAAAGTAAAAATCCGTTTGTTGTTTTTACGGTAGTTTTTTAAATCTCGGAACGGTGCGTTAGGTCACGCGGAATTCACGTTAAGATTTTTTTATGTTCCTTAGAAGCGCTGGTTGAGTTTGTTAAATAAATAAGTATTATATACGCTTGAAACCAAAAACAACGCATTTTTTACAAAATAAACTACCGTAAAAGCAACAAACGGGCTTTTACTTTCTGATCCTCTGCCCCAACAACACCATGGCAAAAAAAGAAGAAAGAAAGACATACTAAAGATGAGACTTTATCTCGAAATATATTTATGAATTTCGACATGAATTTCAAACAAAATAAATGTCTGTTTAGTTTGTAATAATGTGTTGTTTTGGCTTCAAACTTATCTAATACGTATTTTATTCAAACTCAACCAGCGCTTCTCAGGAACATAAAAAATCTTAACGTATATATATATATATATATATATATATATATATATATATATATATATATATATATGTGTGTGTGTATATATATATATATGTATATTTTTATATATATGTATATATATATTTATATACATATATATATTTATTATTTTTTAAAAACAGTAATCTACGGACACGCATGTTTCGGAGCCCTACTCCTCATCAGCGTATCTTGACTGTTAGGTGGGATTCGAACCTTGGACCTTATGTATTTCAGTTGAGCGCCATAACCATTACGCTATGATGCCATAGACGATTTACTGCCTGGTTTTTATCGTTCATCTGTTTAAGTGGTTTTTGTTTTGATTTTTTAAACGATAGTAATGTTTATGTCTCCACCTCGGGGAACCGGTGTTTTTCTTAGAAAGTCGCCCATTTTTTATTTGGACGTATTATTTATTTATTTATTTATTTATTAAATATATAAATATATAATATATAAAACATGTTAAAAAACACTTTGAAATGAGTTAAAAACATATTTAATCTGAAAAGGAAACACTAGATAAATGGATAGTCCTTAATCCGCGGAGTTTCGAAGAAATATTTTCCTTCTCATAAGAGGGTAGGAATTAGCAAAATGCGGGATCGGATTTTGCATGCAAAAGTATTTGATGAAACAACAAGTAAGTCAAAGATCTTACTTGAAAACAAAACAAGTGAAGCAGAGGGAATATGGTGAAGAAAAAGGTGATTACACATGAATGGATAGTTAGTGGAAGATAAATAATCCAGTGATGGTAAAATCCAAATGTAAAACTTCAAGAAAGTTAAAAGAATTTCCATTTGTACAAGTAAAATTCAAATCTTCTTCCAATTACGGGATTTCCTTGGATTTTACTTGTGCAAACTTGGTATTTGGTAATTTAATTTGATAATGGAATTTGGTAATGGAATTTGGTATAGAATTTAATAATGGAATTTGGTAATGGAATTTGGTATGGAATTTGGTAATGGAATTTGGTAATGGTATTTGGTATGGAATTTGATAATGGAATTTGGTAATGGAATTTGGTATGGAATTTGATAATGGAATTTGGTAATGGAATTTGGTAATGGTATTTGGTATTGGAATTTGGTAATGGAATTTGGTATGGAATTTGATAATGGTATTTGGTATGTAATTTGGTAATGTAATTTGGTAATAGAATTTAGTATGGAATTTGGTATGGAATTTGATAATGGAATTTGATAATGGAATTTGGTATGGAATTTGATAATGGAATTTGGTAATGGAATTTGGTAATGGAATTTGGTATGGAATTTGATATTGTAATTTGGTATGGAATTTGGTAATGGAATTTGGTATTGAATTTGATATTGGAATTTGGTATGGAATTTGATAATGGAATTTGGTAATGGAATTTGATAATGGAATTTGGTATGGAATTTGGTAATGGAATTTGGTAATGGAATTTGGTAATGGAATTTGATAATGGAATTTGGTATGGAATTTGGTAATGGAATTTGGTAATGGAATTTGGTAATGTAATTTGGTATGGAATTGTGCACACTGCTAGTTATGAGAAGAGTAAAATTGGAAGCAACGGAAGGCATGGAACTACCCAGAGCGGAGATGAGGACACTGTGGCGAAAATTGTGGGAACGCAGACTTATCTCTTAAACGGCCTCTGTGTGCGCTTTACCGACGCAGCATCATGATGCTGAAAAGGGTCCAAGATAGCGCCTGCGGCCTTAAATAACAATGCAGTTTTGCAGAATCTCGTGGGCTCTCGCACACACATGCAAATTTGGAGGACTCTGTCTTTTATAAGAACAGGCCACTGGAGCAGATGGGGACAGACGTGAAAACGAGGCTACGGAAAGTACCGACGGACGACGCTGCTGCAGTGAGCTGAGGTTTTGTGTACACTTTTTGTTTTCTTTGCAATAACAGACACTAGATGGACATGGCACTGACAAATATTGAATGTTATCGAAGCAGACACTATCAAATCAACAGAAATGATAGAGAAAATTTGAAAGGAATATCTCAGATAAACAAGGAAACTCCTAGAAATTGAACTATATAGTAGAAACCTAATAAACAATAAAAAAAAACATGGGTAGTGTGACTAGTAAGCTACTCCCGACCGTTTATTTGTTGGAGTAAAGAATCACTGCGGCATCTCGACCAGAATACCAGGAAACTCATGATCATACACAATGCACAAACCGGTAACAGCACTTGAAAGCTGAAACTATAAAATCCTATACGACATTTTTTTTACATAGGCATCAACATTTATCAAGGCCTAGACGCCATTCGAGGATGGGGGTTAAAGAGTGAAAAATATAGTAATCGTTAGTAATGGAAATTCAATAAATTTGTTAACTTACGTGGAATGGCTCATCAAAAACTTGTTTATGTTAGACTTGAAGACAAGCATATTGTAGAAAGCAGGCAAATGGAAGACAGTTCCACAGGCATGCAGTTCTAAGAAAGAAGCTTTGTTCATGGAATCTACGTTTAGGTTTAGGCACAGATATAGAGTGGAGGTAATTATTGATAGTGTTTTCAGCTAGATGAGTGTTTCTTGTGAAAGTTTGGCGAAGGAGGATCATAGATTGACGCTCAGTCAAGCACTTTCCATAAAAATAATGATAAAGCAAAGACAAACTCGCAATATCTCTTCTGTGAGAAAGAGGTTGCAGGGAAGAGAAAAGGACATCTCCTACGAGGCTACGAAGTCTATTTTGAACTCTATCAAGGCAGGACAAGTCCTTTCTAGCAGTTCCTACCCAGACGTGGCAACAGTACTCATTCCTTGGACGTACCTGGTTCTTATATAGAAAATTGCATCAGCAGTGAGATATCTTCTGGATCGATAAAGGGATCCCAATATTTTCCTGCGGCCTTGGAAACGGATTTGATGTACGTGTTACATTTCAGATCAAGAGTAAAGGTCAAGCTCAGAAGCTTGTCAAAAAAACATGAGGCCTCCCTAAGTGGACATACAAACCGATCAACCGTCCCAAGCAAGGAGACTAGATGTCATAATAGTTTACAAGACAGAAAAGTACTGCCAGATTGTAGATTTTGCTGCTCTGGCAGGTCATAGAGTGATTATCAAGGAGCCGGAAAATAGAAACAAATACACTGAACTCGCCCGTGAGATAAGAGGATTTGGAAGATAAACATTGTCAATAATAGTAGGAGCACTAGAAACAATCCCGAAAATCTTTAAAACAAGAATGGTAAAAATTGGAATCGCAGGGATAGCTGAGAAGATAAAAGGGAGAGCAATAATGAGGCTTCCTTTCTGGGGCAATTGCTCTTGACATACCAAAAGCTTTTGATAGGGTATGGCGTAAAGGTCTACTCCTCAAAATATCCAGGTATAGCTGGAAATGTATTCTCAATCATTAAATCATTTCTCACTGATAGGTTCCTAAGATTAGTAGTTAATGGTAGAAATCAGAAGCTCACAGTATTAATGCTAGAGTCCTTCAGGGGTTCATCCTTGGTCCAACTGTCTTTCTGATCTACATCAATTATCTCCCAAATCACATCTTAAGATCATTCGTAGACATTTATGCTGACGACACTATCATCTATGGCAACACTTCAAAGGCCACAAATGACCAAATTCTCTCCGATTCTCTCTCCTCTGATCTTGAGAAAGTGGTGAAATGGGGAAAAGGGTTACTGATTAGTTTTAATGCATCTAAAACCAAGCTTCTATCTTTGCATCATCAACGCTCTGACCCCCGTCTGCCATAGCTCTCGTCTTAGGAACAAGCTTCTGGGGTCTGATATATACTCCTGATCTGAAATGGAGCACGTACATCAAATCCCTTGCCCAGGTCACTGGAAAAATTGTGGGATCATTCTACCACTCCAGTAGATATCTCACTGCCGATGCAATTTTCTACCTGTATAAGATCCAAGTATGTGCAAGGATGGAGTATTGTTGCCACATCTGCTGCTAAGAAGTATTTTTTCTTGCCTTAACATCTAGTGAAAGATGCCTTTTTTCTTCCCAGCAACCTTTTTCTTACAGAAGATACTTGCGGGCTAGTAAGTACTTTATCGTCATTTTCATAGCCATTGCTCGTCTGAGCTTCAATCTATAGTACCTCCTCGCCAAACTTTCACAAAACACTCGTCTGATTGAAACCACTATTAATAATTTCCCCCATCCTTTATCCGTGCCTAAACCTAAACGTAGATTCCACGAACAAAGCTTCTTTCTTAGTACTGTACACTACTTTATCCTTATCCTCGAGTGGCCTCCGGGACTTGATAATTGGTGACTTCTTTGTAAAAATAATAATGAAAGCGGTCGGAATATTAAAGAAAAACACTTCAATTTGGAGACTAATACACATGAACTAAAGACGTTGATCTGTCGTATAGAAACTGGGACATGGGTGAAACAGAAAGATAAAAAACACCACATGGAACCAAGAAAACTGAAACTATATGGTAGCTTCCTTCAGTTTTAATAGACATACTATAAGAGTGGCTGCGAGTGAAATTTTTGTGGCAAGAGTTGCACAATCTCCAACCACACCTCTTTAGAGTTGGCGTTGTTAAATACCAGTGGCAAATGGAGGTTCATGACGACTGGAAACAATGCCGAGATAAGCGGAGAGCACGTACAGCGCCTAGAACTCTCAAATGCTCACTCATCTGGAACTAGCCAGGCTCAATGTTGCTTAACTTCGGTGATCTGAAGGACCGGTGTGTTAATCTTATTATGCCATATACTCAAACTATATAATCGATAATTAACCTCCTCCAAAAAATGTAGTATCGACATCTACTGGCATTACACCAAATAGTAGTTGAGGAGGATGGAAAGACTGAGAAAAGAAAGCACTAACCAGACTTCCACTAGATGATTTCGAAGAAAAATGGGACACTTGGGAAACTAATTGCCACTCAAATTCCAATGATGACCAATATTCATTGCCAGCGATATGTCAACGGCAAGCGGCTGTTGCAATGACGCATATTTATTTGCAAAGGTTATCGAAAAGACAAAGAGTACTGGAAATTTGGGGAGATTTGTTATCATGCAGACTCCAGGGAACACCATCGGTTGATGTCTTATTATGACCTATGCGAGAACTCATAGTGAGTGCAAATAATAATCTATGTAATTATAAAAATCTGAACCGTCCGACCGCCCTTGCTTGGATCTTGTCTATGCAAAACATTTTTGACAGGGAAACCAGCTTACATTGAATAAAATTCACACTCTTTTCCGCTGTCCAATCATAAACTTCAGGGCTTATCTTAAATTTTAGATATAGTTTCAATCCTGAAATTATGTTTTCTTTCTGTTTCGATTCTATTATATTCTCTCTCTCTCTCTCTCTCTCTCTCTCTCTCTCTCTCTCTCTATATATATATATATATATATATATATATATATATATATATAATAGACTTGTCCTGCCTTGATAGAGTTCAAGGTAGACTCCGTAGCCTTGTAGGGGATGCCCTTTTCTTTTTCCTGCAACCTCTTTCTCACAGAAGAGATGTTGCGAGTTTGTTTCTGCTTTATCGTTATTTTCATGGCAAGTGTTCGGCTGAGCTCCAATCTATGGTCCTCCCCCTCGCCAGACTTTCACAAGGAACACCTGTCTAGCAGAAAACACTATCAATAATTTCCCCCCACTCTTTATTTTTGCCTAAACCTAAACGTAGATTCCATGAACAAAGCTTCTTTCTTAGAACTGCACGCCTATGAAACTGTCTTCCGTTTTCCTGCTTTCCAGCTGACACGATATGGTTGTTTTCAAGTCTAACGTAAACAAGTTTTTGATGAGCCGTTCCATATAAGTTAACAAATTTACCGAATTTCCATTACTAATGATTACTATATTGTCCAATTTTTACTGTACACTCTTTAACCCTTATCCTCGAGTGGCCTCTTGGCTTTGATAAGTGGTGATGCCTATGTAAAAATATGTATATATTTTTTTAACGTTAAACTATATATATATATATATATATAGATATATAGTTCAACGTCAATATATATATATATATATATATATATATATATATATATATATATATATATATAGTTCAACGTCAAAAAACAACATTAGTTTTGCACCAACCTTATATTTCAGATTAATACTTTATTTATTAAGAAAAAAAATAGAATTGCGTAAATACCATTTCGTCCCCAAGAAATGTCGTCCATTTAAACATTTTGTTAATTAGTTGAAAGAAACTGTCTTTTTATCTCTTCAAAAATTTAATTAAATGCAACTTTCCAGATTATATTCGGAAAGAAAAAATATGTTAGAAAAAAAAAAATAGAAACAGTATGGAAGTAAAACCATCCCCGGGCAACAACTGCTGTTCAAAAATAATCTTATATTACTAACATTACTGAATATATTTATGTTCGTGGAAATGTAAACATTTTAATGTGTGTGTGTGTGTGTGTGTGTGTGTTTTATGGTTCCCTGAAATCTGCGATCCAACTGGTGTGGCTTTCGTAGAAAAATACAAACATCGACGCTAACGAAAGCAATCTGGCATGATACGCGGCCAGGTCGGCGCTGTTGCAGTAATTAAATTCCGCCGTTAACCTGTCATGCCAAAGATATTAAAGAAAAACATGGAACAGCAAAGCATACACAAAACAAGCCTGTTAAATCACGATAGCGTACGGTTAAGACTTAAGAGTGTTTCAATTTACTTGCTTCCCCACGAGGGCAGAGTAAGACACAAGGTCGGTTTTTAAAGTGTGGAAAATCCAGCTTTACAAAAAGGGGCATTCTCTATCTCTTCTCTATCGCAGGCGCCCGACTGAGCTTTAATCTATGCTCCCCTCCCTGTAAAACATCCACAACAAATATTCGCTTAGCGACAACAACCGTCAACAACTACCCTCCATCTCTATCTGTACCTAACACTAAACGAAAATTCCATGAACAGAGTTTCTTTTCTAAAACTGTCCGTCTGTGGAACACAATACCGTGGAGATGTTTCCCAGCTGACTATAACGTTGCCATTTTCAAGTCTAATGCAAATAAGTCCTTGTAATTTTTTTTTAAATAATCAAGTCCTTCCCAAGGTCCACCATTACTGATCATGTTGTCTCATCATTTACCTAAAACAGTTTTACCTTTATCCTGGAGTGGCTCCTGAGCCTTGATAAGTGATGCCCCCTCCCGGATGAGTAAAAAGAAAGAAAAATATACTATTTGTCAGAAATGCTTAACTGATAAAAATTGAAGTAGCTGACAGTTGACAAACGCCATAAAAATATTGCGGGAAATTCCATAAATTGAAAGGCAGAGTTAGACACAAGGTCGGTTTTTAATGGGGAGAAAATCCAGCTCCCCAAAAAGGGTAACTCTGGATTGGAAGAAAAATTAAAATTGTCTCAGTCATGAAGGATATCTCCTCAATTGACTGAGGGTAGAAAACGTAAAGTTTAGTAATAGAACAGATACTACACTTTGTTCCTAGCCAAAAGACCAAGTATGAGGATGTTTCTATGATGAGGACAGGAATGCTTCCCTCCAATGACTCAAGAGCGGGAGACTTCCATTTGATGAAGAAAGAATTATTGTAGCCAGTCATGATCAGGGCTTTCTCACAAATGTATTTAAAAAATGCCAAGCCTACAAGCAAATGGCCAATCCAAGTGTTGCCACTTAGCAATTGAGAGCCCAAGCCACCTAATATCTGGATATCCAATCTTATTGGCAGATGGTCTTTACACTAGCCGCCACAACAAAGTATGTAAATATCTCCATTGGAAGATGAACTCACCTGATATGTGGTGCTGGAATACCAGTTAGGCAGTATAGAGCTGGCAAGGGAGTTGGTCGTAGGGCACCATTTATGGTCCGGTATGCCTTGTTCAGCTCTACATCAATTTTATGGGCATCCATGATCTTGCCCATACTGGGGCACAATACTCCACTGTGGAATGGCACAGTGCGAGAGCTGTTTGCCTCAGTGTTTTGGGGTTAGCACCCCAATCAGTGAGACAAAGACTAAAATCTCGCAGTAGCTTCATTCATATAGAGGAAATCGATCACAGGCAAGCTGCCTCCTATAGGATGGAACGATGGCGAGACTATAAAAGCAGGAATAAAAATGAAGCCCTAACAGACCCAAAAGAAACACTCCCCCAGAGTTCAAACCTTGGTAGAAAAAACTGGGTGACTCTAAATAGAGCCAGAGCCAAAGAAGGCAAAACAAAAGACAATCTCCACAAGTGGGGTATAGACACGTCACCTTTATGTCCATGTGGAGAGGTACAAACGATACACCACCTTAGGGAAAACTGCCGATTGGGTCCTCATTGCTCAAACCAAGACCTTAAGGAGGCAAACAGCACCGCCATGCGATGGGTTAATTTCTATTGTGATAAGATATGATGATGATGATGATTGGAAGATCTGTGGAAAGATGCTACTAGATAGGTCGTCAAACATCTGGGAACACGAACCACGACCAATAACATCAAATCGAATGGTGACAAAGACATGCAGGCGGACATATACATAAAAGACAAGGCCATCACACCAGATATTGTTATATGGAACAAGCCCGAAATAACTGCGCTCATTATCGATGTCACAAGCTATTGTGAAACTACACAAGGAAAAGCACACCATTATCGATATCACAGTCCCAAATGACTTTGGCCTTAATAGAGCTGAAAAGGAAAAGATAACAAAATATCAAGGCCTAAAAAATGATCTAGAAACGACATGGTCTCTGAAAGAAAGAAATATTATGCCGGTTGTGATAATTTGTTTAATGGTTTAATAATTAATAAATTAAAAAAAGAAAAAAATCCCTGAAATACCAAGCTCTAACGAAATGCAAATAGCAGTCATAAAGGGATTAGCATCTATTCTAAACAGAGCCCTCGGATATAAATTTTCATCATAAGAGAATGAAGATCCACTTGATCTCTTAAAACTTACTGAGTAAAGCCGGGTAATTATGCTGATATAATCTGTTAAGCGTCAATTGTATTCCGGACAGCGGCGGGTAACCTATCAAAAGGGATGAATTTATTGTGTTTTTGTAGAACAGACATATATTTTATTGTTTGAGAAAAGTGACAAGAGATGTCAGATTAAAGTTAGAATGAAATTATACATTCGTTCTTGGCCTGACGAACTCGTGCTCAGGATGTCTGGCTTTCTGAGTGTTTACCTTCTGAGCGTGTGAATAAATTTGAGTTCTGATCCCAAATTCGCAAGCCTTGCAGAGGTGCACACACGCAAATGATTCGGGACTTTACCGAATAATGTGTTGAGTTCTGATTGGTCTGGGGAACAGCTTACCCCACCCCATCACCTTTCAATATAAGCAAATGCCCGGGCCGAAATGAGCAGATTAGGTCGAAGCCGAATCTTGAGAGAAACACACGCACCCAAGAAACGCCACTCATCCCTCTTTCTCCATCATAGTCTCCATCGTGGAGAACAAAGAGTAAGGTTTCGGACTGTTTTCTGGTGTAATCGAACTGAATAATTGTACATATGTAAAACACCTGTAATTTTCATGAATTAACTTTTAGTAGACTAGAACCCCCTGAGTTTGTTTTCTTGAAAAGCTAATTGATTTTCAGCGGGAATCGACACGAAGCCTGCGACGCCGAAGAATCCCGTTAAGTACTCCCGGAGGAAGACGATCATCGGCCATTGCAGTGTCAACAGGATCAGAGACCACATCTTCTGACCTAAGGTGGGAAGCTTACAAAATAAAATAAAATAAAATAATAAAAAAACGTGACACAGGGACACAGCTGCGTATTGATTACTGCGTTTGCTCCCCCTCCTTTTATTAGGTTTGAGCTCTCCAAAATGTTTCTGCCCGTGTGCGAGGAGTGAGGTGGTGCTTTGCACTTAGCAAAAACTGTATTTTTCGTAAAAAAGAATTGAGCTTTCTTGGCTTCGTAAGTGTGAAATAAATATAAAAGAATGATAATTTCCATTACTTTTATGTCGTGCGAAAGAGTATATAAGTTGCTACACTGTGGTTGACAAGAAATAACATCTAAGGAAGTAGTAACGGATCTAGGGGTTTAAATGAGCAAAGATGCCACCTTCACACAACATATTGACCACACCACAGCGGTCGCAAGACAACTAACAAGATGGATACTGAGAAGCTTCAGGAGTAGGAACAGGAAATGCATGCTCATACAATGGAAATCCCTTGTCCTCACAAGGCTGTCAACAGTGGTTTCCACAAAATGTAACAGAAATCTGCAAAATAGGTGGAGTAAACCAAATGAAGAAGCTGCAACTGTATTCACTACTACGCCGAAGAGAACACTATATTATCATCTACATATGGAAAATCTTGGAAGGAAGGGTCCAAATACAGAAATAGTATAAATAACACACCTGGGACTACACAGAGGATCAAGCCCCTCATTCACCACAGCTTCACCTACGGTGGTACAAGAACATTTAACTGTATTCCAGTCGCAATAAAAAATATATGGAAAGTGTCCCCCCGACATTTTCAAGAAACATCTGGGCATCTGGCTGGAAATAATACCTGACCAGCCACCAACACTAGGTTGCCCTAGTCCCAACCACAATCGTCTAATGGGCTGTATGGGTGCAGTGGAGCTCTAGCTCAGCTGTGTCAATAACGAACGGAATAACTACAAACTACAAACTACTAGTCAGGTTTCGAATACCAACTAAAAATGTTTACCCATACAGAAGAGCTATGATACAGCGAAACACACACATACAAATATATATATATATATATATATATATATATATATATATATATGAGCAAACAGTAAAATATGTTAAAAAACACTTTGAAATGAATTAAAAACATATTTAATCTGAAAAGGAAACACTAGATAAGTGGATAGTCCTTAATCCGCGGAGTTTCGAAGAAATACTTTCCTTCTCATCAGAGGGTAGGAATTAGCAAAATGCGGGATCGGATTTTGCATGCAGAAGTATTTGATGAAACAACAAGTAAGTCAAAGATTTTATTTGAAAACAAAAAAAGTGAAGCAGAGGGAATATGATGAAGAAAAAGGTGATTACACATGAATGGATAGTCTAGCGGAAGATAGAAAATCCAGTGACGGTAAAATCCAAATGTAAAACTTCAAGAAAGTTAAAAGAATTTCCATTTGTACAAGTAAAATCCAAGGAAATCCCGTAATTGGAAGAAGATGGTCCATAATAATCCAAATTATTAATAATCCAATTATGGACCATCTTCTTCCAATCCCTTGACAGCCAAATTTTTGGCCAAAAACCAATAAAAACGATTTCCACAAATCTCATTACTCCTTATGTCAAATCCCGAGTCTGTAGACTGAAAATTGACAGAGTAGTTTAGTAGGGAAATGTATACACACAGACACACACACAGACAGACAGACAGACATTTCCACTTTTATAGATATACTAGCAGTTCAGCCCGGTTTTGTTCGGGCCCCATGTATTGTTCATAACTTTATGTTCATATGTATATATTGACCCATTAACATTTATTGTTTGGGGCTCAAATCAAGTTAAAATTTTTGACCCATGTCCAAATAACATAGATAGATAGATAGAAAAATAGATAGATAGATAGATAAATAGACAAACAGAAAGACAGACAGACAGACAGATAGATAGATTGATAGACAGGCAGACAGAAATTTTCACTTTTATAGATAGATAGATACATACATAGATAGATAGATAGATAGATAGATAGATAGACAGATAGACAGTTAGATAGATAAGCAGGCTAACAGACAGTTAGATAGATAAATAGACAGACAGATAGATATATAGATAGACAGATAGATAGATAGACAGACAGATAGACAGATAGGTAGATTAGAAATCTCGTGCATTGAATAAACTATTAGCAATTAATGCGTTAATAAGTTCTCGAATGTTTCCTAGTCACTTATTATTTATTTACTTGATACGGCAGAGAGTCAGTTGAGTAGACAATGAACCAATCAGTGAACTCTTTTTCTCGAGGCTCTTTTCGACTTTTAGAACGCAATTATCAAACTTAAAATCTAGCGGAGAAACTAATTGTAAGGTAGTATTAGAATGTACACGTTACCACCATAAAGCTGCCATTCGCTCAGATGGCAAATTGTTTAACTTAAAACGACTTAGTGCTATCACCAGGATTAAGGCCGCCATCAGACGAGACCTTTTGTTTTCTGATGACTGCGCCCTCAATGCCAGCACAGAGCCAAACATGCAATATATTGTTGATCGTTTTTCTAATGCATGTGATAATTTCGGTTTGATATTAACCTAAAGATGACCAAAGGAGTGTACCAACCTGATCCTTGGAAACATTTTCATGACGTGTAAGATTATATATATTGACGTTGAATTATTCTCGCAAAATTATCGATAAGAAAAGTGTTTATTTACAGACATCGCCATTACTAAATGGTGACGTCACGTCACGTGACATGACTAAGCGTTTTTCTAATTACGTATAAATATCATTAGATCAATCCATCATTACTACTTAAATACATTGGAAAAACGAAAAAATGTCACTTTTTTTGGGGGGGGGCACGCAGAAAATCGATCAGCTGACTCACTTCTGATGGTCCTTTTGGGCTAATTTTGCGATATTTGTCATCCGAAGGATGGGGCTTCAATATGATACCGACTTTGTGAAATTTGGTTCCGTCTTTCAAAAGTTTTTAGCGGACATCTAAACATACTCACACACACAAACACACACACACACACACACACACACACACACACACACACACACACACACACACACACATTTTGCCTTTTATATAACCCTAACCAACCTGATCCTGGAAAAGGGTAAGTTGAGCCTCAGATCCCAATTCGCGGAACCAACCTAAAAGCTGTGAACAAGTTCACTTAATTAGGCAGTATACTCTCAAGGGCAGTACACATTTTTTTTTACATGGAGGTCACCACTTATCAAGGCCCGGAAGCCACTCGGGGATAAGGGTTATTCCGTGTACAGTGATCAATGGGATAGTGTCGTAGTAATAGTCTATGTTGGAGATTTGATAAAGTGTCTTACTTAGGGGGGGCGATTAATCAGGAATTTGTTTATGTTGGACTTGAAGACATCCAAGTTGTAGTCAGAAACACTGTGTTAAAGTATAGAGAAATTCAAAAACATTATTACATTTTCACCCCAAACCCTAACCCTTACCCTAACCCCAAACAAGTCACAGTGCCACTTTGATATAAGGGGCTACTATCAGGAACATAAGTCGCAGGGGTACTATGTAGGGGGTTGAGCAGCAAGATGTCTGTTCACATTACACTTGAACTTCTGCATGTCAGTACAGTTAGGGAAGAAGGGACCCGGAAGCGAATTTCAGAGTCCAGCAGTTCTGGGGAAGAAACTATTAGAGTAGAAGCTTTTCTTACGTCTCGGGATCTCTACTGTGTAGGGGTGGGACTTTGCTACTTGTCGGGTTTGACGGAGATATTTACGATGAACCATACGATGAATACTAGCATATAGATGACATATAAATGTACTTATTGATATTTTTTTGTTTACCCACGAGAGCAAAATGTGACACAAGGTCGTTTTTTAACGTGGAGGGAAAACCAGCTCCCCAAAAGGGCACACGGGAAGCAGGCAAAAAGTAAATATTGTATAGTAAGGGTTTTCTCTGAATTAACTAAGGACAAATTAACTTGAGTGTAGCACCAGAACAGATACTACACTTTCATCTTCTATATTTAGTTTTATTGCTGGTTAATTTTTAAAATATATTTCAGTAGTTGTTACATTAAAGGAAATAAAATAAAATAACTAAAAGACATGACGCTGTAATAAGATTGTGGGGGGGGTTAGGGTTAGGGTTAGGGTTAGGGTTTGGGGCGTCGACGATATTTCTATTGTCTACGGAACTTGAGATTACTCTTGGTCGACATCTTTCACCAATTACGGCATTCACACAAGTTAGCTAATCTTACTTATTTAAGAGATAAAAGATGGTTAACTATAAACATACGCATCAAACGATACCATAACACATAGTTCGCCGCACGTCATCGTAAGAAAGATCCATACAAAATTTCGATAAGATCGATCGAGTAGTTTCAGAGAATAATGTATTAACTAATCTCTATTAATTCCAATTACTCGCTATCATCCTGATTTTAACGCATCGCTTGCGAAAATGATGCGTGATCATCCAATTGTTGTGTACGTTCGTAAATGACTTCTTAAACCGATTCGAACTCTAAAGTATTTCCCGTATGTCGAACACCTGTGGGATAATTCTGTAGCAGAGCCGCTGCTCTGTTTTTTTTTCTCGTGTTACGTTTTCTATGGCTGTTGTAGTCCCTTTGTGAAGTGCGGCACGCCAAGAACACCTGTCTTGGGTTAGTTTTTTTCCCCATGAGTTAGACGACAAACCAAACTGTTTGAGGGAGACCTTCTAATTGTCCTTGAACTGTTTCCGCTGTCCTTCTACGGGTTCTCTTTCCTTTGGACAGTTTTCTAACAAAATGCATAATTTGACCCAGTAATATGTGAGATGATATCGATCAAATGATTATAACAATAAACAAAGGAAATATTAAACATTTTAACAGGCAAAGAATGTTTTATAAATAAAATCGTCATAAATAGGAAGCAAAGCAGTCGGTCAGAGAGAGAGAGAGAGAGAGAGAGAGAGAGAGAGAGAGAGAGAGAGAGAGAGAGAGAGAGAGACAGAGACAGAGACAGAGAGAGAGAGAGAGAGAGAGAGAGAGGGGGGTAAAGGAGCTGTTTTGGGAGATTTGAATCAGGCATGCGGCATGTATGATCTGCCTAACGAACCTTACACTGCTGAGGGAAGGTTTGGTCGGGCTAAAATTTGTGTCTGGTATTTTTTTGTTTTTTTGTTTTTTACACAGTGAACACTACTTATCAAGGCCCGGAAGCCACTCAGGGATAAGGGTTATTGCAAGTACATTACGTTAGTGTGGAGATTTGATAAAGTGTTTACTTAAGGGGCGGTTCATTAGGAATTTTCCATCTGATTTTATTTTGGAGGCAGGTCATATGGAAGTGGTTGTTTCTTGGCATGTCTGACATATACAGTCTAAGTTTCACAAGCATACATGGGGATAGTAAGAATCACAGCTTGGTATACTTGGAGTTTTGTTTGCAGAGGAATTTCTCTACACTCCCTCAAAGTGGTTCTACGATGTCCAAAAGCAGCACTAGCCGTGGCTATTCTGCAATTGACTTTATCGTTTCTGTGTACTGCCTTTGACAGAATGCTGTAAAAGTAAGGGGAGTTTTAGTTTAGTTCCACGAATTGAGATCTTAGACTCAACATACCTTTTTCCAGAAGAAAACAAAGTGCAAGAGAAAATTATAGTCCCATTGACCGAGTAGTTTCCAAAATACTAGGGACGGACAGACAGAAAAACAAACAGACTTAAATATATATATATATATATTTATTTATTTCATTTATTAATATACATATATATATATATATTTATTTAATTTATTTATTTAATAATTTATTTGATTCCTCCAGCCTTGACAGACGTGTTTTAAATATTCTTTCCAGTGCTTTTTCTTTTAATGATTTGGAATTCATTCCATTTGCGCTTTTTTCCAAGGAACTCTGCCTTTTGGATCATTTTGGACCATTTGGAATTTACCCATTGGATTGGAAATTTTAAATTCGACCGTTTTGGATTTTACCATTCTTGGATGTTTTACCATTTACCGGACTATCCATTTATGTGAAATCTTTTTATCATTTTTCTTTTACCTCCTATTCCCCTTACCTCACCTTTTTTTTTAACCAAGTAAGATCTGTGACTTACTTGTAGTTTCATTAAATACTTTTATATGCAAAATCCTATCCTGCATTTTGCTAATTCCTGCCCTCTGATGAGAAGGAGAGTATTTCTTCGAAACTCCGCGGATTAAGGACTATCCACTTATCTTGTGCTTCCTTTTTTAAAATTAAATATGTTTTTAACTCTTTTTCAAGATGTCTTTTAACATGTTTTATTAATCATTTGTTCATATTAATATATATATATATATATATATATATATATATATATATATATATATATATATAGGGTGTCCCAAAAGAAGCTGAATTGATCAAATATAAGGTAGAACAAAAGTTTTCCTCATGGCTGAATACCCTAGGTACTAAATTTCAAGTCTCTTGATTCTAAATTCGTTGAGTATATAGGTTGAGAAGTATCCTCACACACATACATTCTCACTTTTATAAGTATATACATTACTGGACAAATACTTAACATAATCAAATGTTATTACAGGAAGCATGCTAAATATTATCATATGGTACTGTTGGATGAATACTTAATATAGGGTGTCCCAAAAGAACCTGAATTGATCAAATATAAGATAGAACAATAGAAGCATCAAACAAGGGGAAAAAGATTTCAGAGCATCTAGATTAACTCCTCTAAAGTCATCATGAGTCGTTTCACCGCCAAGGAGTTGATATTTATCATAGAGTGGTACTTTCAGTTGAATTTAAATTTCAAGTCCGTCAGCTTCTTTGGGACACCATGTATGAGGCACTTTATCAGTGTGTGTGTGTGTGTGTGTGTGTGTGTGTGTGTGCGCGCGCGTGTGTGTGTGTGTGTGTGTGTGTGTGTGTGTGTACGAGTTCTTCCTGATGGATATCGAAGCTGCTGGTAAGTCCAGAATATCTGGACGAAACAATTCAAATACCTCACAAAAACTTTGACAACTTTGCAATATTCACCATATTTTATATTAAACGCAAAAAAAAAAAGGAGTAAAACAAAAAAGCCACACAAATATTTTCCAGGATCAATAAGCAAAAATCATATACACCAGACACTTCTCTCATAAACAGACATCTTCTTTTACCTACTCAAGCCAATAATACAATAATGTGCAACACACTAAACAAACTAGGAATTCCAATCATACAAACTACATCACAAACTATAAAAGAAACATTAAAAACAACAAAAACATTTCAAATCAAACTAAAATACAATGCAGTTATATATATACTGGATGATGCCGTAAGTCTCAATAAACATAAAAGAGATATAAAAATACTTTCATAAATGCATCATTCTCTCATTCATTGCAACATGATCATTCTTTTGACTGCAAACAAGCAAAGATAGTTAAATTTATTTCAAGCTCGCGAGCTGCCCGGCATTGCGTGGCCGTAAAATACGCATAAATATTGTATTTTAATCAATACAGAAACATGCTATCTTGTCATATTGTCTATAGTCTCTTATGTGTAAGGATTTTTCCAATATGAATGCCATTTTTCTGTTTTTACAACTTATCAAGGGCAAGGGGTAACTCAAGGATAAAAATTAAAAGAATGATTGCTAATTGAACGATAATCACAGTCACAAAATCTTGGAAAATGTGAATAAAACTTGACAGAAAAATTATTAAATTTGATTATCTAAAAGGACGGTTCAGCAAGTATTTGTTTATATTAGTCTCCTATGTTGTAGTTGATTGTAACGTTGTACACACGTTTACACATGTAGAACCAACACGTTATAGACTCAATCGCAAAGGAACATAAGATAAGTAATAATTCCAACTCTTTTTTTTGGTAACAATGATATTTATTTTCCCATTCTCCCACCACGCACGACTTCTCGTTACAGCTGTGACATCTCTTACGTGATCGTCTCTCTAACGTTCCCGCTCTCCTTTTTATATTGTGCATGCAAGTATTATGTTTTTTTTTCTAAACTGTTCACTTTCTGTAAGTAAAAAAAAAAATACTCGCGCTGAGATCGAAACCAAAACCTAAAAACAGTGAGTTAAGTGCGTTACCCATTAGCCATTAGAAAAAATCTTTAGAAAGGTGTTTTCAAACTGCTTATTCTTAACATAAGTAATCTGTAATGTGAACTATTAACGAAGCGCAGTCGTGAAACAGTTAACAAACAGATAAAAATCCGATGACTCTCACGTACCTATTTTTTTCAGTTTGACACGTTACCAGCTATTTTTCCGAATGTAAACTGATTAAAAAGTTTTTCACGTGTTTGAATACCTTACATACCAAATTTCAAGTCCGTAGATCAAAAATATGTTGAGTATATAGGTCGAGAAGTGTCCACACACATATATTCTCACTTTTATTAATATACAGAAAAATCTCGACAAAGATTTCTTGAATCAGCTCTCATTTTCAAACTCAAACATTTTTAAATGTATGAGTGAGTGGGTGTGTGTGTTCGAAATTAATTCTTAAATCATTGTCTTAATGCAAACAATATGAAACAACTACATAAAAGTGAAATGCAATAAAAACAAACACAAAAATAACGTACATAGAAATTATGGACGACATATTCAAAGTTTCCATTTTGAAGAAACACAGAGTTTTAATTGGTTAATCATCTCCGTGTATGGATTTTATATCGAAACGAAAGTTTTGTGTTTTCAAAATGATATTCACATTCTCAGCGGTCCAAAATTAAAAGACAAAAAATAAAACAAAAATTGTGAATAAGTAATCTCTCATACGATAAGTGTTTGAATTTAATTCTTGAAGCGCAGAAATAACGTTATTAAAAGCAAGAATGCTTAATTATATTCACAACGATTTTGGACGCCATTTTGAATATCATATTTGTTTATTGAACGTTGAATTTCGCACGGTCTAAAATACAGGGCTGTAAAGAATATGTACTCGATAAAGTCAATTGGAATTACTTATTATGTATTGGGTTGGTACAAAAATAATCTCGTTTTTGGACGTATATATATCTGATAAAAAACGATATTATTTTTGCACCAATCTAATAGTAAACTAAAGTAAAGTAATGGCAGGTGCTCGTGTGAACTCCAATCTCTGCCCCCCCCCTCGCCAATCTTTCACGAAAAACACCCGTCTAGCTGAATCCACTGTGAAAAATTTCCCCCACTCTATATCTGTGCCTAAATCAAAACGCGGATTCCATGAACAAAGCTTCTTTCTTAGAACTGCACGCCTGTGGAACTCTGTTCCGTCTGCCTGCTTCCTACCGGACTACAACTTAGATGTCTTCAAGTCCAATGTTTACAAATTCCTAATGAACCGCCCCCTTAAGTAAACACTTTATCAAATCTCCACACTAACGTAATGTACTTGTAATAACCATTATCCCTGAGTGGCTTCCGCGCCTTGATAAGTGGTGATCACTGTGTAAAAAAAAACACAGACGGGACTTTATGCAACTGATTGACTAGTCAGAATCAAATATTGATGTCGAAGGTACATTGCTATCTAGGTTTAACTTCAAAAAATCCGACTAACCTTTTTATTTGAATTTTTTAGATAATTGAATGATTTGACGTGTTTCACGGATGCGGCGTAACTGTCACGTATTCGCTGCGTCTGTGTGTTCAAAACGCCTATGTCCAGTCTATAAAAGTGTTAATATCTACTTTTGTCGGTGGTAAAAGATATATACACACTGACAGCGAGTAAAAATACAACACAGTTTATCGATAAAAAGAATATTACTTTGATGTTATACTGACAAATCAGCTTTTGATTACAAATTGTTACTGGTGTTTTGACGTTTCTGAAAAAGGCATGACGGAGTTGCGTGATCGTGGCGGACGTCTAGCGGCGAAAAAATGTGACAACCTTGCTTTTTCTGACCGACTGACTGGCTTTCTATTTGGGACGATTTTATTTATAAAACATTATTTTCCTGTTAAATGTTTGCTATTTCATTGTTTATCGTTATAATCATTTGATCGATATCCTTTCACATATCCCTGGGTCAAATTATGCATTCTGATAGAAAATGGTTGACAGTCCGGAAGTCTTTACATAAAATCTATTTGCGTGTGTGCAACCCATCGAATGTTTTTCTTCCCAGGGTTGCCCGCCAATATATAAAATGACTAAAGTTGCTGAACGCAGTACAAACGCATCTAATCCATATAGTACATAAAATAATTTAATATGTATGATAATAGTTCTCATTTTGAACTGTTCATATATTTTGAAAATAATTTGTAAATCAAAACGATATTTTCGTGAATATAGCACAATTACTCCTTGAGTGCAATAACAATAACAATAATAATAACAATAACAAAAACAATAACAATAATAATACCAATAACAATAATAATACCAATAACAATAATAATGACTATAACAATAACAATAACAATAATAACAATAATAACAATAACAATAGCAATAATAATAAAAAGAAGAATAAAAATAACAATAATAATAATAATAACAATAACAATAATAATAACAATAACAATAATAATACCAATAACAATAATAATGACTATAACAATAACAATAACAATAATAACAATAATAACAATAACAATAGCAATAATAATAAAAAGAAGAATAAAAATAACAATAATAATAATAGCAACAATAACAATAACAATAACAATAATAATAACAATAACAATAATAATAACAATAACAATAACAATGACTATAACAATAACAATAACAATAATAACAATAATAACAATAATAACAATAACAATAGCAATAATAATAAAAAGAAACATTATTAATAATAACAATAACAATAATAATAATAACAATAACGATAACAATAACAATAATAATAATAACAATAACAATAACTATAATGATAATAATAATAATAATAATAATAATAAAAATAACAATAACAATAATAACAATAACAATAATAATAATAACAATAACAATAAAAACAATAACAATAGCAATAAGAAAAAAAAATAATAATAATAACAATAATAATAATAATAAAAATAACGATAATAATAACAATAACAATAATAATAACAATAACAATAATAACAATAACAATGACAATAACAATTACAATAACAATAATAACAATAACAATAACAATAATAACAATAACAATAGCAATAACAATAATAATAATAAAAATAACAATAATAATAATAACAATAACGATAACAATAATAATAATAACAATAACAATAACAATAACAATAATAACAATAACAATAATAATAACAATAATAATTATATTATTATTATTATTATTATTATTATTATTATTATTATTATTATTATTATTATTATTATTATTATTATTACGCTTATCGCTCCGCCCGTTATCATGCTGTGCATCCCTAAAAAGGAAAGTGGAATATTCCAAATAAAACTTGTCACCCATTAAAAATCAAAGTAGAATAAAACAAAAAACAGTTGGTGTCGCTGTTGAAGCAAAGCTAATAAAAATAATTTGTCTTTCTTGGCCTTAAGATCAAAGTGTAGTATCTGTTCTTCAGATGCTACATTTCAATTTCTTCTCTCTTAATGGAGGAGAAACCCTTTGCGACCAAGACAATTTTTTCTCCACGTTAAAAAATGACCCTGGTGTCTAAATCTGTCCCGTAGGGAGGCATTGTGAATGGGTACTAAGTTTTATGTAATAAAGTTTTAATATTACAAAAATAACTGGGAAAAGTAATTTCTGGTTTGATTACAAAATGCCTTGGAAATATCTCTTCTGATTAATTATTAAATGCACTGGAAATGTCTCTTCTGATTAATTATAAGATGCTCTGGAAATGTCCCTTCTGATTATTTTTTTTTGTTTTCTTGCCTCTCCACAAAGACGGAGTTGAACATGAGGTCGGTTAAAAATTTTGGGGAAAACCAGCTCCCCAAAACGGGTACTCTGATTAATAACAAAAATAAAAATTGTATCAGTAATTAAGGATTTCTCCTCCATTAACCAAGACAAAAAAAGAGGGGATTTAGGTCACTGGAATGCTGAGACTGATACTACACTCAGAAATTAATGTTGAAGCAATGGTTGCCTAATCCCTAACCGTGTTATGTTTTTATGTATTAATTTCGAAAAGCTGCTGAAACAGTTTACGATTTAAACATTACTTTATTTCAAGTATATTTAAACAGTGGGGGGGGATATAAAGTCAGTACCGGAAATTACTTAAACCATCTACAATTAAAACATTACTTTATTTCATGTATATTTTTAACAGTGGGGTGGGGATATGAAGTCGGTCCCGGAAATGGCTGCAACCATTTACGTTTTGAACATTACTTTATTTAATGTATATTTTTAACAGTAGGGAGATAAGAAGTTAGTCCCGGGAATGCCTGAAAAAGTTTACTATTTAAACATTACTTCATTTCATCTATATTTTTAACAGTGGGGTGCGGGATATGAAGTAGTCCCGGAAATGGCCGAAACAGTTTACTATTTAGACATTACATTATTTCATGTATAATTTTAGCAGTGGGTTGGGGGATATGAAGTCAGTCCCGGAAATGGCTGAAACAGTTTACAATTAAACATTACTTTATTTTATGTATATTTTTTTAACAGTGCGGTGGAGGACATGAAGTCAGACCCGGGATTGAATGTGATAAGCACAAATATATAGCAGAAAGTGTCGCCCAGTATTGAATGAGATAAGTGGAAAACATATAGTAGCAGAATACCCAGTGTCGCCCGGGATCGAATGAGATAGGTGAAGGATATATACTAGCAGAATATGCGGCGTCACCCGGGATTGGATAAGATAGGTGGAACATATATACTATGAGAATACCCGGAATTGATTGATGTGTTTGTAATTAAATAATAATCCCAGGCAATATATCACAGTTATTATTTAAGTAAGGGGGAGCGACATAGTGGGTTTAAGTTATGAAAAATTATTGTCAAAATTAGGAACATATCCAAGAATTATAAAAAATGATGAAATGTGAGTTAATTAATTGGTGTGTTTGAAATAAAATAATCAGCCTAGACAATAAATCAAAGTTATTTAGTAAAAAGGGGAGGTGCGAAAATATGGGTAAAAATTATGAAAAATGATTGTCGAAATAAGTAACATATCCAAGAATTAAGAAAAATTATGAAATGTGATTTCATGCATTAGTGTGTTTGTAATGAAATAATAAACCCAGACAATATATCAAAGTTATTATTTTATTAAGGAGGAGGGAGATAATGTGGGTACAAATTATGAAAAATGATTGTCGAAATTAGTAACATATCCAAGAATTAGGAAAAATGATGAAATGGAGGTTAATTGATAGGTTTGTTTGAAATGAAATAAGCAGCCCAGCAAATATATCAAATTTATTATTTTAGTTAGGGGTGCGAAATGGTGAATTACAAATGATGAAAAATTGACATAATTAGTACCATATCGAAGAATTTATTACATATGAAAAATGCCGCTGTGGAATTTCCACTGGTCTCGCTTGTAATAATAATAGTAGTAATAATAATAATTATTATAATATCAATAATCATCTGTAATAATAATAATAAAAATAATATAAATAATCATCTGTAATAATAATAATAATAATAATAATAATAATAATAATAATAATAATAATAATAATAATAATAATAATAATAATAATAAATGCAAAAATATCCAGACGGGCGACAGGCGTATTATCTAGTTAAATATTAGTTCGAATTTTTAACAGAAACCAGACTTTTTACCGATATTGACGTAGAAATTTTC
The DNA here is from genome assembly GCF_053919585.1 of Euprymna scolopes. Classification (NCBI taxonomy): domain Eukaryota; kingdom Metazoa; phylum Mollusca; class Cephalopoda; order Sepiida; family Sepiolidae; genus Euprymna; species Euprymna scolopes. Next base: position 93,055,143 of record NC_136517.1, on the reverse strand, counting down.
CCCGTATTTGAACGAGGAAATTAAATACTACGAAAGCCTTCCTCCATACAACATTTCCAGCGGCTAAGCAGTATGGTGTAAGATAGACCTATCTTCAAGCGCCCTCTTTCGGAGCAATTATTTCAACTTTTACTAAGTAGAATACTTAGTTAATTTTTTTTATGTCCCATATGTATGTATGAGAGCTTTACCCTATCCCTGCATCAGAACCACAGGTAAAACAATTCTGGGCTCGGTGTTGCCACAAACACCAAAATATGAAAAATGTCAATTACAAATAATCACAACCATGGGACCCAGAAGGAAGATCTGGGTGTCATGATCGGCAGGTGCTCCTTCGTCATCCTGCAAATATTGGCCAACTTTCTAGTTTCAGAAACTCAAATAACATGGATGCTGAACAGGTAAGTATAACCTCTAATTTCAGGGAACAAAATGATACCGAACAAACACAAACACAAACACAAGCACAGTCATGATAACAATCCAAAGGAAAAAAAAAAACAAAAAAAGAAATGGACAACAAAAGAGAATAGACTCGTAATGGAATGCTATTATAGAAGTCATCCTTAATATAGATATGGAAGTTATCGGAAACGAATGAAAGAACTATGGGAGCTATCCAGTGACTACCATACGACAGAACAAAGAATTGCGGACTAAGCAAAACTGATACTCAAGAAAGGTTGGCTCTCTAAACTAGAACTAACAGAAATTCAGCGAAAAATAAATGATGAAACTGAACAAGAATCATCCCCCAACGAAACCACCCGTAGAGCAACCCCACAAGTTGATGCCTCACAAGTAAAAACACCAAAGGCCGAGAACCAACAAAGAACGAAGTCCACAAACGTGGAAACCGAGAACAATGAAACAGAACTAACAGAGAATGAAACAAATAAAATAAATAAAATAATACAGCTGATGAACGAGGAAAAAAAACGCTGTCATCGTTAAGAAACCAAGAGCAGAAGAAATTAAAAACAGAAACAGAGAATGTTAACAAACTCCTCCCACACATCCCAACAAATACAATCACAGACTTAAACAACCTGATTTACGCAGGCGCCAAATGGTAAGTATGAAACTTAAATCAGAAAAACAACTGGGGACAAGCGGACCAACAAAACCTGGATGGGAAATAAGACTAGAAACCCAAATACACAGACATAAAAAGAAACCAAAATGACCAACAGGAAGAAAGCAATGTGGAGAAAACAGAATATTGGAGATGTAATTGACAGGGAGAGGCTAAACAAGAAACATGAAGAACTGGACCAAAAAATAAAAGCAAAAGAAGCGAGATTGAGACGATATAGATATAAATCTGAACAATGCAAACAAAACAGAACATTTGAAACTAATGAAAGCCAATTCTACCAAAATGTGAACGGAGGAAAAACAAAAACAGAACAACCAAATCCGACAGAAACAAAACTCTACTGGAGTAAAATATGGGAAGAGCAACGAGATCACAATAGAAATACCGAGTGGCTGAAAGACATGAAAGAAGAGTTACAACAAATAGAAGAAGGAACAGTGAATGAAATCAGCAAGGAAACCCTAAAGAAAACCATAGGAAAAATGTCAAACTGGAGAGCACCAGGACACGACAGGATACATGCATACTGGTTCAAAAAATTCACAACCTTACACGAAAGGCTAGCCCAAAACCTGAGAAGTTGTATACAGGAAGTAAGCGTACCAGACTGGATTACAAAAGGTAGAACCACACTGCCACAGAAGGACACGGAAAAAGGAACCGTCCCTAGCAACTATAGGCCAATCACGTGCTTACCAACTATGTGGAAGATACTGTCAGCACAACTGAGGGAACAAATCTACCACCCCCTGAATAACCGTGGACTCATCCCCGAGAAGCAGAAAGGATGCCGAAAAGGGAAAAGAGGAACACATGGCCTGTTATATATAGATCAAAAGATCTTAAAGGAGGTAAAAAGGAGGAGAAAGAATTTAGCCATGGCATGGATCGACTACAAAAAAGCGTATGACAGGATCCCTCAAGCATGGATAATAGAATTCCTAAAAAGGTATAAAATACCCAGCAGGATCACCAACGTAATAGAAAATGCAATGAAAACATGGAGACTGGAATTGACAGCTGATGGATAACACATAACAGAAATTAACATACAAAGAAGCATCTTCCAAGGAGACTCACTATCACCACTACTGTTCATCATAGCCATGATGCCCTTGAACAGTATTCTGAGAAAGTGCCGAGCCGGATACAAGTTCTCTAATACAGAGGAAAAATAAACCACCTGATGTACATGGACGATCTGAAACTTTTTGCAAGGACCGAAAAGGAGCTAGAGACACTAATTAACACTACCAGGATGTTCAGCCAAGATAGCCAAATTGAATTTGGAATAGAAAAGTGCGCACAAGTAGTTATAAAAAAAGGGAAAACTGGAAACGACAGAAGGCATGGAACTACCCAACCAAACAGAAATGAGGGCACTAGGGGTACAAGACGACTATAAATACTTAGGAATTCTGGAAGCGGACACCATCAGAGCAACAGAAATGAAAGAGAAAATTGAAAGGAATACCTTAGGAGAACAAGAAAACCAGATGCACCAGCCCAAATATGACAACAATACTCCATACATGGGCGAATAGTGGATTTATAGAGGTATAGGATACTTTGAGGCGTTAGTAGCTTTCTAGCACAGTAGAAAGAGCCCACCTTCTGCGCAGCGGCCCTGGCAATGTTCTCAATGTAATTGTTCCAACTCATGTTTCCTGCAGATTGTTTGGTTTTAGTGACAGTTCTGCTCGGGTCACATTCTTTTTATACTAAATAACTGTGTTTATTACATTTGGTTCTAAAAAAATGTTGGATATCCAAAACGGATTTATTTTTATAATGTTTAATAAAATAATTATTACCATGGTTTAATTAATTCTCATTTAATTGTGTTCGCCAGTCAACTTTTCGAAACTTAAATGATTTCTCCTTTCTATTTATATCATCTGATATTTGTATGAGCTGTTTCTGAAACTATTTAACTCCCTATAAAACATCCGATCACAGTGTAGTATCTGTTCTTCAGATGCTGCACTTCAATGTCTTGTTCTCTGTCAGTGGAGGTGCAATCCTTCACGACTGAGACAATTTTAAATTTTTGTTCCTTTTTCTCCACGTTAAAAAACGACCCTGGTGTCTTACTCTGTCCCGTGGGGAGGCATTGTAAATAGGAACTAGTTTTTATACAGAAGTATTGAACATGTAACAAATATTGTAATTGCATGGGCGGAACTCAGAAAAGACCAGGCACATCTTCGAATTATATCTCAACATCTGAAAATGTCGCCTGTGATGGAGGACTTAGAAAAGCATTCTTTTTTCTGGAAATTAAGAGTTTTCGCTGTTATCTGCGGAAGTTCACAAATAAATTCATGTATTTTTGTGAATATTTTTGCTTATTGTTGCGGAATAGCAAGGACATAGATTACACAGGAAACAATAGGTCGAATAGTTAGATTACAGAATAATTTCTTTCCAAATAAAGAACGATCACGAAGTGAGTTTTATTTTTGCCTATCATAAAATGTAACAAAGCGATGTAAAACTAAGGAAAAATATTCAAGTTAACCAATTTTTTTTTTAATCAATTCAACAGAGACAGCCCAGATAATAAAGGTTAATGGCTTAACCATAAACCGATAAAACCTCACGGAAACCATTGACAGAAAGATAAGTTTGGACAGCGGAAAATGAAGGTTGAAAACAAAGATCAAGTTTTAGTATTGATTTCTTAGTTGTTTCATTATTTGGTGTTTTTTGTTTTTTTTTTCACTAAAAATCCAAAATGTTTCCATTTATCTAAAACCCGTCATGACATTTCAGACCAAGTTATACAAAAATAAGAAAGAACATTCAAGATGTTGGTAGTCGACAAATATATAACAGAGCGTCTCTCGAAGTTTATGACCAAACGAAAAGCAATGATAACGACGAAACCTCACAAAATTGAATGCTGCATCATCATCATCATCATCATCATCATCATCATCATCATCATTCGTTTATGGTCTTCCTTACATGCTGGTATGTGTGGGTGCCTTTTGCGAATTGGCTTCCAAATTGGCCAAGTTTTGTTGAAGAACATGTCTCAAAGTTTACGCCCAAAACAAAAAACGACGAAACCTCACAATAGTTAATGAATCATCATCATCACCATCACCATCATCATCATCATCATCATCATCATCATGACCATCATCTTTAGTAGCAGTAGCATCATCCTCAGCATCATCATCGCCGTCATCATTATCAAACATAATCATCAGCAGCAGTATCATCATTATCATCATTATAAATCATCATCATTAGCAGTAGCAGCAGCAGAACGCGATCATCATCATTATCATATATCATCATCATCATCATCATCCGTTTAAGGTCTATTTTACATGCTGACATATGTTGGATACATTTTTGCAAATTCGCTTCATGATGATGATGATGATGATGATGATGATGATGATGATCACGACATCGCCTTCTTTTCTGATCTTTTCTGAGCAGCTTTGGAACTAGCGTCGTGCAAATCTTCCGCCTCTTCAGTTCCTCGCGAATAATTGTATGTACAGTTCTCACACTGACATCAAACTGCGCACTTATTGATCCTATAGAAACACGACAGGCTTTTTTTCCCCTGGAATTCGTTATATGACCAATCAGCTCTTGTGTTCGGCTTTCTTTCTTCCTTCAGGCCTCCCATCATCTCTCACAGACTCCATGCTTTCCTTGAATATCCTATGCTACTCAAAAACATGCTCGATTCATGTAAGATGGTCCAAATGCAGTCTGAAGCATTCTATACGTTTCTCTACAAAAGTGTTCGGCCTTTTTCAAATAATTCAATGACGGACGAGCCAGTGGGGAGGCCGTCGAATTAAGGATTAAACCGTAGATAGAATTTGTCCGAAATAGCTTGTAACACAAAAATAGGAAAGAGAAAAAGTAATATAAAAGGGTAAGATAGCAAAGTGACTCAGAAACACACAACAACCGTCTCCAAGGATTCTAGTAACCGCCTATCTGCATTTTCTCTGCGGCCTCTTTTTATGCAGTCGAGCGATGAGATTTTGCGCATGGGTTACGAGATTTTGCGTCACTTTGCGAGACCGCTTAGCTATGAAAATTGTGGGAGACTCGATTTTTATTCTTTTTTTTTCCTCCCCCGACGGCGTGGCTCCACATGACACACGCACTCGCGGACCCCTAATGGAAATATCCCTACAACCCGACATTGTGTATGAAATGTGAGGGAACCAAACCACTACACAATTCACGGCTTTGTTTCTAGTTCTGTCACAGTATAAAATATCTCCCAAATTTCTAAACAAGTAAAAATGATAGCGATAACATTTATTATTTTTTCTATTCTTATTTTCTATTTAAATACAAATTCCGTTTCTTTCTTACTAGTTTAACTTTTCAAGTTCCGATTAATTTTTTTCTTAAATAGACACATACGGTGCCTCCTCAATTTGAAGTTATTTTTTTTAATTGACGTGAACACTAGAATATTTAAATTAAAAGTCAAATATGAACAGGTAAAATTATAGAGAAATAAAAGGCCAATCAAATAAGGTATAGATTGTTTAAACAGTTACATTAAATCTACCTTAAATTTGCGGTTTTCGAAAAAAAAAATACAAGTGCGGGCGTTCTTTTGGCCACCTGTGTATATGTTTCTATTTTTTTTTTCTCAACATAAAATTGACACAAAAAAATCTTTTTTCACGGGCATCTTTACTTTCACGGACATATTTTTCATAGCCGATCACGGCATATCACATTTTTCTTTATTATTTTAAATACTTTTTTTCCGTGTGCGGGCATATGTTTTCCTTTATATATTTTTCTATTTTGTCTGTATTTCTTACTAGTTAACATATAAAGTACTTTTTCTAACATATTTATTTTCACGAACATATGTTACAAGAAAAGGTTCCCCTTTCCTTGTAAGTAAGAAAAACATTAGATAGACCGAGATTCGAACTTTGTAAGCAAGGTTCAGAAATTGATTCAGAAATGGAACGTGGAATTTCGCATAAAATAGTTTAGATATGTTGTTGTAAAAAGAAATTTTGATTGTTCAATCCTTTTTATGAAAACTGAATTAAAATAAGGTCGGCTAGAAATTAAAGAACAATGCGATTTAAATATGTTGAAAAATAGGTTAGAAAAAAAATAGGAGTGAGAATTCTTTATCTGCAGAAATGGCTTGGAAACGTGCCGAACCACGCATGTTCAAGCCACGTGGGTCGATCACGTTTTTGGACACACGTATGACGATGACGTCAGGGCAGAAATGAATTCTCAATATAGGAGCTAGAGTCGAAGATGAGTTGGGAAGAGTTGGAGACGATTATAGGAGACAGAGCTGACATGGTCAGAGGAGGGTCCCTTTGGAAGCGAGGGAGAAAGTTTTAAACATGTAGAAACAACTTTCAATTCCTTGATGTCATCATTTCGACCGGTCAAATGGAATAAAAGAACATCATCGTTTTCGTGTCGTCCTTCTAAAGGTAATGTGTAATAATCTTTAATGAACTTTGAATAATTCATCATAAGTAATGCCTCTCTCCTTCATAAGTAATGACTGCCCCTCTTCTGTGTTAAAAGATCTGATCACCTCCCTTCTCTCTATGATATGTGTATAAGAAACCACAGACTGTATAAATGCCTCTCTCTTCTCTCCCTCATTATCACTTTAAAATGCCCCCTAACCCTACACAACACATATTTTTCCATGATTAATGACATATTTCTCCTTGCCTTGTGTTTGTTTTTCCCCCTGTTCATTTAATACATAATTGTTTTTCTTTTTCAGAATTTCTGTTTTTTTCTTGACTGTGTGTGTGTGTGTGGTAACCTGAAAATTCCAGTTTCATTAAGCCCTCTAGATGAGGAGGCAGTGCACATCACCGAAACGAGCATATTCGATAGCCGGCCTGAGTGCATATATACTGTACATGACGTGTATACAACGAGTCTGTTTACTGTTGTATTCATGTATTTCGTTATGCGTATATTTACAACAGTCTACTATTGTGTATGCGTGAGTGTTTACATATAACAACAATAAATGCCCAGATACAATTCTATGGGATGCATATCGGAGAATAGGAAAACATACCTTCTATCTGATTGATCTTGGGTTGCGTCTTGGCAAAAATGACAATATGAAGATTCTAACAATAGACGTTGTGCTTGTATTTACACCTTTTAATTTCCGATACTTCCCCACTAGAAAAGGCACAAGGGTGTTCAGTTCGACCTCAGATTGCCAACTCCTCGTTACAGACTGATTTAACTAATTTCCTACGTGAAAATTTAAAATTCATTACGTCATCACTCACGTGACCAAAGAACCGCAACCCATTGTTTCCCCCCCCCCCAAATTTATTTTTTATTATTTTCTTTATTTAAATTCTTTAAATACGAAAACATGATTATCAGAATGACATTTAATCCACCAAGTTACATTCCTGAAAACAGATAAACATTTTTTTACAGTTCTGCTGAACAAAGAACGACATACCTAAAATCACTACCATTTTCGTCTGTTTTGACGTGCTCCTGAAATGTAGTCATGTCTCTCACGAAAGATTCAAACAACCAAGTTGTTTCATATTTACATTTATTGTGGTTGCGAGCTGTTGATCCACACAGCTACATATGTTCATTTCCACAGTCCGCTATCATCTTTCTTTAATCCACAACTCTCAGTTACGGACTGTTCAATCTCACTCTCTACTTTCTATGTGTAATCTAAAACTGTTTAATGTAAATATTTTTCTCCTCGAACATAACTTCTTGCATCGAGATCATCATCATCATCATCATCATCATCATCATCATCATCCTTCTTACTAATAGTATTAATGCTATTGGTAGTATTATAATTTTGGTTTCGCTACTGTGGAACTTGTTCTATTGGTCTGCTTTTTAGCTAACTAAAATATGGTCGTCTTCAAGTCCAGTTCTTATTGTGTCACCCCCTTAAATTACACTGTAAATAAGTTCCTTTTTAACCGTTCCTCTTAAATAATCAAATTTTACCTAACTTACACCATTAACTTTTATATTAAATTATTAACCCTTGCCATCAAGCTTTGATAAGTAGTTACTCCCTTAAAAAAACCGCGTTTCTTCCGATTATTCTTTTATTTTTAGTGCTATAATGGAATGACCTAGTAGCTCTCCGTAAAATAATATACAGACAATATAGACATACTCCTCGCGGAATGAGAGAGATCCAAGACACCGACACAGAGAGAGAGAGAGAGAGAGAGAGAGAGAGAGAGAGAGAGAGATAAATAGATATATATATATATATATAGAGAGAGAGAGAGAGAGACTCATTTTGTATCCCCCTTGTAAATAAAGCTTTCTATTTGCCCCAAGTGAATGCCCAGTTCTTATTGAGTCACCCCCTTAAATTACATCATCATCACCATTACACTGTGTCTAGTGATCATCATCATCACCATTACACTGTGTCTAGTGATCATCATCATCATCATCATCATTACACTGTGTCTAGTGATCATCATCATCATCATCACTATCATTACACTGTGTCTAGTGATCATCATCATCATCATCATCATTACACTGTGTCTAGTGATCATCATCATCATCATCATCATCATTATCATTACACTGTGTCTAGTGATCATCATCACCATCATCATTATCATTACACTGTGTCTAGTGATCATCATCATCATCATCATTACACTGTGTCTAGTGATCATCATCATCATCATCATTACACTGTGTCTAGTGATCATCATCATCATCATCATCATCATCATACTTTCATTTTTATTATTTTTCTCAAACATAACTTTTCTATCTAAACTACAATAATTATCATAATCAATTATGAGCAAGACTAACCGGCATTTTGCGAGAAGCTAATAGCAGTAAGTCTTACAAAGCTACAAAGGAATTCGATAGGTGTCAACTACTTGCTTAATCTGCAGCTATAACGTGTATAATCAGTTCTACTTTATATGGCTACCCGAAAATCTTGTTAAAAGATCGAATTAAATCGTTTTTAGAAAATCCGCCACGTGTTAAAAAAACCCTGCCGTATCGATACGCGCTTAAAAGTCTCAGTCGCCGCCATGTGTTATTTCCCTCGTTTTCTCTTTTCTTTCCACTGATCCCGATCTAATATATATTCATTTATTTTGATGAAAGCCTACGAAAGCCTACGACTTGCACATTTGCATATGTGTTCGTGGATTCCTTACAGCACAGGGACATCACGTTAAATATCCAGTTTTTATAATATTGAGTAGTTCATTTAATTTATAAGCGATTCAGATAGTGGAGCCTGACATTAATGAGGGAATCAGGAAAGGTCGTCGAGAGTTAGGCCCTGGGACGGTGCGTATTCTCTCCTGATGACTCACAAAGTTCGAATAATAAAATGTTGCATTTCGCTTCCGTAATATCCAACTTAGGAATAGCGAAATATATTTCACTTCCAGCTGAAAAGCTTAATTTGCATAAAAACTGGACAATTAAGGTCAATTCTGTTTCTGTTTTGTGTTCAGCATAACGTTTCTTTCGTCTTTCTTTTTTCTTTTTATTTTTCGAAAAAATAATTTTGAAAAGTCCACGCATTTACTCGCTTGCAAATAATACGTATCTAATTTCAAATAAAAAATAATTAAACACCGTAAATCTACGAAATAGAATTAGTTATCTCTCTTCACAGTAAAAAAAATTCCAGCCACAAGTACGATCTGTAGAAGTCACACCTAAGAGCATAGGTTAGCTATCGCTAAGTGACCCTTCAACTTACACAGGGATGGAAAAGAACGCCAATTTTACTGGACAAAGAATATTTTAACGAAAGCAGACATTCAACCTAGATTCTAAATATAACTGTCCACTTTTTATGCAAATTAAGCTTTTCAGCTGGAAGTGAAACATATTTCGTTATTATTATTCGAACTTTGTGAAATGCCTTCTAATTTCTGTTTTTTTTTAAAAGTAGCACAGAGGACTTTTTGTTGTGTCCCAGATATTTTGGGCTAGCAAGTAAGAACCTGAAAAATGTCTTTTTATGTAGTTCATTCCAAAAAACATTACCAAAAAACGTTTAGTTTACAGTTGTTTTAATTTTTTTTCTTAAAGAAACAAAGAGGGTTTACTTACAACTTAGTTTACATTTTTATCGTATTTAACTCAGAGTTTACTTGCATTGTTTCTTTTTTTTCTTTCAGTCACCATTTATCAAGGCCCGGAAGCAACTCATGGATAAGGGTTATTGCAAGTACATTACGTTAGTGTGGAGATTTGATGAAGTGTTTACTTAAGGGGGCGGTTCATTAGGAATTTGTTAACTTGAAGACATCCAAGTTGTAGTCAGGTGGGAAGCAGGCAGACGGAACACAGTTCCACAGGCGTGCAGTTCTAAGAAAGAAGCTTTGTTCATGGAATCCACGTTTTGATTTAGGCACAGATTAAGACTGGGGGAAATTTTTCACAGTGGATTCAGCTAGACGCGTGTTTTTCGTGAAAGATTGGCGAGAGGGGACCAGAGACTGGAGTTCAGATGAGCACCTGCCATGGAAATAACGATAAAACAAGTATAGGCTCGCAACGTCTCTTCTGTGGGAGAGCGGTTGCAGGGTAGAGAAAAGGGCATCCCTCACTAAGCCACGAAGTCTATTTTGTACTCTGTCAAGGCAGGATAGGCTGTTTTTAGCAGCTCCTGCCCAGATATGGCAGCAGTATTCCATCCTTGAACGCACTTGGCTTTTATATAGATAGAGGTGTAAAATCGAATTATCTCGCCGCCAAACGTTGTAAATTAAAATTCTCGTTAGCCAGTGTTGTGTTGTTAGTATTCACGAGAACACAGTAACAGTTAGTTAAATGTATTAACAAAATACATGAAAAGGTAAATTGAGTAATACCTTTGCCCAACTGCTGGACTAGTTAGTGACGACAGTACTCTCTGCGTATCTGTCCTTGTTACCCGACAGTGACGTCATGGAATATTTCATTATTCCAGGCAATAAAAGTGCGTCCATTATAAACTGACAACTCGGTTGTGCCAAGTTCGAATCCAGATCATTCTACAGAAAACTTTCATTAAGGATGTTGGCAACCCTCACCTATATGCTTCCGTAAGTACCTAATTTTTTTTATAGAAAAAATTCAAATCTAAAACATATCGGGGAAACCAATGATAACAGTATAACAACATCAAATTCACAGAAAAGGGATCAACAGATATATTTTGTCTGTGATATGATTTGACGCATCGAACCGATCAGCTTCTTATTTTAAATTCTGTCGACTTTGAAAGGTTACTGAGAACATCAGAGATTTGTCTAAAGTCAGCCAAGAAAGACGTCGACCTTCCTCCTCACTCTCCCGTTCTTTCATGCCTTTGTTATCGACACCGCAACTTCATCGAAGATATATTGATCGAAGAAAAGCCAGAATTCACAAATTTTATTACTGAATTCCCATCTGTATTCTGACAGAGTGCTAAATTTTGTCAACCTAATCCCAAGCGCTTTCCTTTCGTTTAAGATCCACGTAGTTGCAAACATATTATAGAAGTTAATGTCACACTCCTGTATAGGTTGGCAATCTGTGAAAGTTGTACTGCCCATCTTCTTTATCGCCTAAACTACAGAATGACGTTCATTCGCTCTTAGGTTCGATAATTACAATATTAGTCACTTCCTTTTTTATGAGCGTTGTTTGTGTGGGTATGCTCGAAAAGGTTGCTGTTTAATTGGTTTAGTATTCGCCATATAATGAAATGTTACGTATTGTATGTGTATTTAAATTCAAGTACATTTAATTCGTTTTTTTCCTTGTGATAATTTATAGTCTGGGTTAAGTGCTGATGGAGAGCAAGTGTTTACGTGTTTTAAGACCTAGGCGTTCCAAGTTCGAATCCAGTTCCTTCCACAAAAATTACTTTCAATTACGATGATGCCAACCTTCTTCCGTAATCCTCAGTGTCTTTACAGAAACAAATTTATTCCAAATTTTAAGACACACACACACACACACACACACACACACACACACATATATATATATATATATATATATATATATATATATAGTCTTTGAAGTTTTTAACCTTTAAAACTATACAAAAAATATAATTTTTTATCATTCGTTAGAAAGCCATCTAGTCAGTAAGTCATTCAATCACCTGCAATCACTGCATCAGATGGCTCTAGAATTTACCATAGCACTAATAATTTATTTTTTAAAAGGATCATCAGTTGCTTACCACGAACCACTGTTTCGGGGATTTATATATATATATATATATATATATATATATATATATATGTACTCGCAGGCCCGGCATTGCCCGGTCGTAAAATACGCTTAAATGAGATACTTTCATTAATGCAGATTTCATATTTATTATACGAAGCAGCAGGATCCGTTAACCGGAGTTGCCTGATAGAAGCATGCTCTCCCCCACAAAATAAGTAAATTACGGTTTTTGTTTGGTAGCCACTGACGTCCCGCACAATTGCGGACACTGATGGCCGTGGTCGAAATAAAATAGTCTAGCTTTTACTGGCGATTAGTGCTGGTTTGGGGCGATAACATGAGGGACTGTTTTAATTTAAAAAAACAAAAACAATTAAGGGAATACGTAATCAGTATGAATAAATAAAATTACGAAAAATGGACCATTAGAATAATAATGGAAAGTAAAAAGAAAAGTTTTAGAAGTTAGGGATTTTCACTGCATATTTTGGCTTTTTTTAAGCTTTTTTTTTTAGCTTTTTTCCGTTGGATGTTCAAGTTTTCATCTTTTATTCCTCGTCTTTTTTAATGTGTAAAACAAAAACAATTACGACTTTTTCAATTCACTTCTTTGAGTATTGTTATGTTATGTTCAGAACGGCGTTTGGAATAGACATCATAAACGCCATATGTTAAGAACGGCTTTCGGAATAGACACCACAAACCTTCCCATCTTAAGAATGGCGTCGGAGTAGTCAACCCCAGCATACTCATGTATAGAACGGCTTCGGAATAGACGACATTCATTTTTGGAGGGGAGACACATAATCTCCCCAAATTTAACCGTGATAATCGTTGTCAGAATACCCATCCGCAAATGCTAAAAAAAAATAGTGCTTGCCAGTGTCGGTAGAAGAGAAGTAGATTTGTTTATCGCGCGTACATACCTGTCAGCTAGTTAATTATATTGCATAATATAGGTGTTTATATCTCTGTAAGTACTTGTCCCCGCAAAATTTGAATGAGATTTTTAAAAATCAGCATAGTCAGTTTATAAAAGCTGTCATTCTAAGGAAAACTATGGAGGTGGACCTAATATTTTGTATCAGTAAGCAGTTTTAAAGAATGGCGGAGGTTGTACTTCCTCGATTGACAGACCTGCTGGCATGTTTGAAAGTAAGGGTCGGCATGATTACCAAAAAATGTCATTGTGATCCGGAATAGTAAATGTAAAAAAAGCAAAAAAAAAAGGGAAAGGAAAAGATGTTTTTTTTCGGGCGAGTTTTTATTTGTGGGGTAGTGCCGTGTCGGTATTTTGTACAAGTTTAAATTTTCAAACCACTTATATTTGAAAGCTTATTCTAGCTTTCAAATCTTCCAATAAACTTGGTTTGGTTGCATACACAATTGTTTTCACATGTGATTTCAGGCATTACTATAAATCATTTGGCAAATGTTTTTCGTGAACTGCAAAATCGTATTACCCTTTGTATTGCTAATGATGGAGGGCATGTGGAAAGTTAAATAAAATTTCAATAAAAGCTTAAAAAATATAGATTTACTTCTTTCAAATCCATTTTACAGATTATGCAAATACCAAATAAAGTTATAAATTTTTTAAAGTGCACACAGACTTTATGGACACCCAGTATATATATATATATATATATATATATATATATATATATATATATATATATATATATGATTTCAGCGAATTCGTTCTCAAATATTGCCATTACTTGATATAGCATTAAAAAATTGAAATATATATATTCTGCTATATTATATATTGATGTTCTTGCTCGAATGTGAAAAGGTGACGGTGGTCTAGTGATTAATGACACGAACAGACACTCTGAATGTTCCAAATTCGAACCCAGCTCATTATAAAAGAAATCACTTCCGCCTACTATTTGTACAGGTTAACTTTGGCCATTTGTACGTGTAAATTATGTCACTCTTTTATTTATATCTTACTAGTATTTTAGCCCGGCGTTGCCCGGGTGTTTTTCGGTGTATGTTGAGAAAAAAAAAGCGGTCAATATTTTTTATTTTGACGCCTATTATGAACCCTTAACCTTTATTGTTTTGGGCTCAAATCAAGTTATTAAATTAGATCCATGTCCAAGGAACATATATCTAAAATTTCAAGTGTTTAGACCCAAAATTGGCGGTGGAGTTTGGTAGAGATCTCAGAGGTCAAATCGTTGAACTTTGACCCCTTAACAGCCAAATTTCTAGCCGAAAACGGATTACAAAGATTTTTACAAATCTCAGTACCCTGTATATCAAATTTCGAGTCTGTAGGCTTAAAATAGTTATTGCGTGGGGAAATGTACACACACAGAAACACCGACACACAGACACGTTCACTTTTATAGATATATAGATTTACATTCTATGTTCGGTCGAAATCAAACTATTAAATCATTTCTCTTTGATAGGTTCATAAGAGTAGTGGTTTTTGGGCAGATATCGGAAGCTCACAGTATTAATGCTGGAATCCCCCAGGAGCCTATCCTAAGCCCAACTCTCTTCTTGGTCTACATCAATGATCTCCCAAAACACATCGTTAGATCATTCGTAGACATATATGCTGATGACACTACAATCTATGACAACACTTCAAAGGCCATAAATAACTAAGTTCTCTTTGATTCTCTTTCCTGAGCCTGAGCACGTGATACAATGGGGAAAGAGGTGGCTGGTTACTTTTAATGCATCTAAAACCAAGCTTCTATCTTTACATCATCAATGCTCTAATCCCTATCTAGTATTATTTCAAATTTAATGGTTCTTGTCTTGGGGAGGTTTCATGTTTCGACAAGCTTCTGAGATTGACCTTTGCTTCTGATCTGAAATGAAACATGTAAATCAAATCTGCTGCCAAGGTAGCTGGAAAAATGAGCGACACTTCTAACGCCCTAGTAGATATATCAGTACTAATGCGAATCCCTATCTATATAAGAGCCAGGTATGTCCAATGATGGAGTATTGTTGCCACAGCTGGGCAAGAGCTGCTAGAAAGTTCTTATCCTGCCTTGACAGAGTTCAAAATAGACATCGTAGCCTAGTAAGGGACGCCCTTTTCTCTTTTCTGCAACCTCATTTCCACAGAAGAGACGTCTCTGTTTTATTGTTATTTATCGTTATTTCCATGGCAAGTGCTCGTCTGAGCTCCAATCTATGGTTTCCCCATAGCCAAACTTTCATGAGTAATACTCGTCTCTTTAAAACCACTGTCAATAATTTTCCCCACTCTTTATCTGTGCCTAAACCTAAACGTAGATTCCATGAACAAAGTTTCTTTCTTTGTACTGCACCCTGTGAAACTCTTCAGTTTGTCTGTTTTCAAGCTGACTAAAATTTGATTGTCTTCAAGCACAACGTAAACAAATTCTTGATGGACCCTCTCCTTAAATAATCCAGTTTATCAAATTTCTACTACTAACGATTACTACGAAATTATCCCATCGACTACTGTACACTCAATAACTCTTATCCTCGATGGGCCTCTGGCCTTGATAAGTTGTGACACCTATGTAAAATAAACAAAAAATCATTTGTATTCATTTATTTTTGGAGCGATATGCCCTCATTATTTTATGCGAAATTTTACCCTGAGATTGTGACACTGAAGGTTTGTGTTCAAATTCTTTTTTCAAGTATCCTATTATATAATAGACTAGCCTGAGTTCCCGGCGTTGCCCGGGTGTTGTAAGGTGTGTTGAGCAAAAAAACTGTGGTAGTAGGAAGGCAGGCTCCAAGCCGTACTGCGAAGAGGAAAAGAACGTGAAAAAAAGAAAAAAAAAACGTGACGTGCTTGCTGTTGCACCCATCGCCAAACCGGACGTGACGTAGGTTTAAATTAAGGCTCGTCAATCGAAAAGAGGGGGTAACATTCGAAAATATCGGCGAAAAAAGCGACCCTTCCTCGTAGAAAGTGACCAGTTGAGGGTGAAGGAATTAATGTTTTTGGCCAATTATTCGATATTTGTCGTCCGAAGGGTCGAGCTTCAAAACGATACCGATCTCGTGAAAATTCGTCCCTTATGTCCAACGTTTTAGGCAGACATACAAACAAACAACCATACATACATTCACACAGACATTTAAAAAGACAGGTGAGATTTATATTATAGATGTAAACCGGAAAATACAGTTACCAAGCATCAAATAAATTAATCGATACATTTTTCCATAAATGAAAATGTAACAGCGCTTATGAGCAGTAGCCAAAAGATAAATGACTAGCGAACGTATTAGCAGCAGCTGCGTTTGAGCACGTATGCAAATTAGCAAGTGTGTGTGGGCTTGCGTGACAAGAAAAAGAAAAAGAAAAAAAAGACTCCATGTGGTCGGGAGAGAAGCGAATCGCCCACCGAAAAAAGATGGACATTTAAAGTCGAAGGCAACAGATGGTGATCTACAACAATAAAGAATAAAAAAAGCGTTGACGAGTGAGATGGACGTGTGGCTCCGTAGTGCCGACGATAGACTTTTAAGCTGGTGTCGGGACAACAGGGTTTTGGTAATCTCATGGCAAACGAAATGTAACGGTTAGAAAAAAACACACACAAGAAGCATGAATTGTTCGGAAAGTAATGGTTCAAAAAGCCGGAATTATTTATGTTTTATTTGTGCGTCCTTTGCAACGGTAACCACGGTACAAAAAGAAATATTCCTGATATCATACATAAACACGTGACATTAATCTTAATTCCTGATTAAGAGTCAGTATGTTTGAGGCCAACGTTTCATTTGGATGAACACAAGCAATGCTAATTTCTACCAATCATTGCTACGAGTGGACATAAGATAATGATGCTTTCTTTTTTCAGCTTACAATTATAAATCTTTGTCGTAATATATTCTGAATCTATTACTTTGGCATTTTCATATAATTGCTACGGAAAAACAATTCCGTTTTACTTCCAGCGTTGTTTTTTTTCTTCTTTTTTTATCGAATGGTGTTTCTGTATTCTATCAACTCCCAAAGAACCAAGAACGTTGGTCCCCAGGTCTTCGAATAAATTTGGCTCTTAATCAAATTAATAGCAAACATGATTTCAACTATCATTTTGAACCTAGACCAGAAGGTTAGAGTCGGATTGTCGATGAGTGACAGTTGTAAGGTCACAGCGGCGGCCATCTTGCTTTCATCATAAACAGTCTGTCCACCATTGCCCGTCTTTTCTAGACGGTTTCTAATTATACGAAACTCGGACGAATCTTTGGAAAAACATTGGACTTAATGGAGAACTCAGTCGTTTTTCTATACATACAAGCTGTCCAGACCCGGCGTTGCCCCGGTGAATTTGGACTTGCATTATGCTTTGTAAAGAATATTATTTTTCAATATATCGGACATATTCACAAGACAAACGTCGCTTGTAATTAAAAGAATACAGTAAAACGCTAACCATAACCATAACCAAAGAATTATTTGTATTTGTTAATATTTCTAGTTACGATATATATATATATATATATATATATATAATTTGATTAGTTTTTTTGGAAAAAAATTCCAGCAGAGTGCTCAATTAAAAGGAAAATCCAAATTTTAAGAGCGTACTTATATTTTGTGTACAGAAAGTTGTTAGTTGAGACAGGTCATTGGTACCGTCGGTTTCAAGCCCGATAATAAGGCCCGTTTAAGGTATCCTTATCGAGCTCTCTTGAGACGAATATTGGCTGAAGAGAGCTCGATAAGGATACCTTAAACGGGCCTTATTATCGGGCTTGAAACCGACGGTACCAATGACCTGTCTCAACTAACAACTTTCTGTACACAAAATAAAAATAAAAATAAAAAATAAATATATATATATATATATATATATATATATATATATATATGGTAACTCTTGGTGACAGCTAATGAGGGTATTTAGGGTATTACACATGCTTTAACATGTATGATAAAAATTAAAAAAAAATTGTGTGTGTATATATATATATATATATATATAATTATTTTCTACTATAATAATTAAATACCTACAGACACTAGTGTTTCATCCTTTCGGGAATCTTCAGTGCAGGGTGTCACGATTAATACCAGTCGAACGACTCGAACCCCGTATCACGAGACATCTCTGGCTCGATTAGCGGAGACCTAATCCATTCAGCTACCATTAACCGCTTGAAATAACGTTGAATTAAAACATCTTAATTTTAAATGTTCATTTACGTCAGTCAGAGAGTGATCTAATCGTTATACGATGATCTACGCATAAGAGCTAAATTGACCGACTTTAATTCAACTGAAAGTGCTCAACGATAAGAAACGGGTTTCTTAAAGGGGCTGTCATAATTATTTTCTACTATAATAATTAAATACCTACAGACACTAGTGTTTCATCTTTTCGGGAATCTTCAGGGGCTGTCATAATTATTTTCTACTATAAATATATATATATACATTTTTTTTTTTTTTAAATAGGGTATTCCCAAAAATATGAAGTATATTCACAGGCCAATAATTTTAGCGTAAAATATTAGAATTTAAAATGTAAAATCTTTTGGGACACCCTGCATATATTGAGACGATTAATGGGAATCGGCGTCGGGAATCGGAAAAATCAGAACTTTTGTGGAAATCGGGGGAAAAATGTATCAATTTTCCGATGCCAAAAACGATTCTTTTAATTATCTTTTTTATTTGATTTTTTTTTGTTTAGAGCAATATCTTCCGCTGCTAGTAATAATGATAAAATAAATTTTTTTTTTTTTTTTTTTTTTTTACAAAGGCATCACCACATTATCAAGGCCCAGAGGCCACTCAAGGATAAGGGTTAAAGAGTGTACAGTAGAAGTTGGTCAATATAGTAATCATTAGTAATGAAAATTTGGTAAATTTAATAACTTATATGGAACGGCTCATCAAGAACTTATTTACGTTAGACTTGAAGACAACCATATTGTAGTCAGCCGGAAAGCAGGAAAACGGAAGACAATTCCACAGGCGTGCAGTTCTAAGAAAGAAGCTTTGTTCATGGAATCTATGTTTAGGTTTAGGCACAGATAAAGAGTGGGGGAAATTATTGATAGTGTTTACAGCTAGACGAGTGTTTCTTGTGAAAGTTTGGCGAGGGGGGACCATAGATTGAAGCTCAGTTGAACACTTTCCATGAAAATAACGATACATCAGAGACAAACTCGCAACATCTCTTCTGTGAGATAGAGGTTGTAAGGAGGAGAAAAGGACATCTCCTACGAGGCTACGAAGTCTATTTTGAACTCTATCAAGGCAGGACAAGTCCTTTCTAGCAGCTCCTGCCCAGATGTGACAACAGTATTCCATCCTTGGACGTACCTGGCTCTTATATAGATAGAGAATAGCATCAGCAGTGAGATATCTACTGGATCGATAGAAAGATCCCACCATTTTTCCAGCGGCCTTGGCAACAGATTTGATATACGTGTTCCATCCGTCTATAGATCATCTCCGATGAGTGTTTTACTTTAAAACTCGAGAAATTTAACAAACGCTAATCAGTAATCGATAAGAATAAAAGAATAATAAATTTATCATTTAATATTTAAAAAGTATAAAGAATCAGAATCGAGATCGCCAATTGTTTCGGAATCAAAAAATTAGTACGGAATCGTTAATCGTATCGGAATCGAGAATAATATTGGAATCGTCTCATGACACACACACACACACACACACACACACACATATATATATATATATATATATATATATATATATATATATATATATATATATATATATATACGAGTAAACAGTTATGATCCAAGATGGTAAAATTAACGTAAATTATAAATATTAAAGAATTAATATTTATAAAATTATCTCAGCCAGATGTAAAAGCTCGATAAAACCAAATAGGAAATAGAGCTTATAATATGAGCAAACAGTTAATAAAATATGTTAAAAAACACTTTGAAATGAGTTTAAAGCATATTTAATCTGAAAAGGAAACACTAGATAAGTGGATAGTCCTTAATCCGCGGAGTTTCGAAGAAATACTTTCCTTCTCATCAGAGGGTAGGAATTAGCAAAATGCGGGATCGGATTTTGCATGAAAAAGTATTTGATGAAACAACAAGTAAGTCAAAGATCTTACTTGAAAACATAAAAAAAGTGAAGCAGAGGGAATATGGTAAAGAAAAAGGTGATTACACATGAATGGATAGTCTGGTGGAAGATAAAAAAATCCAGTGACGGTAAAATCCAAATATATAACTTCAAGAAAGTTAATTGAATTTCCATTTGCACAAGTAAAATCCAAGGATATCCCTAATTGGAAGAAGATGGTCCATAATAATCCAAAGGCAGAAATCCATGGAATAATTCACAAAAATGTATACAAGGGAATATATATATATATATATATATATATATATATATATATATATATATATATATACATATATGTGTGTGTGTGTGTGTGTTCGTTCATAATTAGGAAAAACCCCAAATGTTCCCTTTTTTTTCCAAATTATTACCCTCTATTTTTTCTTTGTTTAATTTCAGTCTCATTTTTTGTTCTCCAAAACACATATGTAATTATAATGTACGGCACTCGTCTGCTTTCAATACCCCACTCACACAATTATCTCCCTTTCAGTCTTTCATTCTCTCCGTTTCACTTGTTACTTCTCTTTTCGCGAGAGCGGCGAACTGGTAGCAATAGTAGTCGGTGAAGCGACGTGGTTGCTATGGAAACCAGAAAAAAAAACATCGTTCACTACTTACGAATTTTTCCGATTTTGAACGCCAGTAAATTCATCATAACTTTTTTTCACTAAATGAAAATTGAAAAAAAATTCACAATATAGCTGAGAAGGTGATCTATAAACTGTAATAATTGTTTGAAATTTGATCGAAAAATGAGTGAGCACTGAAGCTTTAAAGCAGTTCTAAATGACTAAAACTGCCACTTAACCATATATTCATGTATATTTTCTCATATACATCCTGTTTGAATAATAAATATTGGTTTCAGTTTCGATTATAACTGAAAAAACTGAAGCTATATATTAGGTTGGTTCATATAAGTTTGACTTTCGGTTTCGAATCAAGCTTATGCACCAAAGTCATATAGATATATATATATATTTTTATTTTTGAAATCACAACTTTATAATATAGAGGGGTCGATAGAAAATTGACTATATTTACGGAATCTGCACGAATTAAAATATCATATTTAAGCGTATTTACGACCGGGCTACGCTGGGCGTCTCTGTAAGCTTAGATAAATACTTTTGCAGTTTTAACAAAAGAGCTACACAAATATCAGGGCATCTTCATTTACGCTGAATATCCACGGAATGCTCACATCAATTTATTAGATATGGAAGAGTCAACTGTGGAATTTCCACAGGTCGTGCTAGTATAGGATTGCTCTAATTTCTTATCACCTAAAGATGAGAACACACCGGATGCTGACTTTAGGATCGATGATTTATACTGATACGTATGGTTTGGTATTTTTAAGAATCGCTCCTTCAAAATTTTACGATGTTCCATACTAAATTAGTTTTCAGAGCACTTGAGTAAAACCCAATCAATCGGATAAATAATTTTTATCTCTACTATTATATGTCATTGTGTGTGTGTGTGTGAGTGCCTTCCTTATAGATACCGAAACGGCTGAGTCTATCTTTTGCAAATTTCACACAAAGGTAATTTATATGTCTGGCAGTGTTCTTAGATATGTTTTGTACAGAAATTCACCCGATAAGTATCGAAAATCGAAAAAGTCCGATCTTAACAATAGTCTTTCTTCTCTTGTAATGTGCATCCAGGAAACAGGCGCCCGCGTGTTTGTGTGTTGTGTGGGTGCGTAAGAGAGAGAGACGGACGAAAAGGAAAGACTTACCTCGGGACCAGCTCGGCGTCGCCGACCGAAAATAGATAAAGAAAGATCAAGAAAGATAAAGAAAAACCTTGATTCGAGTAAAGCAACTGGCCCTGACGGTATTCCAATTATAGTACTCAAAAAACTTCAACCTGAATTAGCGCCCATACTTACAAAACTGTTTAAACGTTGTCTTAAGGAGAATAGTTTCCCATCTCCCTGGAAAATCTCATCAGTATGCCCTGTATTTAAGAATTCAGGTGATCGCTCATCCCCCTCTCAGTACAGGCCAATAAGTCTCCTGTGCGTCATGAGTAAGTTGCTAGAATCTGTGTTAAATACAGAAGTAATCAACCATCTCAACAAAAATAACCTTCTTAGTGACACTCAATATGGTTTCCGTTCTGCTAGATCTACAGCAGATGTCCTTACAGTTATATCGCATAGGATTAGCAAATCTCTCGACGGTGGCAATCTTTCTAGGGCAATTGCTCTTGACATATCTAAAGCCTTTGATAGGGTATGGCATAAAGGTTTACTTGATGAGATCGCTAGCTATGGTATAGCTGGAAAAGTCTTCTCAATTATTAAATCATTTCTTTCTGATAGGTTCATAAGAGTAGTAGTTGAGGGGCAAAAATCAGAAGCTCACAGTATTAATGCCGGTGTCCCTCAGGGATCCATCCTGGGCGCAACTCTTTTCCTGATCTACATTAATGATCTTCCAAATCATATCCTTACATCATTTGTAGACATTTATGCTGACGACACTACCATTTATGGTACCACATCTTAGACAGTAAACGACCAAGTTCTCTCCAATTCTCTCTCCTCTGATCTTGAGCACGTAGTACATTTGGGAAAGGAGTGGCTGGTTACTTTTAATGCATCTAAAACCAAGCTTCTCTCTTTACATCATCAACATTCTAATCCACATTTGTCATCAATTGAAATGAATGGCTCTCGTCTTGAGGAGGCCTCAAGTTTTGACAAGCTTCTGGGCTTGACCATTACTCCTGATCTTAAATGGAACACGTATATCAAATCTGTTGCCAAGGCCGCTGGAAAAATGGTGGGATCTTTCTATCGATCCGGTAGATATCTCACTGCTGATGCTATTCTCTATCTATATAAGAGCCAGGTACGTCCAAGGATGGAATACTGTTGCCACATCTGGGCAGGAGCTGCTAGAAAGGACTTGTCCTGCCTTGATAGAGTTCAAAATAGACTTCGTAGCCTCGTAGGAGATGTCCTTTTCTCCTCCTTGCAACCTCTATCTCACAGAAGAGATGTTGCGAGTTTGTCTCTGATGTATCGCTATTTTCATGGAAAGTGTTCAACCGAGCTTCAATCTATGGTCTCCCCTCGCCAAACTTTCACAAGAAACACTCGTCTAGCTGTAAACACTATCAATAATTTCCCCCACTCTTTATCTGTGCCTAAACCTAAACGTAGATTCCATGAACAAAGCTTCTTTCTTAGAACTGCACGCCTGTGGAATTGTCTTCCGTTTTCCTGCTTTCCGGCTGATTACAGTATGGTTGTGTTCAAGTCTAAAGTAAATAAGTTCTTGATGAGCCGTTCCATATAAGTTATCAAATTTACCAAATTTTCATTACTAATGATTACTATATTGACCAATTTCTACTGTACAATCTTTAACCCTTATCCTTGACTGGCCTCTGGGTCTTGATAATGTGGTGATGCCTATGTAAAAAAAAAAAAAAAGATGGCGCCCGCCGTCTTTTGTAAAGGATGATATCTCGCAAAGTAACATGAATTCTCGCAATATGCAAATTTAGCCGGCCTACAACGGCGATAAAAGCGGGTGATTGAAAGACGTTAGGAGAGCGATGATTGACTTGGTCGGGAATCGTGTTGCTGTTGCTTCTCGTGCCGTGTGAGCATATCTTACCGTTGTTGGGTCCGTTCTGAGTAACCGTTCGCGTCCGTTTAGGTACCTTGCTAGTTGGATTTCGTGCAGAACCGGTGTTTACTGGTTATTGAATTGCTTACGTTGCTGCAACATTATACATCTACAGAGGGCGCAGTAATTTTAAAGAACTTTCCTTACACATTTTCTACATCTCTTATATATAAACAAAAATAATTTTATTAACGCCATTTATTTTTTGCGAATTAGTTCACCCAGCAAATTATTCCTTGTAATATATAATCTTAAATATAAATCTCACCTGTCCGTTTAAATCTCTGGATGTATGTATGCATTCGACTTTCGACAGAGGCGACGGATTATCACGAGAGATTTGTACCATTTTGAAACTCGACCCTTCGGACGACCAATATTCAAAAATTAGCTAAAAATATTAATCTCTTCACCTTCATGGGATCGCTTTTTTTTTCATCGATGTTTTCGAAAGTCATCCCCTCTTTTCGATTGACTAGCTTTAATTTAAATTTAAACCTTCGCCACTTCCGGCAAAGACGTCACGTTCTTCAGGTTCTGTTCCTCCTTCGCGTTACGGTTTTGAGCCTGCCTACCTACTACGGCTTTTTCAATAGATGATTGAGATTGATTTTATAATAATACATACGCCATCTGCATCAATTAAAACGTCATGTTCCTGCATATTGTACGACCGGGCAACGCCGGATGTCCAGGTAGTCTTTCCTTTTAAAAATTGGAGGATGGAAACATAAATTCTTCGCCTTAAGATTTTTTTTTTTTACTGTAAAAAAAAAGACCCTTTTTTTACTGTAAAAAAAAAAAGACCCTTTTTTATGCGCGAGTGGGCAAACAACAATAAAACCGTAACCTGTCTTAAACAACCCGGGAAAAAGTCGAACAATTTTTTTAGCATTAATTTATTTTTATTTCGGACTATTAGTCTCATCTTTATTAGTTGTTGTTTTTTTTTTATCTTTTATTGGTTTGTTTATTCACAACGTTTCGACCAACTATTCCTCTGGCCTTCGTCAGGTGGTAACCGCGACGGATAGGAACTTCGAATCTTCTAACTGCATTCTCAGCCATCACTGCCATCCGTAGTTGTTGTCGTCTCACCACATGTTTGACCAATTAACCTCTGGCAAGAGAATGCAGTTAGGAGATTCGGAGTTCCTATCCGTCGCGGTTACCACCTGACGAAGGCCAGAGGAATAGCTGTGAATAAACAAACCAATAAAAGATAAAAAAACAACAACTAATAAAGATGAGAATAATAGTCCGAAATAAAAATAAATTAATATATAATTTTTTTTAGATCTACCGATTTGTAGATTTTTTTGTTTAGTAATTCGACATCTGAATCTGTAGTTTTCTTTTTTCAATTCCCCCCCCCTTTTTTGTTGCAATATTATGTGGAACTGCGAGACTTTTCGTTTTATTCGCGATTTGCTACCCGAACACTGGAGTATTTAAAATTCACATTTCTGTCGTGAGTTCTCGAATCCTTGTTCGCCAATTGTTATGGTCATAAGTTAATATGAAGTATAACACGGACTCATATCAAGCTGAACAGTACTACGACCGGGCAACACCGGGCAACGCCGGGCAGCATGATATTTTAATTTATACAGATTGTGTATGTATTATTATAGAATCAATCCGCTACCTAGTATTATATACACTAGCCTGGATGCCCGGCGTTGCCCGGTGGTTTGGAGGTGTGTGTTGAGCAAAAAAGAAACAAATGTGGTAGTAGGCAAGCAGGCTCGAACCTGTACCGCGAAGGAGGAAAAAATACGTGAAAAAAAAAGAAAAAAGTGACGGCTTTGCTGTTGCGTCCATCGCCAAACAGAAAGTTACGAACGTTTAAATGAAGGCTAGTCAATCGAAAAGAGGGGATGACTTTCGAAAATATCGGTGAAAAAAGCGACCCCCTCCTTGTAAAAAAAATGCTCAGTTAAGGGTTCAGGAATTAAGGTTTTTAGCAAATTTTTCGATATTTGTCGTCCGAAGGGCCGATTTCAAAACAATACCAATCTCGTGAAAATCCTTCCCCTCTGTTAAAAGTTTTAGGCAAACAAACATACATACATACATACATACATACATAAATATATACATACATTTAAAAAGACAGGTGAGATTTATATTATAGATTACGGGGAATAATTTGCCTAATTAACTAATTCGCAATTTTTCTTCTAAATACGATAATGGTAAAGTCATTAATCAAATTACATCTGTCTTTGCTTACATTATCACGTCAGCTGTTAAACAGAGTT
This sequence comes from Euprymna scolopes, assembly GCF_053919585.1. NCBI lineage: Eukaryota > Metazoa > Mollusca > Cephalopoda > Sepiida > Sepiolidae > Euprymna > Euprymna scolopes. Next base: position 93,028,803 of record NC_136517.1, on the reverse strand, counting down.
TTTCTTAGATAAATAGAAGAATTTTTACAGGGGATTTTTTTTTACTTTAATCCGGTCGGTGTAACGTAAAATATTTCCCTTGATAAATTCTTCGTTTTTTATCTATATAAGAAGAAAAACTATTTTTAGAATCGGATTTTGTCTATTTTCGAAACGTATCGAATAAATTTCTGTACAAAACATATCTAAGAACACTGCCAGACATATAAATTACCTTTGTGTGAAATTTGTAAAAGACAGGCTCAGCCGTTTCGAAACCTATGAGAAAGGAATTCCCACACACAAAGTGACTTTTATATAGTCGTAGATAGAGAATAAATATGGTGGGAATTGATTCAAACACGCCTTGTACGTATTAGTTCAGTATTTGGGTAGATGCTAGATACCCCCAGATTGCAACTGTCCATTGCTTACATTCAGTTTGCCGCCATCTGTGGAGGATTTCATTTGTTGTCATAAGCACACTTTTTTTCAAACACCATGAATAATAATCAAGGTAAGTTTATGAAATTCAAAAATTCTCAGTGGTATTTTAACTATTGATTTTTTTTTTTCAGTTTGGAGACAATCATTGCATAATTATCCTTTAAACTGCACAAAATCAACATTAAATATTTTTAATCATCTACATCATAATTCGGGTTATAAAGTGTTAAATACGAAAAAATGAAAAATAAAAAAAACGTATAAATCAGCATAAGAAGAAAGGAAAGGAGAACTGGAAACATTATTTTATGGAATAACATTTGCGTTCTTCCTTTCCTTATTCTTACAGATTTTGCGTGACGGAACGGACATATATTTAAACACACATGCCCTTTAATATAGGGTAAAGGGTATTAAGATAAAAAAGAGTATCTTGTGTCTCCTGGTATCGAAATACCGTCGTAGTGATCAATATATATATAGTGTTACGCTTTGAACGTCTCTACAATGGCAACAAAAACACTTGTGATACGTTCAATTACCTGTGAGTTATTGCAGCTAAAATGGTTTCAATCACGTAATTGTTTTCTGCGCGGATAGTCATTCATCTGACAATATAGCAATTAACATGAATTTTCAACGTATTGATGTTCAATATCTTTACAACATTCAATTGTGATCTGGTTTCATCAATCTGTCTACCTCTCTTTCTATCTACCTCTAGATGTGGACAAGGTCAATACCTACTTATCCGTATATATTTGGCATCAAACCGATCCACTTTGCTAACGCACTACCGCCAAACTGAAACTACCACACATAATGTGATGGTAATTTGTTTTAAAACAAATTGAGCATGTAAAAACGCCCCATTAATTGACAGGGATGTGACGTCAATCCTATTCAAAAGGACAATTGACATTCTGATTCATAGGTAAACTTGTCAGAGAGAGAAAGGCAGGGACGAGTTAATGCAGACGCATGTGTGATCGCTTTCTGTCGTCGTTACTAACCGCCACGTCAAATCCTACGTCTCTCTATCTCCATAACCGACGCCTAGTTGTCGTAAGCTTGTTTTGTAAGCACGAAAAAATGTATTTTGTTATTAGATACAAAAGATAAAGCGTATGCATCCGGACGAATTTTTAAAGAAATACTTTCAGCATAACTAATGTTTGTGTAAATTATCCAAAATATCCAAGGCGTGGTTATTGAGAAAAATGCGAACAATGAATTTTACCCTTACAGTGCGCCCTAGGTAGAGGAGGGGGCAACCAGAGTTATCACAGAAAATATGTTCTGGAAAAAATATACTTTTACCATGACTAATCTTCGTACAAAATCTTTAAAAAATCCGAGGCGTGGTTAATGTAGAAAGTGCGAACAAACGAACAGACGAACGGACGAACGGACGAATGGGAGTGAATTACTAGGTCCAATCCCTTCTTTGTTGGAAGACCTAGATGGCGAAAAGATTTCCACTCTAAGTTTGTTCGCTCAAACTGATAGACTTTGGAATCCCCTACCAGATTCTTGTTTCCCTGAGTGAACTGACACGCCGGAGCTCAAATATGACGTAAACAGACACATTGCTGCTCAACTCCCTACATAGTGTCCCTGCAAATTGAGTTAGAAGCTATGTTCAGTTTCAGAAGGATTTCCGGTGGTTAGTTGTTCTATACAAGTATTTGAGGTGACGAGTTACTGTGGACACCTGTTCTATACAGTTTCTGGACTTTATAATTTTGTAGCCACAGAGCAAAAGATTCTTCCCATGTTGACACGAAGAACACATATACAAGGTTGCTAAAAGAAAAAGTGTTATTTTTTATGGAGCAATTCTGGTTTCTGATTGGTTGGTAGCAGAACGGTAATTAATTTGATTCGTCAGTTTCTAGCAGCATTGTTTATAAATAGAATCTCCCAACTGTGAGGCGCCATACCCCCATTAACAGTCAAAAATATTTCAACATGTCCCAAATAGTATCGCCTAAACCCAGGTGAACTGTTCCTGGTTTGTCGTGAAATAGGAACAAAAAATGACACCTTAAACAAAAATTAATTAACATCCCAAACAAGATTACTATCAAACCATTCGCCCACCCAAACAAAACCAACTCGCCTCCTCTCTTGAGGCTCGCATTAGTAACTATCCGTGGGCTTAGAAGTAATCTAGATGATGTAGAATTTTTTTTCCTCTTATAAAATCCAAGGATATCCTTACGTTGAATGAAACTAACCTACACCCGTCAATCCATAAAGCCCTGGTCTGATATGCATGAACTTAGAGTCTGTATTCGTAACACCCTCTCTTTGACCCGAGAAAACAATCTAGAATCAGGTGTAATTAACTGCTTTAAAATACAATATGTACAAACCTGTTTTTATGCAGTCTGCAGTGTTCGTTGGCAGGCAAAAAGAAAAGAAAAAAGAAAAAATAGCTGCTACCTTTCTCTATATGTTAGTTATTTTATCACTAGCAGCATCGTTTATAGAATATCCCGACTGTGAGGGACCATACCCCCTTCATTAGTCAAAATATTGCAACATTTTCAAAAATGACTCGTGCGTCACCACCGAGAATCGAAACCAAAACGTTTACCTTACGATTTACTTTTTCCTTTGACGTTAGTGCCTTACCTATGAAGACATATTTGCTGCAACCAATAGCTATTACGTTAGAATCAGGTGTAATTAACTGCTTTAAAATACAATTGGTACAAACCTGTTTTTATTCAGTCTGTAGTATTCGTTGGCAGGCAAAAAGAAAAGAAAAAAAAGAAGAAAAAATAGCTGCTACTTTTCTCTATATGTTTGTTATCACTTGATATGCAAATGATATACTTCCGGTTTTGATTAAAAGGCTGATTTTTAAAGACTCGGACAAATTGGATTTGGATGTTGGAATTGCAAATCTTGACAGCAGAGTTGCAAGTTTTGGAGTTACGAGTTTTTATAGTGGAGTTACGAGTTTTTATAGTGGAGTTACGAGTTTTGAGGTTGCGTGTTTTGACAGTAGAGTTACAAGTTTTGGAGTTACGAGTTTTGACAGCAGAATATCAGATTAGAAGTACCTATTTACTGTGCCTCCCCACGGGACAGAGTTAGACACCAGGGTCGTTTTTTAATGTGGAGAAAAGGTACAAAAATAAAAATTGTCTCAGTCGTGAAGGATTTCCCCTCCACCGAAAGAGAACAAGAAATAGAAGTGCAGCATCTGAAGAACAGATGGTATTTATTTGCTCCCCCACTGAGTAAATTAGGCACAAGGCCGTTTTTAATGTGAGGTAAAAACCAGCTCCCCTAAAAGTAGGCAAAAAGGGGGCACTCTGGTTACCAAAAATAATAATTGTCCCAGTATAGAGGGTTTCCCCTCCATTGACTGGTACAAATTATCTTAAGTGCAGCATCTGCCGGAACAGATGGTATTTATTTGCTCCCCCACTGAGCAAATTAGGCACAAGGCCGTTTTTAATGTGAGGTAAAAACCAGCTCCCCTAAAAGGGGTCACTCTGGTTACCAAAAATAATAATTGTCCCAGTATAGAAGGTTTCCCCTCCATTGACTGGTACAAACCATCTTAAGTGCAGCATCTGCCGGAACAGATGGTGTTTATTTGCTCCCCCACTGAGCAAATTAGGCACAAGGCCGATTTTTAATGTGAGGAGTGAAGGGGAAATGGGGACCAACTCCCCGGGGAGTAGGGGAGCTGGATAGTGACAATTGGTATGAAGGGTTGCCCCTACATTGACCAAGGTCTTATATATGGGGTTGCCCCCACATATGGTCTTTGCTTGCAGTATCTGCCGGAACAGATGGTATTTATTTGCTCCCCCACCGAGCAAATTAGGCACAAGGCCAATTTTTAATGTGAGGAGTGAAGGGAGGGGGAAGGGAAAAAGGGGACCAGCTCCCGAGAGGTGGGAAATGGGAGCTGGTTAATGGTCAGGCATGTGGGGTTGCCCCCACATCTGGTCTTTGCTAGTCATAGCTAGTCATAGCTTGCAGTATCTGCCGGAACAGATGGTATTTATTTGCTCCCCCACTGAGCAAATTAGGCACAAGGCCGTTTTTAATGTGAGGTAAAAACCAGCTCCCCTAAAAGGGGTCACTCTGGTTACCAAAAATAATAATTGTCCCAGTATAGAGGGTTTCCCCTCCATTGACTGGTACAAATTATCTTAAGTGTAGTATCTGCCGGAACAGATGCTACACTTTGATCCCGGCCCGAAGGCCAAGAGACATATCAGATTAGAAGTAACAAAGTTTACAGCGGTGTGGCAGATTGTGAGTAGTGAATTTTTGAGTGACATTTAACCAGGAAATTAGTACTTGGAAACTATAGAATAGTTCACACTTAACTATTTAAAAACGTCAGATGCTCAGGCGTTCATGTAATTTAGACTTTAAACACTAGTTAGCTACTTGTATTTTCTCTACTGGCCGGGGTTTTGAATAGAACGATTCCATAAACATCAAGTTTCCCTCCAAAATAGTAAACAGAACAACAATGTAAGGACGTCCCATTAAGTGACCGGGATGTGACGTCAATCCTATTTAAAAGGATAATGGATATTCTGATTCATAGGTCAACAGGTCAGAGATGAAAGGCAGAGACGAGTTAATGCAGACGCTACGTCAAAACCTACACCTCTCTATCCACCTACGTCTCTCTATCTCCATAACCGACGCTTAGTTGTCATAATAAGCTTGTTTTGTAAGCACGAAAAAAATTTATTCTATTATTAGACACAACATATAGGACGAATTTGAAAAGGTGAAACTGATAAAAATTATACATGCATTGTCTACGTTGTATACTAAGGCACATGTGTGCGATGGTTTTAATGTCTGCCACAGCAGTTCTCTGTAGTTTCCTCACTGACGTTAAATGGACTGGTAAACAACAAAACAAAATAAACCAAATACAAGATGCAAAATCCAGCTAGAATTCGTCACTGAAAACTTTCTCTCTCAACTTCCAGCACGTCTCTCCCAACAGACATTTTATCAGAAAACTGACCCCATTCCATTTGCATACATGTGCAGGGGAGGATGAGATCTCGTAAGATTCCATGAGACTACACCTTATAAATCCATGGCTGCCATCTTTAATTTCTCTTTCTCTAAGATCCCATCCGAAGGTAAGTTGTATGACCGCACGACACACACACGGGGGGGGGGGCTTTCCTCTTTGATTATTACATTCAACTGTACCCTTACACAGATATTCGCGTTTCCGACACGCTTTCCAGATCGTGAAGATCAGCAAGCTGCACTTCTAGACTTATTCTTTACCACAGTACTTGCGGATTGTGTAACAAATACCCATAGTCCACTTGGAAATGTCTATCATATTGTGATATAAGTAAACATCACCCTTGATTTTTAACTCCAAGGTGAGAAACCGTTTCTCAAAATGACTGATGTGGAATCTACCAGAGAACACTTCCGAGATGCCGCATGGACTGATATCTGAATAGTGTGCCAATGAGACAACCAAATGGTGCAAAGCGGGCATTGAAGCATATGTTTCAATAGGGAATACTACAGAATGCCACTCACTCTCCCCAACGATTCACTTCAAATTTTTCAACTGCCATTGCGCAAAGGCAGCATGCATTCCACCGGTTTCTCCGTCATAAATCAAGTCAAAATAGGCATAACTATATAGATGCTAGAAATCACTGTAAGAGTGAATCATATTCTGCAATAGACAGGAAATACATAGAATCAGAAGAGAAAAGCAATTTCTGGAAAATTTATAATTAAAAAATAATCAGTGGTTCTTCCACTATCCAACAACTGGTTGAGAGTGGTAAAACTGCTGTATACATACACATGCATAACAGTTACTAGCAAAATCTCACCTCTTCACTGTTAAGTGTAAATACTAGTAAGCTTTCTACTCTAATAGTTTCTTCCCTCGAACAGCTAGACTTTGGAATCCCCTTCTTGCTTCCCTGGCTGTACTGATATGCAGAAGTTTAAATGTAACGTAAACCGACATTTTATTAATATTTCCTACGCATAGTAGCCCTTTACGTTCAAGTGACGATACACCTTGTTATGGCTGAATGTGAGTAAAAAAATGTGTGTGTTTGTGTATCTACTGTATATATTTTTGAGTGTGTCTGTGATCGTCTAGTGTTCTCGTGTTTGTACGTGTTGATATATTCACAGATACAGTCTAACGGACATACAACATTTACAACAGAAAAAAGACGATAACGGTTTTCTTTGGGATTTAACATCGGGTCAATCGCAAGAACACACCTGGTCCATTTTTGGTATTGTTTAACGGAAAGTTGCAAAGAAGATCCATCCCAATTAATAAAAAAAAATCTCGTGTTGGTTTTTCAGCAACTTTTTTACAGATGTTTCCCCATCGTAAATCTGGAATCGTCTACAGACAACATTTCTCCATTAAAGCATTCAAGGCAGATCAAACAACACAACACAATTGTAATATAAATATACATATCTTTACTAATTCATATTACACATTATATATTACAGTATTTTAGAATTAAAAAATTACAACAATTAACAATTAATTTTGAATTATCTACCTTTAAGCTTACTACCTAACTATTCCTACCTAGTGCTAAAGGAGTTGAGGTATCCCCTCTCTTTTACAGAGAGCAAAAATACACATGTTTACATCATGACTCCCAGCGACCGAAGAGAAAGTAAATCGTGAAATTGCATTGTGGTCCTTTTTTTGTATCGCTTCGCGCGACCAAATCACACCTTGGCTATGGTGGTTGTGGGGTACAACACAATAACAACGATTAGTGATACTAAAAACAGTGCCACAGTCCTATGTTTCTTGTGTTGGACCCCTTGCTCTCCCTAGGTGCTTATAGCCATTACGGCTGGTCGGCTCGACTGTCTGTCTCTCTCCTTCAAGTTCTAACAATTGTTATGTAAGAAGGAACAGACCCCAGTAAGTAAAAGAGCAAACTAGATAAGTTTGAAAAGGATATTTGGAAAAGGTTAGAATCGAAGCCAATGAGAAAAGTTAAAAAAGAATACATATTGAAATCTTAGGAATGTAGAATGATTGTCCTTGTCCTTGGAAATAACTAAATATTATTTATGTCAGAGTAAGATATGTTTAGAAATAATGACTAACAAATAGATTAAATGATATAATTTCTTTGTTTGCCAAAAATGTGTTTAGGTATACATATGTAAAATCCACGTGAATGAATTTCACGTGGTGAGACACGCTTTGACGTCATCAATAAAGGAGATTTTCAATATATTGAGAAAGGTTTCGAAGTTAGTTAGAAGAGAGGCAGTTAGAGAAGAGACTCAGAGAGAGAGAGAGAGTCGAGTCGGTCACCCTAGAAGCTGACACCCTCTTGGAAGCGAGGGGGAGAATCCAGCTGGTATGAATAAATCATTATCATATTTGTAAACTGTTGTCTTCGTCTGTCGTCATTCCTTCAAAAGGAAAAAGTAAATGTGTTTTATCTATCATCTTTAAAGAACTGTCAGCCCCGTTCCTGTCATCATAAGTGAAGTATCTCCTCTCTATATATGATAAAAGAACCGTACACATCATATCTTTTAGCCTCTGTTATAAATGCTCTTGTTTTAAAATGTATCCTGTCATCTACAAGAGAGAAAAATCTACACACTCGACAATATATACACTCCTCAACATATGCGCACCCACCCATACATAATGAGATACGGTCTCAATATGTCAACACAGCGATATACACTCTCTCCATATATGTTCTCTAAAATATACACACGCTGATGTATACAAACACAACGTAACAGTAGGAGGAAAACAGTCGACAGAAAGAGAGTTCCACACACTTGCATTGAATATATCCATAGGTTTTAGACATCATGTAGCAAAAGGCTAGTCAATCGAAAGAAGGAGATGACTTTCGAAAATATCGGCAAAAAGCGACCCCTTCTTGTAGAAAAGTGTCTAGTTGAGGATAAAAGAAAATAGTTTTCAGCCGATTTTTCGATATTTGTCATCCGAAAAGCCGAGCCTCAAAACAAAACAATCCCGTGAAAATCCGTCGCCTCTGTCGAAAGTTTTAGGCAATCATACATACATACATACATACATACATACATACATACATACATACATACATACATGCATACATACATACATACATACATACATACATACATAAATTTAAACAGACAGGTGATATTTACATAATATGGTGTGTTTATTTTCAGTTGACATGTGATATATTTAATTCTCTCTAAGATGTTGAGTGTATATATATTTGAAATGTATATGTGATCATCTAGTGATGAGCGTCTGAACACGACATATATAACATTTATAAAAAAGTGGACGGAGAAAAAATCTCTGGAGATTTCACATCTGGCCAA